>NC_041392.1:318398976-318402212 GCF_002162155.2 Triticum dicoccoides | reverse complement strand
GCGAATAAGCCTGCTGTTGGTTTAAAGCTGTTTGAAGGAGGTCTATGGCCCATCGTGCCTCAATCGCAACTGGGGACTCGCCGTCGGTTGGGAGGGCTGCCAATCGTGAAGCGGCAGCCACAATGTTGTCCAACGGGTTGGAGTAATGCCCTGAGGGCGTCGGAACATACTGCGGCACAATGTTGCTTTGACGAGGTGGGTCCATCGTTCACGGCTGAACCGACGCTCCTGTTCCCGGAGCCTCCGTCTGGTTTAACACTGGCTGGTTACTAGTTCCTGCTCCTGGCGTGTTGAAGAGATTCTTGGCTCATAACTCAGCGGGAGATGCGACCGGTATCTTCTTCTCATGACTTCCTCTGAGGCATTCTGACCTAGCCTAAGCCGGTAGGCCTGAGCTTCCAACCCGGCCCGTTCTGTAGCCATCCTAGCCTTCTCTACTGCTAGGTCTGCTTTAGCCTGAGTTATCTGATCTTTCACCTTTGCGATCTCCGCATTGTGCTGGTCCCGGGCTGCTGCGTCCACCTCCGCGGCCATCAATGTTGCCAAAGTGTCGAACAAATCAGACAGAAAACTTGAGCCGGAGGCGGCGCAGAGCCCCCTGCTCCCGCCGGCATTGCTGTTGCTGAACTAGGGAGCATTGCCGCGGCGGTTGATGAGTGGGGTGCTAATTGTGTACCGGCCATGAAGATAGCGACCTAGTTTGGCAGATTGAGGGGGTCTGGAATACTGTTGCCATCGGAACCTCTGCTAATCCGGCCGTCCTGCAACTGATATAGCGATTCGGTCTCTCCAGTTGAAGACTCGTCGTCAGAGCAGACAACGGTTTCTCCATCAGATGCCGGTCCATCCTCATATTCCGCTCCAGGGATGACACCTATGAAAACATGCCTTGTTGCGGGCTGAACCAGGGAAAGGCTTGCACGCTGAGCCGTCTCGATGATGTCGGTGCAGGTGTCCGACTCAGGGCCCGGTTCGTCGTTCTTGCCGATGAAGACATGAATCCCACCAAAGGGGACCCGATATCCATATTCGATTGAACCGGCCTCAGGACCCCATCCCGCATCATCGATGTAGAGCTTGCCGCGACGACTCTTCGTCATCTGGCCCACAGCGTATCCCTTGAGTCCATCAAAGCTACCCTTCAAGAACTCGAAACCATCATGCGATAGCCCCACGGTGGGCGAACTGTCGTGAGTTTTTCACGGCAGATGTCCTCGTGAAAGGACTTAGTCGTGGAGCCATCGCAACGGGTTAGCTTAAAGGGGTTAAACCGGACAAGGGACACGAGGGATTTTATACTAGTTCGGCCCCTTCGATGAAGGTGAAAGCCTACGTCTAGTTGTGATTGGTATTGCTAGGGTTTCGATGACCAGGAAGCAAATCCGCTTTGCCTGGCTCTCGAGTAGTCGTCTGTTGTCCTCAAACCGCGGATGGGTCGTCCCTTTATATTCATAGGTTGACGCCCGCCGGTTTACAGAGTCCCGAAGCCGGATCATAGATGTTTCTGGCTCGGTTTCTATTCCTCTAGCTTACAATACAAGTTACATGACAAAGTCGGTTTACATCTACAGGCCTTAACCCGCCTTTGGGCTTGGGCCTTCGTAAAGCGCCACCATCTTCACGTCTTCATGGGCTTCTGTCTTCATGGAGCTAACCCGGCCACTCCTAGCCGGTTTACCTCCAGTAATCATATCCCCAACAGTATCCCTATGCATCTACTCTCATCCGGTCCAACAACAAGAAACATTGGCCAAGGCACAGCTACTCCCTCCTTCCGGTTTACATGCAGGTCAATAAAAAAGCATCAACCAAGGTAGTTGTAAATGATGAGTGCCTAGAAGATTTTTTTAGTAGTACTCAATAATGGGCTCGTTTTCCTCAAGAAAATTGTTTCTACGAATATATTAATTGGAATGCATGCGTGCATGCATGAAGAACAAAAGACCAAAACTTTTACATGGATCGATGAGTTTTCTCTTAATTCTTGCATGCAACGTTCTAATGAAGCTTGAAATATGAACATGTCAATGGGAGGGAGTAGAAGCCTCATGCATGCATGCAACTCTCACACGCACGCAACACTCATGCATCCATGCGGCACACAACACACGACGCAATACACACGCTCACGCTCTCAACCTACTCCCTCCGTCCGTGAAAGACGGTAAATATAGAGAATTACACATTGACCGAGAGGAATGGAACTTCAAATCATTTAGAGCAAGTACTCCCTCTGTTTCTTTCTTTGATTTGCACATCATTTAGAGCAAGTACTAGGATTCTTAAAACACAGGAATAGGAAAAACAAAGGAATCGAGTGGCATGTCCACTTGAATCCCATAGTATTAGCATTGAGTGTTTGATGCTACATGAGAGAGAAAGGAAGTGAAAAAAAGTTGGAGCAGATTCTAGATTTCCAATGAAATGTTGTAGTAGTACACGTGATTCCATACTACTCCCTCTGTTCCCAAATATAAGTCTTTCTAGAGATTCCAATGAGTGACGACATACGGAGCAAAATGAGTGAATCTATACTCTGAAATATGTCTACATACATTTGTATGTTGTAGTCCATTTGAAATTTCTAAAAATATATATATTTAGGAACAGTGGGATTAGTAAAAATTCCTATAGGATTCAATCTTATGAATCAAAAGACTAATGTACTAAGGTCCATGCTCAAGGCGGCACAGGGCGGACGCAACCTCTCACTGTGTCAGCCATTGAAGCGGTGTGCTAGCCGAGGTCGCCGCCCGCTGCACGCCTAGCTGAACGAGCCTCCTTGCCGCATGTAAACGCCTACATTAGACCCGCGTGGAATCCGAGAAACCTACTCCGTGTGGAAATCGGTTATTTTATGTAAATGTAAATCCGGCCATGTTTGCACGAATTTGTTTACGTACAATCTGAGTGGATTGCTCCAGCGGTCATCACACGTGAGCCAATCGATTCAAACCCTTTTGCTCTCCATTTTGTCTTGCGTTACTTCCTCCTTCCAGCACGCTGACAAGTGGGCCCCATTCTCATGTAGGCCAATGTGCTAGTCAATTATTTTGTCAGGGTCAGCTGTCACACCCTTCCGGTTCCACATCAAACGAATCCAGTAGAAACAAGTCTAGACTTGTTTGGTTCAATCGCCTCCCTAGGTGTTTGGAGAGGAATTGGCCGGTGCGAGGCGGTTCTATAGGTGGGCATGCGTCAAAAAACAGGGGAAACACAGGAACCAGCTAGATGAG
>NC_041392.1:318384735-318398723 GCF_002162155.2 Triticum dicoccoides | reverse complement strand
GGCCATTGGGCAGCAACATGCGGTCATCTGGGTATACCATAAAGGATGTGAAGAGGCATCATATATTAGCAAGGCCCGACCTTGTTCTAATGGCCCAACTCCCCACGTTGTTGCATCCCTTTTTTCATCAAGTTAGGATTGCTCCCCACGTCACTACATCCTGCATGTGGATATTCTTCTAGTATTACAAAGCTCCCCATGTAGCTAGCTCCATTGTCTTCTCGAACACTCGAGGACCACCTAAATTTTTACTATTAGAGGAAAAGAGGTATTGCAGATACTGGCTAACGAAACGATCTCTTGGTTGGAAAGGGAAATAAAGATGCTGCCCTTACCGGTCTCTTGGTCGAAAAAAGACAGAAAGTGGGGGGTGTTGGGTCGACAATGCAACCGAGAATGAGCATGTTTAGATTTCTTGTGGTCACATAGGAAAGGTCACTGACTAGAACAAAAAAACGCACAAATCCAGACATGCTTTGCATGTTCGCCGCACTCGGCAACACCTCTGCCTCACCACTTCATGCCATGGTGGATGTAAAACGTGCTTGTGCCTCCCCTGTCCCTATGCCCTTACTGCTGCTGTTAATCTAACATCACAGGCAAAATGAAACAATGCCATTGTTAATGTGATTTCGCTGTTAAGTAATGCCACTATCAATCTATTGCCATTGATAAAATGTATCAATGCCACCACCGTTTTATGAAATGCTTCTCTCTTGCTTTATTTCACATAAAGAGTGTTTTGGGCCGTTACACTAAACTCTGACACCGGTAACATAGTTGCATCTCCGTTGAACTGCACAAAATTTAATTGCACAATGGTTGACATGATGATGTGTTTCTCCTTTCCGTATCACCCTTTGTTAGAACAACCGTTCCTGTTAACCGTGCATGTACGTACTGATCAAGTGCTACTCCCAATCTATCATCACATAGTCATAATGCAATTGTTATGCATGTTAATGTAAGCCCCGTTAATCTAATGTCAATGTTTATTTGATGTCATGGCACTTCTTCATACTGTCACTGTAATGCCATTGATAACATATGAGATGTTATTGTTAATCTTATGCCGCTACAAAAAATGACACTGCTTAAATAACCCTATTACATATTTGTGCAAACAGGTTTGTCTATCTCCATATGGTGTCTATTTGTGCAAACGGAAGCACAAACCTCAATTTTAGTGGAACATGTTGTCAGCTGACCTCACAGTGCTCCAGGTATTCCTACATTCATTACTAGGTAGAATGACCAACGCGAGATGAAATAAGCTTATTCGGACATTGACTTGCTGTTGGCAGTGTGGAACGAGCCTGTCATGTGTGGAGGAGCAAACAAGCACTGCATCCGCGCCATCAACGCAAGATAAAAGAGACCGAGTCATTGATGGCCTACCTGGCAAGTAGGGGTCATGCAAACAGCGGTGCATTATTTTAGTGGAACTGCCAAAAAAATATTGGGGTTAGTCGGACAAATTTTCTACAGGCACACGGAAGGAATTGCGCTCATCGATCGCATAGAATTTCCTCCGTGCCATCATAGGATATCCCAAGGTGGAAATCAACTAACCACCTATAAAATTATGCATAATCTTCCTCACGCGGGTCAGTATCCCCTTCGTCCAGATGATCATGTTTTGTCATGCCGAGCTATTGATATGTGCTACTGTTTTGCGACATCGTTTAAGTACAACGCTTTCCTATCTTTTCACATTCAGGACAATGAAGATGATTCCAGTGGAACTGCACAAAATGGTCTGATGTTGAGTGATCTCCATTGCCTCCTATGTTTGCTACAATGTGTCAGCGTAAATTGCAAGATGAGCCATCAAGCTAGCTGTGGAGTTGCCAACATGCTCAAAGTGCACGAACCATTGAGCAGAAAGAAGCATGCCCAGGAAATTAATGCGTGCGTAGGGAGGCCCTTTGCTCAGAGAAGCATCGAATGTTTTTCTTTATTTCTACACCTTCTCATGGCTTTTTCTTGGTTATAGTCTTGTGAATCATTTAGATGCGTAAACATGCTGAACTTAAGTGCTTGTGAATGTTAGCTAGTATGCATACCGTATCTTGTGAAGCTTAGTTTGAATGTTAGTGTGTCAACCTTTACGATCTATGTATATTGTGGGCATGTTATTTGACCCCTCATTTTGCTGCGCTACGACCAGTGTGAGTGTCTGCATGCAGTACACCATCCTCTAATTTGGTGGATGCCAAGCCGGCCCGAAAAGGAGCTATAACTTTTTCAAGTTGAAAAATGTAACCGATGAGGAGCCATAATTAAGCTGGAGGCGTCTTTTTTCTTTCTTTTGAATGGGCAATAAGCTGTAGACTTGGAGAGTGTCTCTGATGGGCTGCCTCTAGTGTTAAGGCCCTCCAATACGAAACACGGGCAACCGACTAGGCCGATACAAAAGCCTATCCATCTTAAAGCCCTTTTTGCGAGGAAAAGCCCATATTTTTTGAAGAGGGGGCGATCCCAGAAAAATCCTCCTTCCTCCTCGCTTCCACATATACTGCAGCTCGCTAGACTCTCCCGCTTCTGTCACCCCCCAATTCCCCCAGCTCCCCATCTTCCTCACTCATACAGAAAACCCCCGCTCACCTTCTTCCTCACTGATACGTCCATTTTGCATCATGCTTTTATATTGATATTTATTGCATTATGGGTTGTTATTACACATTATGGCACAATACATATGCCTTCTCTCTCTTATTTTACAAGGTTTACATGAAGAGGGAGAATGCCGGTGACTAGAATTCTAGACTGGAAAAGGAGCAAATATTAGAGACCTATTTTGCACAACTCCAAAAGTCCTGAAACTTCACGGAGAATTATTTTGGAATATATAAAAAATATTGGGCGAAGAAAGCACCAGAGGGGGGCCACCAGCCATCCATAAGGGTGGGGGCGCGCCCTACCCCCCTTAGTGCGCCACCCTACCTTGTGGGCCACCTGGCAGGCCCCCGATGCCCATCTTCTGCTATATGGTGTGTTTTGACTTGGAAAAAATCAGAAAGAACCTTTCGGGATGAAGCGCCGCCGTCTCGAGGCGGAACCTGGGAAGAACCAATCTAGGGCTCCGGCGGAGCTGTTCTGTCAGGGAAAATTCCCTCCCGGAGGGGGAAATCATCATCATCGTCATCACCTACAATCCTCTCATCGAGAGAGGGGTCAATATCCATCAACATCTTCACCAACACCATCTCCTCTCAAACCCTTGTTCATGTCTTGTATCCGATCTTTGTCTCAAAACCTCAGATTGGTACCTATGGGTTGCTAGTATTGTTGATTACTCCTTGTAGTTGATGCTAGTTGGTTTATTCGGTGAAAGATCACATGTTTAGATCCTTAATGATAATTAATACTCCTATGATTATGAACATGAATATGCCTTGTGAGTAGTTACGTTTGTTCCTGAGGACATGGGAGAAGTCTTGTTATAAGTAATCATGTGAATTTTGTATTCGTTAGATATTTTGATGAGATGTATGTTGTCTCTCCTCTAGTGGTGTTATATGAACATTGACTACATGACACTTCACCATGATCCTAGGGGAAGGCATTGGGAAGTAATAAGTAGATGATGGGTTGCTAGAGTGACAGAAGCTTAAACCCTAGTTTATGTGTTGCTTTGTAAGAGGCTGATTTGGATCCATATGTTTCATGCTATGTTTAGACTTATCTTAATTCTTCTTTCATAGTTGCGGATGCTGCAAGAGGGGATAATCATAAGTGGGAGGCTTGTCCAAGGAAGGGCAGCACCCAAGCACTGGTCTACCCACATATCAAATTATCAAAGTAACGAACATGAATCATATGAGCATGATGAGAACTAACTTGACAACAATTCCCATGTGTCCTCGGGAGCTCTTTGCATTATATAAGAGTTCGTCCAGGCTTGTCCTTTGCTATGAAAAGGATTGGGCCACCTTCCTGCACCTTAGTTACTTTTGTTACTTGTTACCCATTACGAATTATCTTATCACACAACTATCTATTACCGATAATTTCAGTGCTTGCAGAGAATACCTTGTTAAAAACTACTTGTCATTTCCTTCTGCTCCTCCTTGGGTTCGACACTCTTACTTATCGAAAGGACTACGATAGATCCCCTATACTTTTGGGTCATCAGGACTCTTTTCTGGCGCTGTTTCCGGGGAGTGAAGTGCCTTTGGTGAGTGGAATTTGGTAAGGAAAACTTTATATTACGTGCTGAAATTTACTGTCGCTTGTCACTATGGAAAATAAATCCATTGAGGGGCTTGTTCGAGGTATCTTCACGCCGACCAGAAGAGCAAATAGTTTCACCTCAACCTACTAAACCTACTGAAAATATTTATTATGAAATTCCTTCGGGTATGATAGAGAAACTGCTAGCTAATCCTTATGCAGGAGACGGAACATTACATCCTGATATGCATCTAATCTATGTGGATGAAGTTTGTGGATTATTTAAGCTTGCAGGTTTGCCCGAGGATGATGTCAAGAAGAAGTTCTTCCATTTATCTTTGAAGGGAAAGGCATTGACATGGTATAGGCTATGTGATGATATCGGATCATGGAACTACAATTGAGTGAAATTGGAATTTCATCAGAAGTTTTATCCTATGCATCTGGTTCTTCATGATCGGAATTATATATATAATTTTTGGCCTCGTGAAGGAGAAAGTATCGCTCAAGCTTGGGGGAGGCTTAAGTCAATGTTATATTCATGCCCCAATCATGAGCTCTCAAGAGAAATTATTATTCAGATTTTTTATGCTCGACTTTCTCGTAATGATCAATCCATGCTCGATACTTCTTGTACTGGTTCCTTTATGAAGAAGACTATTGAATTCAAATGGGATTTATTGGAAAGAATTAAACGCAACTCTGAACATTGGGAACTCGACGAAGGTAATGTGTCGGGTATAAACCTTAAGTTTGATTGTGGGAAATCTTTTATGGACATCGATGCTTTTCGTGAATTTAGCACTAAATATGACTTCACTCTAAGATAGTAGCTTCTTTTTGTGAATCATTTGCTACTCATGTTGATCACCCTAAGGAGAAGTGATTTAAATATCATCTTCCCATTGAAGTGAAAGTAGTAGAGCCTATTAAAGTTGAAGAAGAAACTATTACATATAATGTTGATCTTATTGTTCCTATTGCTTGTATTGAGAAACCACCTTTTCCTGTTAGAATAAAGGATCATGCTAAATCTTCAACTGTGGTTCGTAAGAGTTATATTAGAACACCTACACCCCCTGAACAAATTAAAGTTGAACCTAGTATTTCTATGGTTAAAGATCTCTTGGTTGATAATATTGATGGGCATGTTATTTTTTTCTATGGTGAAGCTGCTAGAATTGCTAAACCCGATATTAAAGATGAACATAGACCCGTGCTTGGCATGCATGTTGTTTCTGTTAAAATTGGAGATCATTGTTATCATGGCTTATGTGACGTGGGTGCTAGTGTGAGTGCAATTCCTTTTACCTTATATCAAGAAATTATGAATGATATTGCACCTGCTGAGATAGAAGATATTAATGTTACTATTAATCTTGCCAATAGAGATACTATATCATCAATTGGGATTGCTAGAGATGTTGAAGTTTTGTGTGGGAAAATAAAATACCCTACTGATTTTCTTGTTCTTAGTTCCCCACAAGATGATTTTTGTCCCATTATATTTGGTAGACCTTTCTTGAATACTGTTAATGCTAAGATAGACTGTGAGAAAGAAATTGTTACCGTAAGTTTTGGGGATATGTCTCATGATTTTAATTTCTATAAATTTCATAGACAACCCCATGATAAAGAATTGCCTAGTAAGGATGAAATTATTGGTCTTGCTTCTATTGTCGTACCTCCTACTGTTCCTTTAAAACAATATTTGCTAGACCATGAAAATGATATGTTTTTGAATGAAAGAAGGGAATTAGATGAAATATTCTTTAATCAAGGGCATGTTTTTGAAACACAATTTGCCTGTTGAAATCCTTGGGGATCCTCCTCCACCCAAGGGTGATCCCTTGTTTGAGCTTAAACAATTACCTAATACTCTGAAATATGCTTATCTTGATGAAAAGAAGATATATCCTGTTATTATTAGTGCTAACCTTTCAGAGCATGAAGAAAATAAATATTGAAAACTCTGAAGAACCACCGTGCCGCTATTGGATATACTCTTGATGATCTTAAGGGCATTAGTCCCACCCTATGTCAGCACAAAATTAATTTGGAGCCTGATGCTAAACCAGTTGTTGATCACCAACGATGGTTAAATCCCAAGATGAAAGAAGTCGTAATAAACAAAATACTAAAGCTTCTGGAGGCAGGTATAATTTATCCTATTGCTGATAGTAGATGGGTAAGTCCCGGTCATTGTGTCCCTAAGAAGGGAGGTATTACTGTTGTTCCTAATGATAAGAATGAATTGATTCCACGAAGAATTGTTAGAGGTTATAGAATGGTAATTGATTTTCGCAAATTAAACAAAGCTACTAGAAAAGATCATTGCCCTCTACCTTATATTGATCAAATGCTAGAAAGACTATCCAAACATACACATTTTTGCTTTTTAGATGGTTATTCTGGTTTTTCTCAAATACATGTGTCAAAAGAGGATCAAGAAAAGACCACTTTTACTTGCCCTGTCGGTACTTTTGCTTATAGACGTATGCATTTTGGTTTATGCAATTCACCTGCTACTCTTAAAGATGTATGACTGCTATATTCTCTGTCTTTTGTTAAAATATTGTTGAGGTTTTCATGGGTGATTTCTACGCTTACGGAACTTCTGTTGATGATTGCTTAAGCAACCTTGATCGAGTTTTGCAGAGATGTGAAGAAACTAATCTTGTCTTGAATTGGGAGATGTGACACTTTATGGTTAATGAAGGTATTGTCTTGGGGCATAAAATTTCCGAAAGAGGTATTGAAGTTGATAAAGCTAAAGTAGATGCTATTGAAAAGATGTCGTGTCCTAAACATATCAAAGGTATAAGAAGTTCCCTTGGTCATGCTGGTTTCTATGGGAGGTTCATTAAACAGTTCTCTAAAATTTCTAGGCCTCTCACAAATCTCTTGCAAAAATATGTTCCTTTTGTTTTTGATGATGATTGTGTAGAAGCATTTGAAATACTTCAGAAAGCCTTGATTTCTGCACCTATTGTTCAACCACCTATTTGGAATCTACCCTTTGAAATTATGTGTGATGCTACTGATTATGCTATTGGTGTTGTTCTAGGGCAAAGAGTTGATAAGAAATTGAATGTTATTCATTATTGTCGGCATCCTGGGAACGGGGATACCCAGACTTGCCTGCCTGCGGTCCGAAGCGTGGCTCCATCAATGGCCCGGTACGGCCCAGCTTCACCAGCGACAACTCAAGACCCTCGTGAGGGGCCAAGCCTCATGAGGCGGACGACACCAAGACCTCCCTAGGGGCAGCCTCCCTAGGCTGGCTCCCGAGCAATGAAGATATCTATGCAAGGGGCACCTCATGAGGTTCACGTGACGTGAGCCATGACGACCAAGGCCAGGAGGGCACCAGCGGCTGCAGTGTACCAGTTTCCTCTTTGGTGCTAAGGAGGCAAGCACAGGCGAGGAGTGCCGAGGCATCAGGCAAAGGTTTCCATATAGGTGCAACAAGACTAAGACCAACAGGACGACAGGATGGAGGTCATCACGGAGCCCACAGCAGCCTCACCACCATAGCCTTTTGCAAGCGAAGACTACTTTTGTCAGGATAGCTTGTACTAGCTGTCCCACTTCAAACTTGGCCATTGTGGGATCCCTTCCCGCCTAAACATTTGGGAAGAGGACCAAGGCCACCATAAATAGGACCTAGCCACCACCGTAGGAAGGGGGCGGATCATTCAGATCACCCTCTCAACCACCAGCTCATCGGGCTCAAGAACACCTCACCACTTGAGGCTGCTCATCCACTGTACTAGTTCATCCTCAGCCCCTCGAGGCAATCCACCCACAAACAAGAGTAGGGTATTACACCGCAAGGTAGCCCGAACCAGTATAAACCCCCGTGTCTCTTGTTCTTTGGGTTCTTCGAGCTAGGCCGTGGAATCGTTGAGCGAGCGAGTCGGGGAGAGAGTGTTCTTCGTGCGCACCCCGGAGTTCGAACCTCTCAAAGGTTTGCCGGAACCCGTAATCCGACATCTGGTGCGCCAGGTAGGGGTGCGCCGGAGCTCCACCTCTCCGCTTGTTCCGCCCCTCCGCCTGCTTCGTCTCTCCGTTCGGCCCTCATGGCAGGCGCCACCCCACCGGCTGGATCGACGGGCGCGCGCGGTGGTGCCATGGGCCTCCTGGCCTTCACCCCCGCCTTACGACAGGTGTAGTGGCCACACAAGTTCAAGCCGGATATGCCGCCTCGCTACGATGGCGTGGAGGATCCAGCAACCTTCCTACTGGTGTAAGAGGAGGCCGTTCGGGAAGCCAGAGGAGATGACAGAGTCATGGCCAACCTGGTTTCCCATGGCCCTAGCCGGCGTGCCATGCGCCTGGCTGCTCAGCCTGCCAGGATCCTCTGTGGCCTCTTGGGAAGAGATGCGCGGTCTCTTTGTCACGCGCTTCGCAGCACCAGCGCCCCTCGCCGTTGCAGCCATCCTCGGCGGCTTGGTGGCACCACCCTTAGATCGCCATGTCAAGCAGTTCTTCCGCCAAATGGGCGCCGCCTCTATGCAGCAGGGACCTCCCACGGGATGGGCGGCGCCCAAGTCCGACCTCACCTTCGACTCAGGGGACCATCTGGCGACCACCGCTGGCTTGGGCGTGCTCCTGATGCTTTGCACACCCACCATCTGCAACGTGGCGGTAACCAAGACCCTCATCGACAATGGGGCTGGCCTCAAAGTGCTCTCCATGGAAGCTTTTGGCTTGCTCCACGTGCCACATGGCCGGCTCCGTCACACCTAGCCCTTCTCCGGAGTTGGTGGCGGTTCCATCAGCTGCTACCTCTTGAGCACTGTGTTGGTTTTCCCTTGAAGAGGAAAGGGTGATGCAGCAAAGTAGCATAAGTGTTTCCCTCAGTTTTTGAGAACCAAGGTATCAATCCAGTAGGAGATCACGCTCAAGTCCCACACACCTACACAAACAAATAAGAACCTCTCAACCAATGCGATAAAGGGATTGTCAAGCCCTTCACGGTCACTTACGAGAGTGAGATCTGATAGATATGATAAGATAATATTTTTGGTATTTTTATGATAAAGATGCAAAGTAAAATAAAAGGCAAAAGAAATAACTACGTATTGGAAGATTAACATGATGGAAGATAGACTCGGGGGCCATAGGTTTCACTAGTGGCTTCTCTCAAAAGCATAAGTATTATGGTGGGTAAATGAATTACTGTAGAGCAATTGATAGAATTGAGCATAGTTATGAGAATATCTAGGTATGATCATCTATATAGGCATCACGTCCGAGACAAGTAGACTGAAACGATTCTGCATCTACTACTATTACTCCACACATTGACCGCTATCCAGCATCCATCTAGAGTATTAAGTTCATAAGAACAGAGTAATGCTTTAAGGAAGATGGCATGATGTAGAGGGATAAACTCATGCAATATGATGTAAACCCCATATTTTTATCCTCGATGGCAACAATACAATATGTGTCGGTTCCCTTTGTCACTGGGATCGAGCACTGAAAGATTGAACCCAAAGCTAAGCACTTCTCCCATTGCAAGAAAGATCAATCTAGTAGGCCAAACCAAACTAATAATTCAAAGAGACTTGCAAAGACAAACCAATCATACATAAAGGAATTCAGAGGAGAATCAAATACTGTTCATAGATAATCTGGATCATAAACCCACAATTCATCGGATCTCGACAAACACACCACAAAAGAAGATTACATCGAATAGATCTCCAAGAGAATCGAGGAGAACTTTGTATTGAGATCCAAGGAGAGAGAAGAAGCCATCTAGCTAATAACTATGGACCCGTAGGTCTGAAGTAAACTACTCACACATCATCGGAGAGGTCATGGAGTTGATGTAGAGGCCCTCCGTGATCAATGCCCCCTCCGGCGGAGCTCCGAAAAAGGCCCCAAGATGGGATCTCTCAGGTACAGAAGGTTGCGGCGGTGGAATTAGCTTTTCGTGGTGCTCCGATAAATATAAATAAAGATGCAAAGTAAAATAAAAGACAAAAGAAATAACTAAGTATTGGAAGATTAATATGATAGAAGATAGACCCGGGGGCCATAGGTTTCACTAGAGGCTTCTCTCAAGAGCATAAGTATTATGGTGGGTAAATGAATTATTGTAGAGCAATTGATAGAATTGAGCATAGTTTTGAGAATATCTAGGTATGGTCATGTATATAGGCATCACGTCCGAGACAAGTAGACCAAAAGGATTCTGCATCTACTACTATTACTCCACACATCGACCGCTATCCAGCATGCATCTAGAGTATTAAGTTCATAAGAACAGAGTAATGCTTTAAGGAAGATGACATGATGTAGAGGGATAAACTCATGCAATATGATGTAAACCCCATCTTTTTAACCTCGATGGCAACAATACAATACGTGGCGGTTCCCTTTCTGTCACTGGGATCGAGCACCGCAAGATTGAACCCAAAGTTAAGCACTTCTCCCATTGCAAGAAAGATCAATCTAGTAGGCCAAACCAAACTGATTATTCGAAGAGACTTGCAAAGACAAACCAATCATACATAAAAGAATTCAGAGGAGAATCAAATATTGTTCATAGATAATCTGGATCATAAACCCACAATTCATCGGATCTCGACAAACACACCGCAAAAGAAGATTACATCGAATAGATCTCCAAGAGAATTGAGGAGAACTTTGTATTGAGATCCAAAGAGAGAGAAGAAGCCATCCAGGTAATAACTATGGACCCGTAGGTCTGAAGTAAACTACTCACACATCACCGGAGAGGCCATGGAGTTGATGTAGAGGCCCTCCGTGATCAATGCCCCCTCCGACGGAGCTCTAGAAAAGGCCCCAAGATGGGATCTCTCGGGTACAGAAGGTTGCGGCGGTTGAATTAGGTTTTCGTGGTGCTCCTGGATGTTTGGGGGTACATGGACTTATATAGGAGGAAGAAGTACGTCGGTGGAGCAACGGAGGGCCCACGAGGGTGGAGGGCGTGCCCAGGGGGTAGGTGCGCCCCCTGCCTTGTGCCTTCCTCCCTTGTTTCTTGACACCCACTCCAAGTCTCCTGGATCACGTTTGTTGAGAAAATCACGTTCCCGAAGGTTTCATTCCATTTGGACTCCGTTTGATATTCCTTTTCTTCAAAACCCTAAAATAGGCAAAAAACAGCAATTTGGGATGGGCCTCCGGTTTGTAGGTTAGTCCCAAAAATGATATAAAAGTGTAAAATAAAGCCCATTAACATCCAAAATAGATAATATAATAGCATGCAGCAATCAAAAATTATATATACGTTGGAGACGTATCACCAGCCCCCTAGGGCAGATCCGCCTCCCAGTCACCTTCGGTACCCGCAACAACTACCACACCGAGCTTATCGACTTCGACATCGCTTGCATCGGCCTCCCGTACAACGCCATCCTCGGGTACCCAGCCTTGGCTCAGTTCATGGTAGAAACTCACCCTGCCTACAACCTCATGAAGATGCCGGGGAGCAACAGCTTCCTCACCCTGGCTGGAGACACCAAGGAGGCCCTGATGGCCCTCAAGCTCGCCTTCAGGGCTGCGGCGGCAGCGCGCCCCGTAAGCAAATCAACACCGGGGACCCAGGGGGCTGCACCAGCGAAGAAGAAACAATTGTTCTCTCAAGATAGGGCCAAGACAAAGAAAGTGTCGGTCAATGGGGACGGGGCCTCAGGAGCCACCTTCACCATAGGTGCCGACCTTGCCCCGAACCAAGAAGAGGCATTGGTGAACTTCCTGCGTGTGACTAGAGGTATTCGCCTGGGAGCCCAAGCAGCTGGTCGACATCCCGAGGGGGATAATCGAACATCACCTAAGGGTGTGCCCGAATGTGCGCCCGGTGAAGCAGAAGGCGCGGCGATAGTCCGCAGAGAAGCAGTCCTTCATCGTCCAGGAGACCCGCAAGCTGCAAGATGCATGTGTCATCCGTGAGGTTCGGTATCCAGAGTGGTTGGCAAAACCCGGTGCTCATGCCCAAGAAAGGCGAGAAGGAGCGCATGTGCGTTGACTTCACCAACCTCAACAAGGCCTATCCTCAAGACCCGTTCCGCTTCCATGCATTGATCAGATCGTTGACTCCACCGCTGAGTGCGACTTACTGTGTTTCCTAGATGCTTTCTTAGGTTACCACCAGATCAAGATGGCGGTGGAGGACGTAGAAAAGACTGCTTTCTTAACCCCGCGCGGGGTGTACTACTACAGCTACATGTCGTTCGGGCTGCGTAACGCTAGGGCGACCTTCCAGCGGCTGATGCACATCGCTCTAGGCCAATAGCTCAGGAGGAACGCTGAGGCCTACGTCGACAACATTGTGGTGAAATCTCGGGAGGCAAGGACCTCATTCGGGATCTGGAGGAGACTTTCGCCAGCCTGCACAAGGTAGACCTGCGGCTCCACGCGGAGAAATGCGTGTTCGGCGTCCCATCCAGAAAGCTGCTGGGTTTCCTCGTGTCGCAAAGGGGGATAGAGGCGAACCCGGAGATGGTTAAAGCAATAGAAGACATGAGCCCGCAGGCTGCGTAACCTCACTGGGGCACTTCATCTCCAAGCTGGGGGAGCGCGCCCTCCCGTTCTTCAAGCTGATGAAGAAGAAGGGCCCGTTCGAGTGGACTCCGGAGGCCGACATGGAGTTTCAAGACCTCAAGAGATACCTAACCAGCCCACCGGTGATGGTGGCGCCTTGTCCTCTCGAGCCCCTAGTGCTTCACCTGGCCACCACACCTCATTCCGCTAGCGTAGCACTGATGGACGTCTGGGAGGAGCGCCAGGCCAAGAGCCTGCCACCCGACGCCGCGCATCTGGTCAGGATGCTGCAGCACCAAGACGGCGCACCTGAATCCACAACAAATCCAGCAGATGACCGGGCTCCACAAGACGGCGCTCCCGAGGCTGCGGTATCCCACATAGGTGACCAAACTCCTGAGGTCCCCCAGCCTCAGGGAGCGCCCCAGCCTCAGGATATCACGGACTCCACCAAGACTTCTGCCCTCGTCAAACACCCAGTGTACTTCGTCAGCATGGTGTTGTGAGACACGTGGGCACACTACCCCATGCCGTAGAAGCTTCTGCTCGCGCTCCTCATGGCCTCGCGCAAGATACGCCACTACTTCCAAGGCCACCCCATCAAGGTCTTCTCAGCCTATGCACTGGAGAGGGTACTCCGGAGCCCCAATGCAGTGGGAAGGGTCGCTGAGTGGAACATCGAGCTATAGGCATTCCAGCTAGAGTTTAGCACCACCAGGGTCATCAAGGGAGCCGCACTTGCCGACTTCGTGGCGGAGTGGACTGACGCTCCAGGGTCCGAAGCGGGTGAGGACCGGTCTCTCTTGCCAGGGAGCAAAGCACCAGACGGATGGGTCATGTACTTCGACGATGCCTTTGCGCGCCAGGGCGCGGGGGCTGGGGCCGTGCTCATTTCGCCCACCCAGGACAAGCGCTACTGCGCTCTGCACCTCTACTTCCAGCGGGGCGAGAAGGTCTCCAACAACATCGCAGAATATGAAGGGTTTATCACCGGCCTCAAGGCTGCGGCGGCCCTGGGGGTGAAGTGCCTCACCATCAAGGGCAACTCCCAGCTCCTCGTCAACTTTTCCAACAAGGTGTACGAGCCGAAGGACGAGCACATGGAGGCGTACCTCGCGGAGGTACGCAAAATGGAGAAGCAATTCTTGGGCCTAGAACTGTAGCATGTGCCCCGCGGCACAAACAAGGAAGCTAATGATATCGCCAAGAGGGCGTCAAGGCGTCAGCCCCAGGAGCCCCACGTCTTCGAGGAGCGGCTCTTCAAGCCTTCAGCGGCCCCTCCGGCTGTGGAG
>NC_041392.1:318282923-318384423 GCF_002162155.2 Triticum dicoccoides | reverse complement strand
CCACCAACCTTAGGAGCTCCCGCCCACGGCCCGACCTCAGGAGCGCGCTTGCTCCTCACGCTTGAACCCCAGGAGGGGTGCTAGACTAAAGAATTCAAGGCGTACCTGCTGCAAGGGACCCTGCCAGAGAAGGAGGAGGACGCGGAGCGCGTAGCTCGGCAGGCTACAACTTACTACATCTGGGACGGTGAGATATACCAAAAACGACCGAATGATGTTTTCTTGCGATGCATCTCCAAGGAGCAGGGGAATGAACTGTTAGCTGACACACACAGCAGAGACTGTAGGCACCATTCTACTGGCGCATGACACTCAACGATGCAACCGAGCTGGTGAAATCCTGCGAGGCCTGCCAGTTCCATGCCAAGAAAATCCACCAGCCTACTCAGGGCATCCATACCATCCCACTCTCGTGGCCATTTGCGGTCTGGGGGCTGGATATCCTGGGTCCATTCCCTCGAGCGCCCGGGGGCTATCGCTACCTCTACGTCGCCATCGACAAGTTCACCAAGTGGGCAGAGGTGGAAGCCGTCCGCACCATCCTAGCCGGCTCCGCTATTAAGTTCATCAAGGGCCTCGTGAGACGCTTTGGAGTCCCTAATGGCATCATCATGGACAACGGCTCGCAGTTCACTAGCAATCTGTTCAAAACATATTGTGCTAATATTGTAACGCAGATATGCTACGCCTCAGTGGCACACCCCGGAAGAAACGACCAAGCTGAGCGCGCTAACACGGAGGCCTTGAGAGGCCTAAATACAAGGACCTTCAAGAAGAAGCTCGAGGCCTACAGCAGGGGCTAGCACAATGAGCTCTAGTCTGTGTTGTGGTCCATCTGCACCACCACCACCAAGCCAATGGGCGAGACTCCGTTCTTCCTCGTCTACGGAGCCGAAGCGGTTCTCCCTCATGAGGTCAAGCATCTCTCCGCGCGGATCTTGGCATTTGACGAGGCACATCAAGACGCCATGTGGGGGATGGACCTCATGCTAGGGAGGAACGCCGCCGCCAAGCCTCACTCCGAGCGGCAAGGTACCAGCAGGCGCTGCGGCGGTACCACTGCCGCAGCATCCGCTCCAGGACGCTCGAGGTGGGTGATCTCGTCCTGAGACGGTGCTCTCCAGGGAAGGGCTGCATAAGCTCTCACCCATGTGGGAGGGCCCATTTAGGATTTCCCGCATCTCCAGGCCTGGCGCCACGCGGTTGGAGACGCAGGACGGGATCCCCATCCAGAACGCCTGGAACATGCAGCACCTTCGGAAGTTCTACCCATGAAGAAAGGCCTAGTGCCTGTGAAGGTCTCCGCTCGTGATACTCTCACGTAATAATGAGTGGGGTTGTACACGCCCCGGAGTCTCCGGAGTGCCGCCCTCGGGCCTCGGGGGCTCCCTCCCTCGTCCTAGTGGCAGCACTTAGCTCCGCGCTGGTGAGAAGACTAGACTAGGTGCCGGACACGGGTGTTCATTTGCTTTCTGTAGTTGGTTTGCAACCTTTTAGTGAATTTGGAGTTCTGGCATTTCTCGATTGCTTGGTTGAGTCCCCTTTTCCTCTACTTCTTCGCTCGCTTCTTTGTTTTGCGTCAGGGAGGACGGCAGTTGCCCGACGCTCTCCCTCATGTACGTCGCACGGGGGCTGGGCAGGTGTGTGCGTGCGCTGGGCTACCCTAAACCACGGACACACCTCACCAAAGCCCTATCACCCCAGAGCTTCGGCTCCCTTGATCTTCATGAGGCGCCCTCATTTGAGCTCGTGATTGGCGCACCCTCCTAAGTCCATGGCCCACGGGTACCACAGCGTGGTGCACTAGGCCATGATTAGCCCATGCATGAGGGCTCACGCAAGGAGGAGCAAGGCACCCGACAGATGTCCTAACGAATTCTGCAGCTTTGCGATGCCTCCCGAGGTTAGCAGATCCTGAGTCAACAGCAAGGAGGCCTCACCTGATGCCAGAAGGTGCGTCCTCAAGAGACATGAAACTACCCCGGGCATACCAAGCTAAGTTATCCCCCTTTTACATCTACATGGAGCATGAACAATGTCGGAACAATAAGCATAACATAGCAGCATAAAGATCACAGTTCATTACACGCCCCAGCAGGGACATCCACCTTTTTCAAAATGCAGGAAGAAAGGAAAAGCCTAATAAAAGTAGCCTGCACGACTGCGGATGCTCACGAGGCCCGGCTTCGAGGGCCTTCCGGACTCAGCTTAGTCCGAGCCCATCTCACGCTTCACCGCCGCGTGGCAGCGGGACGACCCGCCACCGTCCTCGAAGCAAGCCCAGCGGCGAGGCAGCTGGTCGTAGCCGCCGCTGCTGGTGCTCTCGCTGGTGGAGGAGCCGCTAGGCGAACTGCGGCCGTCACCAAGGGCAGGTTGGCCCTCAGCCTTGTCACGGCCATCGCCCAGGCCGAGCTCGTCGTCGCCGCCGCTGTCTTCGGGGAAGCACCCCACGTGGCGACCATCTTCCCCAAACACCCTCATGAAGAGGATCGCAGTGCCATCATACTTGAAGTTGAGAGTGCACCACCTAATCAGGCCGCGCGCGCGGGAAAACGTCTGCCAGCCATGGGCTAGGGCCACGTTGCCCGTGATGGAGACCTCCACCATGATCCACAAGGCCTTGATGCAGCAGCTGATGGCCTACAGCCAGAGGACATCAAGACCCCCGGCCGGCATCTCGCCGGCAAAGGAGCGCGGAAGCTGGAGCTAGGTGCCAGCCGGACTCTCCGACCACACGACGAACTCTGGGAGCACCTCCGCCGAATGGAGGCGCAGCCGAGGAGGCCGGGCGACCACGGCACGCCTCACCTCGGCGCAAGGGCTGCTCCACCAAGAGCGGACCCCGCCATGGGAGGAGGCACCGATGTGGCCACCAAGGATGACGCCGGTCCCCAAAGGAGTATGTCCGTGCCCCCGAGGAGCCACAGCAGGGGTCGCAGCATGCTTATGGGGGCGGCCACACCCCCTCTTGGGCGGTGGTCAGCCGGGACCCTCCTGGCGAGCCTTCCCCTTCTCCGCGGCCGAGAACCTCTTCGTTGGTGCCATGGGACTGCAGCAAAGCGGCGAGGTGAGGAGGAAGAAGGGGGAGCAATCGGCGAGAAGGCAGAGATGAGTGAGGGGGCTAGGCCCCTCCCCTCATTTATAGCCTGGAGGAGACCAACCGCCGGCCTCCATGATCACACATAATGATGATTTTCTTCTACATGCAACAGGGTCTCGTCAAGTCGAAGAGTTACCGAGGCAGTGTTGGGAAGCGGAGGCGCCCACGCCCCATCAATCGCCACGTGTCAATCGAGGCCGCAGGCGGTTGGGGCCCACGGCGCTCCGCACTTGCCCTTTGGCTTCGCCTCAAAGCCAAGCTCGAGCGTGCCTTGGGCCCGGGGGCTACTATTGGCGTCCTGGGAACGGGGGTACCCAGACTTGCCTGCCAGCGGCCCGGAGCGTGGCTCCATCAACATCCCGGTACGGCCCAGCTTCAGCAGCGACCTTAAGACCCTCGCGAGGGGCCAAGCCTTGCAAGGCGGACGACACCAAGACCTCCATGGGGGTAACCTCGCTAGGCTGGCTCTCGAGGAGCGGAGATACCTATGCAAGGGGCACCTCACGAGGTTCACATGATGTGAGCCATGACGACCAAGGCCAGGCGGGCGCCACCGGCCGCAGTGTACCAGTTTCCTCTTTGGTGCTAAGGAGGCAAGCGCAGGCAAGGAGTCCCGAGGCATCAGGCAAAGGTTTCCATATCGGTGCAACAAGACCAAGACGAGTAGGACGGCAGGACGGAGGTCACACGGACCCCATGGCAGTGTCACCACCAGAGCCTTTTGTAGGCGAAGACTACTTTTTGTTAGGATAGCTTGTACTAGTTGTCCCCATTCAAACTTGGCCATTGTGGGATCCCTTCCTGCCTAAACATTTGGGAAGAGGACCAAGGTCACTATAAATAGGACCTAGCCACCACCGTAGGAAGGGGACGGATCATTCAGATCACCCTCTCATCCACCATCTCATCGGGCTCAGAGGCTGCTCATCCACTATACTAGTTCATCCTAAGCCCCCCGAGGCAATCCACCCACAAACTTGAGTAGGGTATTACACCGCAAGGTGGCCCGAACTAGTATAAACCACTATGTCTCTTGTTCTTTGGGTTTGTCGAGCTAGGCCGTGGAATCGTTGAGCGAGCGAGTCGGGGAGAGAGTGTTCTTTGTGTGCACCCTAGAGTTTGAACCTCTCAAGGGTTTGCCAGAACCCGTAATCCGACAATTATGCTAGTAAAACTCTAGACAGTGCTCAGAGTAATTATGCTACTACTAAAAAAGAATTATTAGCAGTTGTATTTGCTTGTGATAACTTCAGATGTTATATTGTTGATTCCAAAGTAATTGTTCACACTGATCATGCTGCTATAAATATCTTATGGAAAAATATGCTAAGCCTAGACTTATTAGATGGGTTCTCTTGTTACAACAATTTGATTTGCATATTATTGATAGAAAGAGAGCTGAGAACCCCGTTGCAGACAACTTGTCTAGGTTAGAAAATGTTCTTGATGACCCACTGCCTATTGATGATAGCTTTCCTGATGAACAATTAGTTGTCATAAATGTTTCTCGTAATACTCCATGGTATGCTAATTACATTGTTGCTAAATTTATACCACCTAGTTTCACATACCAGCAAAAGAAAATGTTTTTCTATGATTTAAGACATTACTTTTTGGATGACCCACACCTTTATAAAGAAGGAGTAGATGGTGTTACTAGACATTGTGTACCTTAGCATGAACAGGAACAGATCCTACGCAAGTGCCACTCAGAGGCCTACGGAGGACACCACGCTAGAGATAGAACTCCACATAAGGTATTGCAATCTGGTTTGTATTTGCCTACTCTCTTCAAGGATGCTCATAAGTTTGTCTTGTCTTGTGATGAATGCCAGAGAATAGGCAATATTAGCATATGTTAGGAAATGCCTATGAATTATTCACTTGTTATTGAACCATTTGATGTTTGGGGCTTTGATTATGTGGGACCTTTTCCTTCCTCTAATGGGTATACACATATTTTAGTTATTGTTGATTACATTACTAAGTGGGTAGAAGCTATTCCAACTAGTAGTGATGATCATAACGCTTCTATTAAAATGCTTGAAGAAGTTATTTTTCCGAGGTTTGGAGTCCCTAGATATTTGATGACTGATGGTGGTTCACATTTTATTCATGGTGTTTTCCGTAAAATGCTTGCTAAGTATGATGTTAACCATAGAATTGCATCTCCATATCACCCTCAGTCTAGTGGTCAAGTAGAATTGAGCAATAGAGAGATTAAATTGATTTTGCAAAAGACTGTTAATATGTCTAGAAAGAATTGGTCTAAGAAACTTGATGATGCATTATGGGCTTATACAACTGCTTATAAGAATCCTATGGGTATGTCTCCGTATAAAATGGTTTATGGAAAAGCATGTCACTTACCTCTTGAACTAGAACATAAAGCTTATTGGTCAATCAAAGAGCTCAATTATGATTTCAAACTTGCCAGTGAGAAGAGGTTATTTAACATAAGTTCGCTTGATAAATGGAGAACCCAAGCCTATGAGAATGCCAAGTTGTTTAAAGAAAAGGTTAAAATATGGCATAACAAAAGGATACAAAAGCGTGATTCTATACAACTCTCGTTTAAGATTTTTTGCAGGAAAGCTTCTCTCTAAATGGGAAGGTCCTTACATTATCGAGGAGGTCTATCATTCCGGTGCCATAAAAAACAACGACGCCGGAGGTACAAATCCGAAGGTGGTAAACGATCAAAGAATCAAACATTATGAAAGTGCATGTGGCACTTAAGTATATTTCAGTGTGATGACAATATGATTAGAGGAACCAATATCGGTTGCTAAAGTCTATCTCGGGATATTGGTTCCATGAAGATTCTGTTGGAGTTGTGTGACCCCCCCAAATTCAAAAAGGTTTAAGGCGTGGTTTACTGACCACTTGAAGGTTTTTGTTTGGTTCACTTTGAGTCATAGGAAAAACCGCACTATCAAGAGGGTTCATTGTGGAATAAATGGCGTGTGGGAATGCCTCCTATTTTCATTCACCTGCCCTCCTACACCTCCTTCTTTGTTCCTCTTTGAGTTGTGATTTGTGGAGGTGTCCTGGTGGTTCTTCAGTAAGTTTTTGGACACCTCGTATGCACGGGGTCTCTGTCCCCTGTGCACACGGGGTACCACGAAAGTTACTGGACACCCCCATGTGCATGGGGTCATGGACCCCCGTGCGCACGGGGTGGGAGAAACCCGCTAGGCAGCCCATGCACACGGGGTCCTGGACCCCCGTGCGCACGGGGTGGTTGGATTTCCCCTGGACACCCCATGCGCATGGGGATAACTTGGCCCCTGTGCACAGGGTCCACCGGGTGGAAATCCCCACCCGGCCAAGAACACTATAAAAGCCCCTTCTTCCACCTCCAACCCCTAATCCTAATGTCTTATTGTGCTCCACCATTGCTACACCTCCATTTGCTCATTACTCTCAATCCCTCCACCCTAACTTGCTGAAACTTTGGGGATTGGGAGAGCAAGACCCGATGTACACTTTGACCAAACCAAATCGTGTTCCACACAATATTTGCCCACCATTGACTTGTTACTCTTGGAGCTTGGGCTCCTAGGCGGTTAGATGTTCCCCCAGATGCTTCCTTGCTTGTGGCGTGCTCCAGAGAAGTTTGTAAAGGTGTGGTGGTCGCCTTCAAGACCAACCCTGAGTGATTTGAGGATCATCCGTTGGGGGTGACTTGAAGGAAATTACAGTGAGCCTTAGGTGGAATTCCACAAGCTTTGGCTTTGGCACCGCTCCAAACGGAGAGTAGCTCTTCCTCAAGGAAGAGTTAACTTCGGGATAAAATCCGCGTCCTCGTCTCACTTGTGGTTAATCCTTTCCCGCACCTTACTTTGCTTTGTATGCTTGATGGCTTGCTACTTAGATTGTTGCCTAGCATATTTAGCTTGGAGCGTGCTTGTCATATAGGTTGCATTCACCTAGTTGCATATCTAGTGAACCCTATTTATCGCTAAGCCTTAAAATTAACAAGAAAGATTAAAATTTGTAGTCTCCTATTCACCCCCCTCCAGTCGACCGTATTGATCCTTTCAATTGGTATTAGAGCCTCGTGATCTAATATAAGGTTTTACAACCTTAGAGGATATGGTCGATCTAGGGAATGAGGGAGGTGGCGCACACATTGCGGAGGATGGTCAAAACCTACCCCCCCCCCCCCACCGCGTCCAAGGCACATGGTGCCCGGCCCGGTCGTTGGTCCCGCTACTCCTACTAAACCGGGTGCCCCTTTGACCGCGGCCGATATTCTTTCAATGTTTGCGGACCTCAAAGCCTCTATGTTGAAAGAATTTCGGTCCTCGGTCAAGGAGGAAATTGATGCTCGCTTAAAGGCCTCGACATCTGCATCAAGCTCATTTGATCCAAATGCCATTCATGATGCAGATGTCTCGAGAGAACCTCTTGCATCTCCGACTCGTACTCAAGTTCCCAGGTACAATTCCATGGAACCCTTTTACTCACCTCAACCTTTTTAACATCCTCGCATTAATCATGTTGGGCCTCCGCCCCCTTTGAAAGCTAATGTGTTTGCTAAGTGGAAGCTAGATATGGAGTCTTACATGTGCAGTGCTTCAACTCAACTGTGGTGGATTGTGGTTAATGCATTCAACACCAAGGACCCAATGAATCTCACTCCAAGAGAAGTTGTTGATGAACAAGTCAATGCAACCGCACACAACATGTTGCGCACCACTGTGACCGAAGACTATAGTGACTCCATTGCTCTCCTTAAAATCGCAAAGGAAATATGGGATTACCTTGAGGAGGCTCTCAAAGGAGATGAAGCAATTCGAAGATCTCGATTGGCTTTGCTCAAGCGAGAAGTCAATATCTTTGTGAGGAATGAGGGTGAGTCCACGGAAGAGGTCTACCGAAGGTCGAAGTCCCTTGTGCTCAATTTGAGAACCTTTGGGTGCACTTGGGTAAATGATGACTTCATCAAGGATAAGTTCATAGATGCTATGGTACTCAGGGAACATACCATGGTCATCACTACTGCAGGATGCTGCTAACGCAACACTACGATCAAAGACCCTTCGACACAACCGTGTGCGATGCAATAATCGCAAACGGTGGTGTAAAAAACCCATCAAAAAGGTACAGAACGTTCGCGATGGAGGATGCATCAAACACAGTTCAGATTTTAGCTGCGTGTACGATGCAGGGCATATGGTTCAGTTCAGTGAACTGTTTGTGATGAGGAGGAACAAAAGAAACGGGCAGCCAGATGAAGGTGTGTGTGCGATATACAGCATACGGTTCACTCGGATGAACTGTTTGTGATTAGGCAACACAAAAGAAACGGTCAGCCAGATCAAGGTGTGTGCAACATACGGCATGCGGTTAACTCGGATGAACTGTTTTTGTTGAGAGAAGAAAACAGAAATGGTTCAATATAACAAGATGTGTGTGATACACGGCAAATAGGTCTATAATCAGAAATGTGTGCGAAGACTGATAATAACACAGACGGTTGCTGCTAATAAGATGTGTGTTGTGCGATGGGATTGCATACAGAACAACAACATTATATATATATATATATATATATAGGGTCGCGCTATTCGTCACCCAGGGTGAGGAATTCTTATTCCTCACCCCACCCCATTCATCACCCCACGTGCCTCAGCCTGAACCAGCCGCACCAGCCGTTGTAAACTTACGGCACACACCTACGGCCCTGAACTCCACGATGCACTTGCGAACATAAGGATTTTAGCCATGTGAGGTAATCTTACAGCATGGAGGCCAATCATGGAGGTTAGTTTACTTGGTGGCTTAATTCGGTTGATCTGAAGATGGGTGGCCTACAACCATGCGTCAGGGTGCAACTTTTTTTATTTATCTGAGAAGTATGCAGTAGTTGTGGACACGTACTATTTAATCCCCTGTATACATTACCTCTATCTGCACGAGCTCTAGAAAAAGTTTGCTCATTCTGTTGTATCTTCAGTTTAATGGAAGAAATAATTTTCAGATTAAAAAAGAGAACGACAAGATGGGCTGCTGATAATTTGAGATACCCTAACTAACCATGTGCGAGTTATAATTAAGTGGCAGGGACAAAAGTTTCCAATCGGCAGGCATAAGAACTCGATGCCATGGACTCAAGAACAGAGTACATCCGGGCAAATGCATTCACCAGTGGCAGCCACGAAACCACATATAATCGTCATTTCAATTACAGTAAGTACTTGAAATAACTTGCAGAGAAGATGGCCCTGGCCATAGCCGCAAACTGCTACTTGATACAACGGTAATTAAGGTGTCTAGCCGCCAGTGTGCCCATGACCCCCATGAAGTACAAGCTCTAGTGTGTCTGGTCGATCACTGCTTGTCTTTTTGACTATGCAAGGTCTCTTCCGACTTCCGGTGCTGCTTTGGAGCCATCGGGCTTTGGGATAGACTCTGGGTCACGAAAAGAGACTCAACAGTGATGAGCGCTGAAACCAGCGGCAGCATTCCTGAAAACAATAAACAATTTATGTAGCACTGGATTAATGATAAAAATCATCAATGTAGAATATTCTAAAAATATTTGGTGCCATGACAACTACAAACAGACATGACCGTCAACAATAAAGCCTAAGAAAATCTGATCACATACAGAACTGCACTCCTGTACAAGACAAATGTGTCGGACATGACAATTGATAACAAGATTCAGTTAAACCCAAGACAATTGCATGATCACATTATCACATATGAGCTTAAGAAGTAGTGGCAATCGAGCTTAAGAAAATCCTAACATGGAATACATCGTACATTTATCTGTATGTAGTTAATGATTCTGCGTGCCAACATTTAACAAACATAAGATTTAAGCAAAGAAGCATTAGCTACATACAGATAAATATATGATGTATTCCATGTTAAGAATTTCTGAAGATATGACATAAGAATAAAAATGCTAACTGATTGCGACTACTTCTCTTGCTCATATAGACATTTAGCATAATGTAGGCCTCCTTCAAAGGAGCAAATCAACCACTATTAGGGTGAAAGGGAAACACTTGTCCTCGGTAGTTAAGCCAATGCAAATCAATACCAATCCTCTATTATGGGGACATTGAAATTGATTAATTAATGACTGGCACCAAGTAAATGTCATGGCTTCCTAGCGAAAGGAAAAGCAAAAGGAAACACATCAACATTACGAATTAGGTTTATGCCAGTTCAACCAAAACAGCGAAGATATACAGCCAGAAAGAGGGTCACTGTGTACCTCATTGCAATTGAAATAATTCTTAACTCGAAACTGCTAGTAACCACGAGTTGCTCCAAAGTGCACAAAACAAGAAAATTAAATTACTCATATAGCCTACTAAATAATTATATTGTCCATGCATTAAGCTGAACAGAGAATAGCATGGTGTACACACAAGATAAGACTATTAACACTAAGTAATTGGTCTCTGTCTTGCCCTTCTCTTTTGGTTTCTATAGGCACCAAGCTCCTCACTGGACCAACTTTAGTGATCTAGTTTTTAATTAAGTTTTCGTGGCTCCTGGTGTAACCTTATTGAGTCTTTGCTCCTTGTTTGTTTGTACCATCTAGTTTATGATTAACGGAAAATTACCATAGGGATTTGCTGGTGAAAAAGAAATTAACACTAAGTAATTCTAATGATGACCAGTAGCAAGAATTGCACCCTAAATTTAAACGGGAAAACTCAAAATCCTAGCATTGCGGGAAGATCTCAATACATGTTGCTAGTACAGCTAGCAACTTCCTTTTCTTTTGCGTAGAGAAAGCAAGCTATTTGTTAACTACAAAATTCAGCATTAATTCATAAGCCTCAAAAGAAACTAAAGTTTGTACCCCAAACATGTACATCTTTTTGTGTGCATTGCCCAAACAATTTATGGACTAGAATGCACGTTAGTAAATGTATAACTATCTTTGAGTTCCTTGCAGATTGAAGAAGAACACAGAGACATAAAATTGAAATATTTGCTAATGGAAGAAACAATTTTTACGTGCAATGAAAACAGACCGAATTGGGCATCTAGCAACTTTGATAATTTGCCCTCTGAACAAATTCAGGAAAACGGATTAATCACAAGCCTTAATCATATTGGCAATAAGTAGATTCTTCATGGGCTGAGCGGTACCTGAGTACATCAAGGCGAACTCGGAGTCACGGAACACCATTGGTGAGGACGACTGGCATGTTTAAATGGTAAAATGTATTCTTTCATCCAGCTTATGGTGAGTATATATGCCTATGTGTCTTACCATGGGTACAAACATTGCCATTTTCTTTTCTGTAGCGTTCCCTCATCTCCAAGTCCCTTGCAAACATCTTGTTCGACTCCTAAATTTGATGGCAGAATTCTGATCAGGGGCGGACCCAGAAACTATTCTAAGTGGGGGCAAACTATGGGAGTGGGGGCATACTTTGTACAAATTCACATAGTTTTGGCAAAAAATTCTGAAATTTCAAAGAAATATCACTGAAGTTTCATATTTTGAGTGGGGTCCTAGGCCCCCACTCCCATGAACGTGGGTCCGCCCCTGATTCTGATTCTTCATTTACCTAATACATTCAACATAAAGTTAGCATCATCACTTCAAAATTTATCTCAAGAATACTATAAAACAAAATTTCTCGTAAAGTGAACCATCTTTAGTTCAAGAAATTACCTCATAAGTTTGTGCAAAAATCGATTAACGAATTTCCAGATAATTGGCATTGTCAGCTAGATATAGGATAATTCTTTATGTACATTATTACTAACATTCAGTTAAATCAGAAGCAACATTTATAGCTAAAAGGATGCAAATTCGTGAATTTTACACAAAAGCTAAATCACAGAGGGGATTCACATGTCCTACAACAAACAAAAATTAATCTCAGCTCAATCAAAGACTGAATGCACATAGCCTTCTTCTCATCCTCCATGATCTCCACCTCCTTGAATTTAATCCACCGATGGGAGCGTGTCTCCACCATCACCTTCATCACCCGCTTCCTGGTAGGTAGTAGGCAAGCTCCTGATTTCCTTTCCTTTCCTTTCTTGATCTTCATCCTCCTCCCCTGCACGGCTGCACCGCTCCCAAAAATCAATAACCCTAACCCTAGAAATTCAGAAGTTCATGGAGGACGAGAGGGGAAGAAGAGGAGGAGGAAGGTCATACCGGTGAGAAGACCGCCGAAGGTGGAGAGGACGCCGGAGAAGGCCGTTGACATCGCCGAGCTCGCGCCAGATCGTTGCACCGACCACATCGCCTCCGGGTCGCTGCCGCATGAGAGCGGGAAAGGGAAGCACTCCACGGGCGAGAGAGGTAGCCGTTACCTCCCGGTCGTTCCTCCGGTGTCGTCGCTGCTGCCGACTCCGCAATCGTGAGATAGGAGGAGGGGCCGGGGGAGAGAGAGGAACGTTGCCATCGAATGAGAACTGCTCACACATAATTTTATTTTGTAACTGTGCTCGCCTTTGATTGGAAAAGGCACAGGGGAGTGGGCTAGCGTGTAGCTACCGCCCAACTGTTTTCATTGATGTAAAATTACATCGATGAAACATAATCTTATAGCGATTGTGAATTGGTTGGACCGGTCTGTCGCTCGGTCGATTGACTAGGGTGAGGAATTACTTATTCTTCATCCTGGGTACTTAATAGTATTTCTCTATATATGAACACACATATACACACTTATAAGGACATGGTTGCATAACCAAATTAAACATCCACTTACATAGGTGGCTGCTACAACCATGGCATTTGCACGCACCAAAGTAAACTATTACATGCATAATTACATACATGATTACTACACACATGACATTTCCACACACCAATAAAGTAAATTATATATTACATACATGATTAACTAGCATAAACGATCATCTGATCGTCATCTATTTCTTGTGACGCCTGCTCTGCTTGTGGCTCGATCCAGACTCGTCGATTTGGGTAACGAGGCACTTCCTCATGTCAAAAATCCGCCTGTGCATCTCGTAGCATGTGTACACTCTCTTAGCCACGAACCTGAGGTGAGGTTCATTCAGTTGCCGCATCTAGGCCCCGTACCAGGATACGGGACTTGTTCTCTGGGCATCCCGCTTCATCTTTTCGTAGTAGGGGTCAATGATGGCCGAGGCGAGTTCAACCATGGTGTCCATCATCGTGCTGCCCCAAACCCTGTAGTGCTCATATATTTTGACAAAAGGTTCTTGTAGGCCAAGTCCGTAACCTTGAGCACTTTTACATCGTCGGTGGTTTCCACCATGGCAAACTTGTAGTCGGTGTTGTTGACAAACTTGTTGAAACGGTCGCAAGGCTCTGTGGCCATGCAGTAGTGGTAGATGAGGACATGATGGCGCATGCACAACTGGGTGACGGCAACCTTCTGATCTATGTCGGGATGACCGGCGGTGTACTGGAGGTCGATGCCGACCACCTTGTACTTGTCTCGAGCAAGCAACTGCTCAACGCTATTGATGTAGTCATCCACCACAACTGGGTCGATGGTGTACACCACCGAGAGATCCGTCTCCCTCACGTGGGTCTCCACTTTATGCTCACCGAACTCCATTGGAGCGCCGCTAGACATCGCCTCTCTATGTGTCATCTTGGGTGTGCTTATTGTGTTGTGGGGCATGATCGAAAGGTTAAAGAGACTAAGGTTATAATGGTGATACGTCTCCAACGTATCTATAATTTTTTATTGTTCCATGCTATTATATTATCAATCTTGGATGTTTTATATGCATTTATATGCTATTTTATATGATTTTCGAGACTAACCTATTAACATAGAGCCCAGCGCCAGTTTCTTTTTTTCCTTGTTTTTGAGTATTGCAGAAAAGGAAAACCAAATGGAGTCCAATTGACCTGCCAATTTTTGTGGATTTTTATGGACCAAAAGAAGCCCCTGGAGTAAAAGAGTTGTGCCAGAAGAGTCCCGTTCCGGCAGTTCCGCCGCCGCAAGCCTCTGTAGCCGAAAACCAATCTAGACCCGTTCCGGCACCCTGTCGGAGGGGGAATCCCTCTCCGTGGGCCATCTTCATCATCCCGGCGCCCTCCATGACGAGGAGGGAGTATTTCACCCTCGGGGCTGAGGGTATGTACTAGTAGCTATGTGTTTGATCTCTCTCTCTCTCTCTCTCTCTCTCTCTCTCTCTCTCTCTCTCTCTCTTGTGTTCTTGACTTGGCACGATCTTGATGTATCGCGAGCTTTGGTATTATAGTTGGATCTTATGATGTTTCTCCCCCTCTACTCTCTTGTGATGAATTGAGTTTTCCCTTTGAAGTTATCTTATAGGATTGAGTCTTTAAGGATTTGAGAACACTTGATGTATGTCTTGCATGTGCTTATCTATGGTGACAATGGGATATTCACGTGATCTACTTGATGTATGTTTTGGTGATCAACTTGCGGGTTCAGTGACCTTGTGAACTTACGCATAGGGCTTGGCACACGTTTTCGTCTTGACTCTCTGGTAGAAACTTTGGGGCACTCTTTGAAGTTCTTTGTGTTGGTTGAATAGATGAATCTGAGATTGTGTGATGCAAATCCTATAATCATACCCACCGATACTTGAGGTGACATTGGAGTATCTAGGGGACATTAGGATTTTGGTTGATTTGTGTCTTAAGGTGTTATTCTAGTATGGACTCTTGAATAGATCGATCAGAAAGAATAACTTTGAGGTGGTTTCGTACCCTACAATAATCTCTTCGTTTGTTCTCCACTATTAGTGACTTTGGAGTGACTCTTTTTTGCATGTTGAGGGATAGTTATATGATCCAATTATGTTATTATTGTTGAGAGAACTTGCACTAGTGAAAGTATGAACCCTAGGCCTTGTTTCCTAGCATTGCAATACCGTTTTCGCTCCCTTTTATCATTAGTTACCTTGCTGTTTTTATATTTTTAGATCACAAAAATCTATATCTATCATCCATATTTCACTTGTATCACCATCTATTCACCGAATTAGTGCACCTATTGTAACGCCCTCGATGCGGCTATATCTCCCACGTGTCGAAGCACGACTTAGAGGCATAACCGCATTGAAAGCAATGTCGCAAGTGAGGTAATCTTCACACAACCCATAAATACATAAGGGAAAGAGATACATAGTTGACTTACAATCGCCACTTCACACAATACATGAATAAAGCATTACATCATCCAGATACACACAAGGTCCGACTACGGAACCAAAATAAAAGAAGACTACCCCAAATGCTACATAGATCCCCGATCGACCCCAACTGGGCTCCACTACTGATCAACTAGAACGAAACAACACAAAGGACAAGATCTTCATCGAGCTCCTCCTTGAGCTTGGTTGCGTCACCTGCACGATATCATCGGCACCTACAAACTGGTTTTGGAAGTATCTGTGAGTCACGGGGACTCAGCAATCTCACACCCTCGCGATCAAGACTATTTAAGCTTATAGGTAAGGTAAAAGGGTATGATGTGGAGCTGCAGCAAGCGACTAGCATATTTGGTGGCTAACATACGCAAATGAGAGCGAGAAGAGAAGGCAAAAGCATGGTCGAACAACTATGATCAAGAAGTGATCCTAGAACAACCTACGTCAAGCATAACTCCAACACCGTGTTCACTTCCCGGACTCCGCCGAGAAGAGACCACCACGGTTACACACGCGGTTGGTGCATTTTAATTAAGGTCCACTTCAGGTTTTCTTCAACCGGACATTAACAAATTCCCATCTGCCCATAACCGCGGGCACGGCTTTCGAAAGTTCAATCCCTGCAGGGGTGTCCCAACTTAGCCCATCACAAGCTCTCATGGTCAACGAAGGATATTCCTTCTCCCAAGACAATCTGATCAGACTCGGCATCTCGGTTACAAGACATTTCGACAATGGTAAAACAAGACCAGCCACACCGCCCGAATGTGCCGACAAATCCCGATAGGAGCTGCACATATCTCGTTCTCAGGGCACACTCAGATGAGCGCTCCATACAACTAAAACCAAACCTCGAGTTTCCCTGAGGGGGTGCTGCACAGGGCTCTAGTTTGGACCAACACTCAGAGGAGCACTGGACCGGGGGGGTATAAATAAAGATGACCCTTGAGTCTGCAGAACCCAAGGGAAAGAAAAGGCTAGGTGGCGAATGGTAAAACCAATGTTGGGCATTGCTGGAGGAGTTTTATTCAAGGCAAACTGTCAAGGGGTTCCCATTATAACCCAACCGCGTAAGGAACGCAAAATCCGGGAACATAACACTGATATGACGGAAACTAGGGCGGCAAGAGTGGAACAAAACACTAGGCATAAGGACGAGCCTTCCACCCTTTACCGAGTATATAGATGCATTCATTAAATAAGAGATATTGTGATATCCCAACAAAATATCCAGGTTCCAACATGGGAACAAACTCCAATCTTCACCTGTAACTAACAACGCTATAAGAGGGGCTGAGCAAAGCGGTAACATAGCCAAACAACGGTTTGTTAGGACAAGGTGGGTTAGAGGCTTGGTTTAACAATATGGGAGGCATGATAAGCAAGTGGTAGGTATCGCAGCATAGGCATAGCAAAAGAGCGAGCATCTAGCGAGCAAAGATAGAAGTGATTTCGAGGGTATGGTCATCTTGCCTGAAATCCCGCAAGGAAGAAGAACGAGTCCATGAAGAAGACAAACAGACGTAGTCGAACGGGTCCTCACAAACGCGACGTTATCAGAACTAACCCGAAGAAGCAACACCGGAAAGAAGCAAACAACATAGTAAACAACCAACACATGAACACGACATGATGCACAATCAAGTATGATGCATGTCCGGTATAATGAAGCATGGCATGGCAAAGTGCACAAACAATCCTACAAATTAAGTGGAACTCAACATGCAACTCCGTTGCATATTGACGAAACACCACATGACTTATTTAGTTCTCTATCGTTTATGTACCCAACAAGATTAAATGTTGTTAGCATGGCAAGAGGTGAAGCATAATGAAACTACCTATCTAGGCAAGTTTAAATGAGGCCGGAACAACAAACAACAAGGCTGGGAAACTCCTCATGTGCATATTTTGGTTATGGTACTGTTCTGCCCTAAGCACAATTTTAGAGTTGTTAAACATGCAAGAAGAGTGCACCATGTTAAACTAGGCATTTTTCTACCCCATTTACATATAAAGATTATTTAAACCCGAGCTACAGTTATTTAGTTATGAATTAAACCATTTTAACATGACATATGTGCAAAAAAAATAATGCAAACATCAAGTTTACATATTTGAACATGGATGAAAGTTGGATATTGTGAAACTAGATAAAATTCTAAACATTTTACATGTATTGTTTGTTTAATTTGGATGCATGCATATTTGGTTATTAACAATACAAAACAATGGCATTCCCTGTAAATATGCATGCACTAGAAAATGCTAAAATCACAGAGCAGAAAAAAATATGTACGGGCCGGATTGCAGCGCAGTGCAGCGGCCCAGAAGAGAATGAGGACTAAGTGGCTGTGTGCTAAAAGAAATTGAAAATAGGGCAAAAACTATGGCGGGCCGGATTGCAGCGCAGTGCAGCGGCCCAGAAGAGCATGAGGACTAAGTGGCTGTGTGCTAAAAGAAATTGAAAACAGGGCAAAAACTATGGCGCCTAGGACTCGAACCCAGGACCCTCCGCTTACACATCAGTGCCCTGACCAGTGCGCTGCTGATGAATGTTTGTGCAAAAATAAGGGCGTGGCCGAACTTAAACGGAACCAAAGGCCAGGCCTTCTTCTCCGTCGTACACAAAGGAATTGCGTGACGACGCCGGCGAGCAAGACGGCGACTGTCGGAGCAAAGGAGCACCTGCAGAGGTGTGGGATACTTGCGAGGGTGCGGGGTGCCGGAACGTGCGCGTGCAAAGGCTAGGTGCGCGGGAAGACTCAAGGACAAGCTCGAGGTCACCTCGGTCATGGCGGCTGCAAGACGAAGCAGGGCCACGGGCTCGCGATCGAGCGCGGGAGTGCGCGTGCGGAGAGCTGCGGAAGGAGGCATGTGTGGATGCGTGCTCGCAGGACGATCGTGCATGCGTGTGCATAGGCGCGGGCGGAACAGAGACGATGCTCGTGGCCATTCCGCAGCAGAGCATGGTGGCTGGGGTTTGGCATGGATGGATCGGCTCCTAGAGGATGAATATGAGGCGGAAAAAGGGCTTGGGCGACGCAGCTGCTCACCTAGTGCCCACAGGACATGAAGTTGTGGCCGTGGAGATGAAGGAGACGGCGCGATGACGCGTGGAACTTGCCGGTCTTCGGGTCCGGGAAGAAGAGGAAGAAGATGGGTCGGGGAAGTCGATCCATAGGCCGTAGAGGTGCGTGCGTGGACGTAGTTGAAGAAGTGGGTCTTCGGGGATCTCCACGGTGGCCGGAGGGTCGGAGGCGCGGCGAGGAAGCTACCCCGAGCTCGAGCTCTTGCTTGCTCGGGTCATGGCGGCCGCATCGAAGGCGTGGGCGTGGAGACTTACATAGGCGGCGTTGAGGGAAGGAGAGGGTCTGAATGGATAGAGGAGAGGCCGGGGTAGGGTTTGGACATGATTTATAGGGGCTAGGGGCGCTGGACGGCCATCAAATCATCGGGCGTGCCGACATGGCTCCTCTGGATGGCCTGCCGTACAGGAGGACGAAGCTCCTGTCGCTTGCGGGCTAGCTGGGCCGCGGGAGGCTGGCTGGGCCGGTTCAGGAGGGAAGAGGCCCAGGTGGCTGCGAGTAAGTTCGGCCTTTTCCTTTTCATATTTTTCTGCCTATTAAATAAACAGCCAACAAAAGGGAAAGGCCAGGGATATTGGGTAAGAAATAGAAAGAAGTAAGGATACATATGGACTCCTGGAATTATGCACCATTTTATAAAATTGGTTTGGGCATTTTTAGAGGTAGAAAAATAAAACAAGTTGGAATAAAATTTAAACTTGAGGCATTTTTGAACCTAACCAAAACAACTCCCAAAAGGCTGAATCTTGACAGAGAGGTATAAGGCATGGTGCATGATTCATTGACAAAGATTGAACATTAATGGAGAAGGGAGAGATGGCACTTGCATCAGGAAGGAATAAGAAGTAATGGGGAGGTGATGATGCATGGGTCAAATGCATAGCCAAGCAACATTACAAACATAATGCAAGCACAACGAGATGAATACCACAATGCACATGATGAATGCAAATTGACAAGAGGCACAAATGCAATGTGACAAAGGTGAGCATGTCAATGCAATATAACCAAAAGTTGACCATGATGCAAGAAACAAAATATGACAATGGCACCATCAAGATCACGGCAACAAACAATTGGAACACCCAACCTCGACGAAATAAAAGGAAGGTAACTAGAGCATCGGTCTCGGGGCGTCACACCTATACAATTTACCATTGTATTGGGTGTGTTGGGGATACAAGAGACTCTTTGTTATTTGGTTGCAGGGTTGTTTGAGAGACACCATCTTCATCCTACGCCTCCCACGGATTGATAAACCTTAGGTCATCCACTTGAGGAAAATTTGCTACTGTCCTACAAACCTCTGCACTTGGAGGCCCAACAACGTCTACAAGAAGAAGGTTGTGTAGTAGACATCAAATGGCCACGGGACTTAAAGGAGAAGCCGGACGGAAAGGAATATCTGCAGGCCCTGATGGCAGTTCTAATTTGCAGCGCGTAACACCATTGTGCTGCACATAACTGCATCGCGTGGCAACGCGCGCGGTGCAACCGCATGCATATGGGGGCCCCGACTTGATCGTGCGCATGCCCAACCACTGGCAGAGCGCTCCGCGATCTCCTCAACGGCGAGCAACCATATATATGTATATGCATATAGCAGTTGAACAAACAAGGAAAAGCTTTCCACAAGCCGAGCGCGCCAACGGACGCCAGCAGAGCACGCCGCGGCACCTAACGGCGAGCACACACCCTGCGGTGCCTAACGGCGAGTAGAGCTTGTCGAGGGACGCGAGCAGAGGCCGGCACAGTGAGACATGGCAAATAAGACGAATTGTGCGTGCGATGTAGGAGACATCAAGCATGAATCAGATTAGAGTTGCATATGTGATGCATGGCATACAGTTGATCCATCCGAGTTGTTTGTGATGGAATAAGTTGTGTGTGTTGTGGGCAAACGCTTGCTGGTATATAACCTTAATTTAACCAAAAAAGTGTTAATGCATGTTACAAAAATTGTATAACTGGAAACTATGTTCAAATATCAATACAACGATATAATCTCTGGCGACATGCATTCATATTTTATTAGTTAAATACTACTTATAAACCAGGACGAGAGTACATTAGGTAATTAAATCGCAAACATTTTTTTGTATTAACCCTATGTGTATGTGTCGTTTTGTCCTCCTCTCACACATCTTGTCACCCCGCTGCCGCAGTCGGCTTATAGCGCAAGCTAGCGCAGCGCGTGGGGGCATTCTTTTGCCCAAACGGTGGCGCCAATGAATCGTCGGTGAGCCCATTCCCGTGCAACCTCACAGGTTCCCGCTCAAGCTTCCCGCTTGACTCGATGAAATCCTCCAAAATCCCAATGCTTACCGGCCTGCTATATAAACCCTCACGGTCGGCGAGTCCTGCGTCGCATTTTCCCCTCCCTCCCTGTAGCTTATCTCGTTTGCTTCTCCCACAATCGCCAATGGTACCAGTCTGTCTTTGTCACTCGGCCACTCCGCCGTCATCAGAGGACAGCTCCAGCTGGAAGGCTACACCACGGCGGTGGCGCAGTCCTTGGCGTAGTGTACTGTGTGTGGCATCCCTATTGGGTGCGCGCAGAACACCCACCACACGCTCCGCCGTCGGTGCCCGTCGGCATCTATTGCCGGCCGCCGATGCCGCCACACAACCGTCGAAAGCCAGTGCCATCACCCGCTCCGCCACCACCGCACGAGGCAGGAGGTGGCCATCATGGCCGCCACCCCATCATCGGTCGTCGTGGCCGCCAGCCCACCATCGACCGCCGGGATCATCACCGGCTCCGCCACCGCCGCCCGAAGGAGGGACGCGGAGGTGGAGGCCCACACATGCATCAATGACCTTGCGTGCTTGAAAGTGCAACTAATTCCTGGGTGGTTTTGGTAATTATTAACAACGTATAGCTCATTGAACTATTATCCATTCAACATAATCTTTTCAGAAATTTCAATGATTAGCATGGCATGGACTAGAGATGTGGACCCCGCAAAATGCTAAGGACACATATTGGCTCAAGATCAAGACTCTACATTTTCATTTTAGTGATCCAAGATCACATTGAGTCCATATGAAAAGCCAATACTATTAAAAGGGGATGAGGTGTTGCTTAATGGCTTGCTTTCTCAAAATGCTTAGTGATATGCTCCAAAAGCCCTCAACCACTTTCTCATATCCACATATATCCCAAACCAAAAGTCAAGCTCGGCCCCACCAATTTGATCTATCCGGCGCCACCGAGTTCATTTGACATAGCCATAGCCAGAAACCCTAATCAGTTTGGTCTCACCAATAGGGATCTCGGTCTCACCGAGATGGGATTGCAAACTCTCTGTTTCCCTTCGTAAGATTTAGGTCTAACCGAGATGAGCGATCGGTCCCACCAAGTCTGCAATGCAAACTCTCTATTTCCTTTTCGTAATGTTTTGGTCTCACCGAAATGAGTGATCGATCGCACCGAGTTTCATTGACTCATGAGAAGCTACGCTTTGAAAAGCTCAATCTAGAGCAAGAACAAGGGTTCTTAACAGCAATCAATGATGATCTTTGTAAGAAAAGTTCTTCTGACATTGCCAAGCATTTACTCTTGTCTATTTACATGCCACAAGTAAAATCTAGCAACAAGAGTAAGAAAGATTCTTCTTCTAGTAGTTACAACAATCATGCTAAATCCAATGTTGTTGCTTCTAGTAGCTCTCTTGATTCCACTAATGATTCTCTTAGCCAAGTTACACTTGAGCAAGAAAATAGCTTATTGAAGGGAATTATTGAGAAAGGTGTTAACAAGAGCCTTGTCGGGAGTAAACAATTTGAGGAAATTGTACGCAAGTAAGGAAGGCACCGGAAGAATCAAGGTGTTGGTTTTGAACAAAAGTTCAATGCCAATGGAGTTGAGTGGGAAGAAGATCAATACCCCAAGACGAAGTTTATTCCTCAACAAGAGAAGTATTATCCCACTACTTTCAAGGGGACACAAGCTCAAGATGATCTTCCACCACTAGACCACAAGCTAAAAGGCAAGGACAAGCTTCAAGAGGAGATTGATGCATTTGAATAAGCTCCCAAGGCCTTGGTCAAGTGGGTTACCAAGACTACATCAAGTTCTATTTCATCAAGTACGACTACAACTCCAAGGATTCCCATCAAGTAGATGTGGATCCCGAAGAAGAACAACTAGAGATTTCTTGAGGGTGACTCTGCCAACATACTTCACTCATATCATTTTGGCGAGAACAAGTGCAACAACTTCCACATCTTACACTAGTTCAAGGAGTCACAAACCCTCTTGTTGGTAAGACAATGGGACAAGGTAACCTAATGCTTTCATGGACATCATCTTTTGTGTACTTCACTCTATGTATATGGATATCCTTGGTCGTTCCTTCTGGGACTAAGCCATGTAGGTATTGAAAGTGCAACTCACTCCAACGGATTGCTCCAAATGATCTACATCAACATTGAGCATCCACATCTTCAACATCTACATGAAGTCATCATCGACAAAACCCAAGGTTAGTTCATCCCTCTTAGGGGGGATATCACATCTAGGGGATCTTTACTCTAAGAATTGAGCTAAAGCAACTCTAAATGATGTGAACACAACAATGCTTTATGTAAAAGTGGTAACCCCACTTGTTCTTAAACGATGAGTATGACCTACGATCAAATGTTCTCATTTGACTCCTCACTCAATATACTCATATATAGATGACCTAGTCATCGCCAATTGCTTGATAGATGCTAGAGTGTTTGTGCATGCTTTCCCACATATTTCATTTGCCATCTTATTGTGTGAGCATGTTGATTGCATATTTTTTCTCATTCAAGGACATCCATTTGTTGTTTTGATTGTTTGGTCTTTTCTTTTTGCCAAATGGATGGACAAGAATTCCTAAGAACTTCCTCTAGCTATCTATGCTTTTCTCGTCTCAAACTCTATTCATGCTACATCACCAAGTTTGATCAAGTCAGATTTGAACCCTCTGGGCGAGGAGCACTTGGAGTCACCGATTCGTCATAGACTTAAACTTCCAAAACCTCTCTGGGTATTTCGGTCTGACCGATTCATCCCTTTCGGTCATACCGAGTTCATTGAGTTGATCTAGGTTTTCAATCTCGGTGCAACCAATTAGAACCGATCGGTCACACCGAGTTGCAGTAACCGCTTGCAATTCTGCATCTCGGTGCCACCGAGTTGTTCCACTTGGTCACACCGACAGGGTCAGGATATATATACCCGCGGGCCAAATTTTGGAAATTCCTCCAAAACCTTTTCACCCGCGCGTGTCCTGCTCTACCAACTGGGGTCTCTAGATCATCTCCTCATCGCCAGTGACCTCCCGCCGCTAGTCTCCGCCGCCGTTAACGGGAATCTTCACCGCCGTTGCCGTTGTAGTGAGCTCATCGCCAAGTTAGGGTATGAGTTCGATCCTTTGTGCAATCTTTACCTCCGATTCTTAGCACAAAGTCAATGCCATGATTCTTACCATGTATGAGATTATCCTATCCAGCAAAAACTTCCTTTAGATTATTTTTGATTTGAAAATTTAGGGTTAGGTTTCTGCCAAACTCATCTCGGACCGACCGAGTTGTAGAAATCTGTCTCACCGATTTGGCTTAGGTCACTGCACTTGTAACTTTCGGTCTGACCGAAACTTGCAAATCAGTGTGACCGAGTTCAACTCTCAGTGAAACCCTAGCAATCTCGGACTCACCGAACTATGTCTCGGTCTAACCGATCTCACTAGTTCAGACTCCAGTATTGCTTCGGTTGCACCGAGTTTAACAAATTGGTAGCTCTGAAATGCTTTTTGTGGAAAACTAAAAGTAAGTTTTTGACTCAATTGATTTGCAAAATCTCTGCACTTTGTGATGCTCATCCACTCTATCTCACCATGTGCAAAACCGAACCGAAAACCAAAAACCGAACCAAAAAAATCAAACCGAACCAAAAAATCGGTTTTTTCAGGTTTCAGGTTCAGTTTCAATTTCCAAATCTGGAAACCATTTAACAATTGGTTTTTTGGGTTAAAAACCGATGGTTTTCGATTAAACCGAAATAAACCGAAACTAGCTTCGTTCTGTGTTGAACAGCCGACGACTTGAGCTGATCCCTCCCGTCGCCCCCTCCTTTTATACTGATCCACCCATCTCCTTGCTGCTGGCTCCGCGAGGTGGTACTAAATTTTGCGGCACAGCTGGTGCACGCTGGCGCCTGGTGCTTGGGCCTGGGCCTTGGGCTGCCTAGCGTAAGACCTAGAGGCTGGCGTTGTGCATGGGCCAGGACCCAGGAGCATGGATGCTAATCCTCCAAAGAAAAAAAGGAGCCTGGAGGCTACAAACTAGCGTTCTGGTGTTTCATGCCATATTTTTTCCACGTAAAAAACCTAGAGGCTAGTGCATGCGGTGCTCTTTCCTTGTCTTGTCCTCAGATTTTGCTAGTACGTAGATACATCTTTGTGAATGCTTTAGCGGTCATATATTGCCTTGATATGGTGCATGTCGTATGTACATAATACACCAAATCATGTCTGCCATCTAATGATTTAATCTACGTACACAGTTCTCAAAAGAAAAAACTAACCTACATAACAGATTGAATCATGTGATAAAAAAAGTATGCATTGTTCAAAAATTCGCGTCAACTTTGGTTATTTTGGTTATTACCGAAACCAAACCGAAATTAAATGGTTATTACCAAAACCGAACCGTATCTATGTATAAAACCATATAAACCAAAGTATAAAAACCGTATAAACCGAAAACTGTATAAACCGAACCGAATCAAACCGAAAAAACCGAATGCACACCCTGAACTCTATCTCATCTATGTCTATTCACAGGGTCAGATTTCAGTTTGCAGTGTCAGAAATGTCTGATCAGAGTGACAGCCAGAACACGTCTGAGGAGCAAGTTAACATGAGTGAGGGCACTAGTCCCTCTGATAGCTATGATGAAGGAAGCAGAAGTACTCCTAGCAACCTGCCTAAGGCTGCTACTAGGCAGAGGAAGAAGAGAAACTCAGACTCAGAGGATGGGGATTATGTTGCTACTGAGGAGGAGGTCAGCTCCAAGAAGAAAGCGGTTAAGAAGGAATTTGGCACAACCGCTTCAACTAAGCCTGGTATGCACAAGAAGGCTCCTTCTAAGAGAGTGCCCATGTCAAAGGCCAGAGCCTCAACTCTTGGAGCCGCAACTGAAGAAGAGGCTGCTAGTGAAGGCAAGAAGGGGAAGGAAAGGGCCAAGAAAACTATGGCAAGAGTTATTGGAAAGCCCTCAATGATGATTCAATATGATGAGGAAGAAGAAGAAGAAGAGGATGATGCACCAGCATCAGAGACTCAGAAGCTGATGGTGGATGCCATCAAGTCTGGGGCTGCTCCTTCAAAGCCCAAGACTAACCCCAAAGCTACTACTCCAGCCACCAACTCTACACCAAAGAGGAGCACAAGAAATATTCCTGTTGTTGAGAAGAACAAGGCCCCAATGCCTGGAATTGAAGAAGAAGAGGAAGATGTAGCCCAAGTGCTCAGAAAGTTAAAGCCCAAGATCCCTTTTCACGATGATACACATCAAGTGGCTGAAAAACATGAAGATAAGGAAGGATGCAAGTCTCAGACTGTGGAGACAGCCAGATCCTTATGCCTTAAGAAGGAGAACTACTGTAGATTACAGGTTCCACACTAAGGAACAACATGACTTCTATGAGACCATGCTCCCGGACAAGAAGCCCATTGTATGTGACATGAAGTGGGTTGACTAGAAGTACATTGACAACAATGAAGACCACTTCCGTGGAGTTCATGAAAGCGTCAGGATGAATGGAGTTGATGCCTTTGTGGGTCAGAAGTTGACCAAGTGGAATGATGAGCTCATTATGCCGTTTTATTCAACAGCTCATTTCTACCCAGATGGAAGGATTGTTTGGTTGTTTGAAGGTACAAGGTACCAGTCAATAGTTGCTGAGTGGGCCAAGCTAATCAATGCCCCTAAAGAGCATGAGGATGACATAGGCAAGCCAAGGAAGGGACATAACTCCATGGCACATATGTACAAGGAGATTCCAGATGCAGCTTTGGGACATCACAAGTTTGGCTCTGTCTATTTTCTTCTGTCAGGATTGCCCACAATCAATACCATCCTCAGGCACACTCTGTTGCCCAAGTCTGGTGACAACAGAATGATAAGAGGACATTCCATAAATTTGCTTCATATGTTTGATGTGCCAGAGAATTTCAAAGTGATGACACTGATTGTAGAGACAATCAAGAGGACAGCTGCTGATCAGAAGAGATCATGTGGGTATGCTCCACACATCAAGATTCTCATCAACTCCAAGATGGGTACATGCACATACCTGTTGGACAAAGAGCATCTTCCCTTGAGGCCTGACTTTGAGGACAACATAGTTGTCATGGATGCTACAGATCCTACTTCAGTAGAGCCTCAGGAGAAGAGAGAGTAGGCAAAAGCAGAGAAGGTAGCCAAGATGACAAGTGCTGAAGAAGCTTCACAAGTTTTTCTCAAGTCAAAGCACGACCAACTTGGATATCTTATTCAGGCTACTTTGAGGATTGAGAAAGGACTGGCCACCCTGACTCAGAATCAAGAGAGTGTTGAGAGAATCTTTGAAACCAAACTTCATGACTTGGATGTCAAGGTGACAGACATTCAGACTTCTGTGGAGAAGATCCCAGAAGAGCTTGAGGATAGGAGTGACAAGACCACTACAGATGCATATCAAAGGGTTCTCAGAAGGCAGAGGTCTGCAACAGTGCTAGTGGCAGATACTAGAGCTACAACTTCAGCCCCTGCAGCCACAACCTCTGTTGCCCCTCCAGTTGCAACTCTACCAGCTCCTTCAACCTCAACAGATGCATTTGTTGCAGGAGTCCTCTCCACGCCACCTCCCAAAGATCAAGCTTAGAGAGCCGCATAGCACTATGCATTTTCGAGCTTTTTGGTAACTTGTTGCCAAAGGGGGAGAAAGTGTATAGATCATAGGCTTTGAGAGAAAGAGCTTTGCTTCCTTTTGCTACTCATTTGCTACTTATTTGTTTGCTTGCTTGGATGATACTTTATGGTTGTGTGTGTGAGATACTTGTATGGTCATGTGTTTGATCATATCATATGTTAATGCTTGTGCTTGTGCTTGAATGATGCTATTATCTATCTCTCATGTATGATCATTCACTTTGTCTTGGTGATGAGTGCATATTTCATATTCTATCATTTTGAGCGCTCCACCAAGATTTATGTGATATGGAAGAGTAATCCATGATCATAATCGATTGTGCATTTGCATTCAAAAGCAAATTTTAAATAATTCACAAATTTAGGGTGAGCTCTTTCTTATCACATACTCCTCAAAGCGACGATATATTTCATTCTTCTTATCATTTGTCGAAGCTTTGATCTATATGTTGTCATCAATTACCAAAAAGGGGGAGATTGAAAGTGCAACTAATCCCTGGGTGGTTTTTGTAATTATTAACAACATATAGCTCATTGAACTAATATATTCAACGTAATCTTTTCAGAAAGTTCAATGATTGGCATGCATGGACTAGAGATGTGGACCCCTCAAAATGCTAAGAACACATATTGGCTCGAGCCTCAACATTTTCATTTTAGTGATCCAAGATCACATTTAGTCCATAGGAAAAGCCAATACTATTAAAAGGGAATGAGGTGTTGCTTAATGGCTTGCTTGCTCAAAATGCTTAGTGATATGCTCCAAAAGCCCTCAACCACTTTCTCATATCCACATATGTCCCAAACCAAAAGTCAAACTCGGCCCCACCGACTTGATCTATCCGGCGCCACCGAGTTCATTTGACATAGCCATAGCCAGAAACCCTAATCAGTTCAATCTCACCGATAGGGATCTCGGTCTCACCGAGATGGGATTTCAAACTCTCTATTTCCCTTCGTAACATTTCGGTATAACCGAGATGAGCGATCGGTCCCACCAAGTTCGCAATGCAAACTCTTTGTTTCCTTTTTGTAACGTTTTGGTCTCACCAAAATGAGCGATCAGTCCCACCGAGTTTGCCTGACCAACTCTCTGTTTGCCTATTATAGAAATCGGTCTCACCGAGTTCATGTGATCAGTCTCACCGAGATTACGTTATTCCCTAACCCTAACACAATCAGTCTCACCGAGTTGACATGTCGGTCCCATCAAAAAGCCTAACATTCACCGATCTTACCGAGTTTCAGTATTCGGTCCCACCGAGTTTGGTAAATTGTGTGTAACGATTAGATTTTGTGTGGAGGCTATATATACCCCTCCACCCATCCTCCATTTGTGAGGAGAGCCATCAGAACGTGCCTACCCTTCCACTACTCATTTTCTGTGAGCGAACCACCTACTCATGTGTTGAGACCAAGACATTCCAATCCAACCACAAGAATCTTGATCTCTAGCATTCCCCAAGTTGCTTTCCACTCAAATCATCTTTCCACCATATCCAAATCTGTGAGAGAGAGTTGAGTGTTGGGGATAATATCATTTGAAGCACAAGAGCAAGGAGTTCATCATCAACACACCATCTATGACCTTTTGGAGAGTGGTGTCTCCTAGATTGGTTAGGTGTCACTTGGGAGCCTCCGTCAAGATTGTGGAGTTGAACCAAGGAGTTTGTAAGGGTGAAAGTGGTAGTGATCGACTAGAGGGGGGTGAATAGGTGATTTTTATAAAATTCTTCAAAACATGGAAGTTTCAAAGTCAAATGATAGAAGCAAACCTATTACCATGCAGCGGAAGGTAGACTAGACTAAGCAAGCCATAGTCAAGTATTCAATGAGATGAAGGCACAAAGACTAATAGCAGCTAGGCAGTATAGATCAGGATGGAAGATAGTATGAAGCCAATCAGAACAGTAGTCACACAGTGAAGACAAATAGATAATGCAGACAGGCAATGACTTCACAAGGACCAATCTGAAAGTAAAGAGATGGGAAGGATGGAACCAGTGGCTCGTTGAAGATAATGATTTGTTGGACCAGTTCTAGTTGCTGTGACAACTGTATGTCTGGTTAGGGAGGCTGAGAATCAACTGAGAAGACCATGTCTTCACCTTATCCCCCTTGAGCTAAGGACACCCAGTCCTCGCCCAATCACTCTGGTAAGTCTTCAAGATAGACTTCCAAACCTTCACAGACTTCGTTCACCGGCGATCCACAATGACTCTTGGATGCTCAGAACATGACGCCTAACCGGCTGGAGGATTCACAGTCCTCAAGTGTAATAAGTCTTCAGATCACACAGACAGGAAGACTTTAGTGATGCCTAACACTCTTTGGCTCTGGGTGTTTAGGGCTTTGTCCTCGCAAGGAATTCTCTCTCAAAGGCTTTGAGGTGGGTTGCTCTCAAACGACAAAAGCCGTACACTAACTCTGAGCAGCCAACCGTTTATAGTTGTAGGGGGTGGGCTATTTATAGCCACTAGGCAACCCGACCTGATTTGTCCGAAATGACCCTGGGTCACTAAGGAACTAACACATGTTCCAACAGTCAGATTTCAAACACACACGACAACTTTACTTGGACTTCAAGCAAAGCTGACTTATCCAGCTCTGGATAAGATTTGCTCTCATTGTCTTCGCTCGAAGACATAGGATTTTGGTTAAGCATCACTGCAGTCATTCTGACTGGTTCACTTGGACCCCACTTAACAGTACGGTGGTTCCTATGACTCAACAAAGAAGAAAAATAACGACGAAACAACTAAGTCTTCGCGCTCCATAGTCTTCACGCGATGTCTTCTCTTGTCATAGTCTTCAATGTGAATGTCTTCACATACCACCTTTGACTTCAATGTCTTCATACATTTTTAGGGGTCATCTCTGGTAGGAAAACCGAATCAATGAGGGACTTCTACCTGTGTTATCCTGCAATTCTCACAAACACATTAGTCCCTCAACCAGGTTTGTCATCAATACTCCAAAACCAACTAGGGGTGGCACTAGATACACTTACAATCTCCCCCTTTTTGGTGATTGATGACAAACTGGTTGAAGTTTTCAACGGGGAATAAAATATGTGAAATTGTAAAGGATAGGGTATTGTCTTCATAAGTGTCAAAGGCTCCCCCTGAAGATGTGCATATAAGTAATTTGCTTTTGGAATGCAAATGCACATGGCAGGTTGTACTTGTGGAGATCCTCTTCAACTTATGATGACAATTCATCATGCATGATTTGATGTAACAAAGATAATGACATGCATAATGAAAAATGGACGTCTGCAAAATGACCTAAGTGCAGAAGTTATCATCGCATCACAGAATAGCACATAAGTAGCAGACGACCATCGATTTTAAGTGTTACAACTCAAAGAACCAAATGTATCGAAAAGCGAGAGTTGTAAGCACTTGGCAAACGTAGCAAAAAGTAAAGAAACCACCCATATGGACCCACTTGAAGACTATCAACTCATATGATTCTCCCTCTTTTGTAAGTAAGGACCAAAAAGGTTTGAAGACATAGAGCGCCTACTCGTTCCCATGAGATGCAAGGCGAGGCAGGAGGGTCGTCGTTGAGGTTTGGTGGTGCAGAAGAACTTGGTGCAGTGTCGACACGCGCTGAAGTTGGAGGAGGTGAAGTTGCATCATCTTGCTCATCGATGACTCTGGCATTCACTGTCGCAGCTGAGGATGAATAGTCAGAGTCTTCAAGTGAGGGAGTCCGACGCAAGTGAGCATTCCTTGGAGGAGTTGAGTCAAACTTGAATCTTTCGGTGAAGCCATCGTCCTGCAGATCAGCTTCAGCACTAAGCAATGTCAAACTCTTCCAAGACCTCCGACATGTTTCATGAGTAACAAAGGCATTCTTGGTGGCAAGATTGCGAATGTGATTGACATCCACCAAGAGGCTTTGCATCTGACGCTTAAGCCAGTTGTGATGCTTGTCCTGTTTCTGGTGTAGTGCGACGAGAAGCTCTCGGTCCTTGAGAACACGAGATCGCCTCCGAGGCCTTTGGGCAATGGTGCTTCCAGTGGCGTCAGTTTGAGCGCGAGGGACACGTGTATTGCCAGCCAAGGGATAAACACGTGAGACTGCCTGAACTCCTTCAATGGGCTGGGTGAAGCTTTGGTGATCAGCATTGTGAAGATAAATGGGATCCTTAGCAGGCTCTGGGTAAATAGCTTCAATGGATAGATCAACCTCTGGCAAGAATACAAGATGATTGCGCGCAGACGGCTGATATTTGATGGCAGAGTGAAGCTTGATAAGGCGCATTACCCATGGAGCATAGAACTTCAGACCAAAAATGTCGGAGCCAGATGCAGCCAACTGCCGGATGAAGAAGTCCTGAGCATCAAAGCTGATGCCATTGAAGATATAGAAAACCAAGGTCTTCATTGCTCCTTAAAGCTTCGCTGCAGATGAATGTCCTTTGACAGTCCATAGAGTTTTTCTGAGGATATGATAAATGGTGCGAGGTAGATACTCTAGGTCTTCAACAAAGAATTCATATGGGTAGTCAGCGTCGTGAGGCAAAGGCTTCATCATGCTCAACATTTGGCTCATGTTGGGTTCTGGCTTCTGAAAAATGCTCTCCAAAGCATTCTGGTGTTGTTGACAACCTGGTTCATAGTATTCACCAGGAGTGGGCAGGCTGTGAGCTCAATGATATCATGAGCTTTGGCTTCATGATGGACATTGCCTGTCATCCACTCAAGGACCCAAGTCTTTGGATCCCTGTTGTAGCCTCGAATGTGAAGAGTTGCATAGAACTGTAGCAGAAGCTCTTCATTCCAGTGTTCCTTTTCTGTGACAAACTGCAGGAGTCCAGCGTCTCTGAAGCAATCCAACACTTCTTCTAGACAGGGCAGACCAGCTATAACTTCAGTGTCGAGACGCATTTGTGGAAATATGCGCCCCTGATTGTATAAGACGCAGGAATAGTAGCTATACTGCTGATAGCTCTAGAACCGATCCAATGAGATGCGAGGTTTGGTGTAAGGGTTCTTGGCGCTGTTGAAGAAGGTGTTATGTGCCATGAAGCTATTCACATTGAAGACCCCAGGTGAAGTTGAAGTGCCTGGGAATCGTGGAAGTCTTGGCTTGGGCTTCTGGACTTGAGATCTGTGCTCGACATGATAGTCAAATTGTGGACCCGCAACAGGTGGAGGAACCAGAATGGGCCATCGGACCATAACAGGCTGACTACGATCAAATGCCAGCTCAATTGTATGAGGTCTTGGAGGGGGTACAGGAGCATTGGCATTATCGTTGACATGGGCTTCAGGGGCCACAGTGGCTTCAGGTGCTTCAGTATTGGCTTCGGGCGCTGCAGTGGCTTCAGGTGCATGCACTTCTGGCACAGCATGAGCTTCAGGCACCACATTAGCTTCAGCCATGACAACGTCATTGGCTTCAGTGTTGATGTTGGTGTCCGCCTCAGGATTGTTAACCTCCACTTCAGGAGCTGGAGGGTCGGACACGTTCTCCTTGAGAACAACATCTTGGTGGGACGGGGGTGTAGCGACTCTTTCTACTTCAACTCTTGGTTCTTCTTCTTCATCGGCCGATGCAACCGGAATATCTTCAGTTGTTTTGGCTTCAGACTCAGAAACATGCACAGTGGAAGGGACTTGGGGCCTTGGTCCTTTGCGAAGCCTGCGTAATGCTGGCGACGCTTGTGGAGATGGAGTTGGCTGGGCCTCAAAGTCATTGTCATCTTGCACGGGTGAGGTGACTTGTGGTTGGGGAGAACTTGGGGTGTCTTGTTGATGTGGGTGATCAGCCCATGATGCATCCTAGGCAGTTCGCGTCAGAGGACGACCAATGCTGATGAGTTTGATGTGCGTGAGCACAGGCGATGATACCAAATTGTGCTCGATCTGAGGAAGGACTTCATCATCTTCAACATTGTCATGAGGACCAATGTCTTCAGCTGCAGCGGGGTCAACAGCTGGATTGTCTTCAGCTTCAGGAGCCTCTGTGGAAGCAGGCTCATGAACTATCACTTGGCGCTCTTGATGTTCAGACGCAGGACGAGCCACTGAGATTGGCTTGACATCAAGGGGCTCAGTGGGACCAGCCCGGTCTCTCTTCTTGGTTTTCCGTTTCTTGGTTGGGGGAGCATCATCAGTGGTGGCATTGGTCTTGCGTTTTCTTGCTTCGGCTTTAGCCGCCCTTGTTTTCTTGTGTTCTGAAACCACTGTGGGGACCTTAGGCTTCGCGCCTATCATACTGGCTGGGAAGACAATTGGCTGTATTTCCTGCCTTGGTGCTTCAGGTTCTGCCACAGCTGGCTTCTTCTTCTTCTTGGCCGCCATTCGGGGGTCAATGCCTGGTCGCCCCAAAGCCTTGCGCTTTTCAGCTTCATTGTATCCCTGAACACATTTAGCACCAAGATCCTTCATGCGCTCACGAGAACCTTTGGCTTCTTCGCCTTTCGTGCGGAATGCTTCCTTGAGCTCATGCATCATGACCTGGAAGTTCTAAATGTCTTCAACATTGAGCTTGGCCATATGCTTCTTGAACTGAGCCTTTTCATAATCTATCTTATGCTTCAGCTCAACAATTTTCTGAGCTAGAGTTAGGTCAGCAACAATGGCTCCGTGGAAGGCGACGCTGAGGCCAATGGGAAGCTGGAGATCATCAAAGCTAACATTTGGGCTGTCAAACCACTCATCAATGAACTTGTTTAAAATTTCCACATCAAAGAGAGGAAGGTCATTGAAGATTTCCGCCTCTTGCTTGCTCTTGATCAGCTGCTCAAGAGCGTCATCGCCAAGATCGTCGTCGCTGGACAGATCAATGGTGTCATTCTCGCTGCGCAGAATAGCAGCAGGGGTCAATGCTTGGCTAGTGGGTTGCATGGGCATCTTCACTTTGGTGGGCTTGGAGATGCGTGAGAGATCTTCGGACTGCACACTGTCTTCAGGAGGTGCAGTGGCCAGAGGCTTCGCCCGTGAAACCTTTGGTGCAGGGGAAGGCTTTGAAGCTTTAGGTTTCTTTAGCTTCTTTGGCTTCGGTGGTGCAGGCGCTTCGTCAGAATCAGCGTCGTCTGCAGGTTGATCCACGACTGCCCCTTGAACCTTTATGTGAGTGATGAGACCTTCTAAGTTATAGAAGGGCCCAACCAGATTGGGTTCAGCTTCGCGTGTGCCGTTAGCACGAGGAGCAGAGGGGCCTGGATTGAAGTCTAATCCCTGTGACTTCTTGTTTTCTTTGGCCGAGTTCTTGGCAAACTGGAAGTTGCACTTGAAGAGATTGTCGTCACGGCACCATAGTAATGAAGATGGGTCTGCATCTACAGGCTGTGGTCCACAGACCATGCAAGGATAGAAGCCTTGTTTAATGGCTTCAGTTCTGGACCTGGGTTGAAGATTTCTGTACAAGATGTCTCCCCATGGTCGCTTGATGGCATTCTTCTCAGCATATTCCTGTGTCACGAACCTGTACTTGTACCATTGTTCTGCCCAATATCTTCGAATCCATTGGATTCAGGTTTTCTGCTGATTGTAGTCCTCCTCTGGATCTGTGTTGTACAGCTCATAGAGGTCAGGAGGCAAATCTCTTGAGGTGTTTCCACGGTGCTGTCTGCCACCCTTCCTTGCAGATTTCTCCGTTGCCATGAAGTTTAGACTGAAAGGCTTAAAAACTGTCAAAGTCTTCCGTCTACTGGTCAGACAAGAACTGGCTTCAGGAGAATTTATATGATGATGTAAGAACTATGCAAATGAATGCAGACTATGAGAACCAAGGGATTCTCCCACAGACATGTACCTGTGGCAGCATTAAAGGTGTGAGGGAAGGGGAAGAGGTCATATGCATTCTCAGAAGATTTTGAAGATAAATCAGTTTAGAAGACATTGACCTCATAGTGCGAAGACATTCACTCATAGGTAGAGAGTTGGTTCTAGATTTGTACGAATCCACGAATAAGTACAAGTGAGGAATCTAACTACTTTGTGAAGCATAAGTGAACATACTAGGCAGGTTATGAGATGCAGTATGAGATAGATCCAACTGGTGTGAATAGAAACTACTTGTGGTTAAAAAGGATGAATCTATCCGATCAAAAAGACTGTAAAAAGGAGGTTTTATTTACCACACGAGGAACTGCTAGACGGAGTGGGAGAGGAGGCCGAGCAGTTCGATCTTCCGTGCCCTAACTTGGCGACGGTGGACACCTACGGCGACGGCGGAGAAGACGATGTCCGCAGCTAGCGTGAGGACGGCGTCGGTGAGGTCGCGGCAGCTAAACGCTTCGTCGCCGGCATCGTCGAGGGCTAGTGGTGGCGCTAGGGTTTGTGCGAGAGTGGAAGAAGAGATAATGACTGGGGTGAGGCTTGCATTTATAGGGACAGGGACAACACATTGCTATTACACAGGTGCCCCTGGTGATTCACATCTGAAGGACACGTGGCAATCATGCAACACATGAGAGGTTGTTCCACGTTCCCACGCATGCCTGGATTGTCAGGTGGTCGTTCCCACTTCTCCGGGTTTCAGGCAGAAAGGATTGAGCATTGAAAACAGATTAATGTTTGTCTCTGTGTCTTTTGCTGACAAGGACGCAGAGAAGACGTTTTGATAGTTTCAATAGAATGCATATGATTTGGATAGAGAGACTTAATACGAAAGCATAGAGAGGTTAGGGTCCGATCACATTCACTTAGTTCAAAAGATTCAACAAGAAGACATAGCTATAAGTGAATGTTGTAGAGGACAGAAACCAAATCAGTACATTGAAGATAAACATGAGGCCATGTTAACATTGAAGACAAACAAAATGCGAAGACTTTGCAAATGTAACACCATGTGAAAAACACTTCTAAGGGAAGAATTTGGTGGTGGCGTTACCCACCGTATAGGAAGTATTAGACCCAGACACGGCGCACAATTATCGTGGCGCTCCAAAGTCAATTTCCACGTTAATGTATTCACACTCAGAATGTAAGTATTCATTGATTAAAGACATACTTTACTTCGTGTGTTGCACATCTAAGTCATCAACATGCATAAGTGTTAGGATGTGTGCCTGATCACAGGACATTTGAGGATTCCAAGATATTTAGCTCACACCGTAACTTGCAAAACCTCTTCTCATCCAAGGGCTTTGTGAAGATATTTGCCAGTTGCTCTTCAGTGTTGACGTGTATGATATCAATATCTTCCTTCATGACATGATCTCTGAGAAAGTGATGACGAATTTCAATGTGCTTTGTCTTCGAGTGCTGAACAGGGTTGTTAGAAACCTTGATGTCGCTTTCGTTGTCGCAGTAGAGTGGCACTTGCTTCAGATGAATGCCATAGTCTTTGAGTGTATGCTTCATCCATAGAAGCTGAGCGCAGCAAGATCCAGTAGCAATGTATTCAAATTCAGCAGTGGAGAGAGATACACAGTTCTGCTTCTTTGAAGACCAATATACAAGTGATCGTCCCAGAAAGTGACATGTGCCTGATGTAGACTTGCGATCCACCTTGTCACTAGCATAATCAGCATTCGAGAATCCAACTAGATCAAACTCTGAGCCCTTTGGATACCATAATCCTAGTGTTGGGGTGTGAGCCAAATATCGAAGAATTCGCTTCACAGCTAAGTGATGCGATTCCTTTGGTGCCGCTTGGAATCGGGCACACATGCAAACACTAAGCATGATATCTGGCCTAGATGCACATAAATAAAGCAAAGAACCAATCATGGAGCGGCATACCTTTTGATCGAACTCTTTACCATTATCGTCGGGACCCAGATGGTGTTTAGCTAGCATTGACATCGTGTAACCTTTGCAGTCTTGCATTCCAAACTTCTTCAGGCTATCTTTGAGGTATTTCTCTTGAGATATGAAGATGCCGTTGCGCTGCTGTCGTATTTGAAGACCAATGAAGAACTTCAGCTCACCCATCATGGACATATGATATTGCTCTTGCATCATATATCCAAACTCATCACTGTATTTCTGGTTGGTGCAGCCGAAGATAATGTCATCCACATATATTTGGCACACAAACAGTTCACCATCATATGTCTTCGTGAAGAGTGTGGGATCCAGGGAACCAGGTTTGAAGCCTTTGCTCTTCAGGAAGTCTTTGAGTGTGCCATACTTTAACGCCCTCGATGCGGCTATATCTCCTACATGTCGAAGCACGACTTAGAGGCATAACCGCATTGAAAGCAATGTCGCAAGTAAGGCAATCTTCACAACATCCCATGTAATATAGATAATAAAAGGGGAAGGTACATAGTTGGCTTACACTCGCCACGTCAAACAAAGTACATAAATAGCATTACATCATCCAATCACTCATGGCCCGACTAGGGTGCCAAAATAAAAGACCAACCCAACATGCGACACGGTCCTGATCGCCCCAACTGGGCACCACTACTGATCATCAGGGAAAGACACGTAGTAACGGCGTGAGTCCTCGTCGAACTCCCACTTGAGCTCAAGCGCGTCATCTGGAATGGAGTCATCAGGCCCTGCATCTAGTTTGGAAGTAATCTGTGAGCCACAGGGACTCAGCAATCTCGCACCCTCGCGATCAAGACTATTTAAGCTTATAGGTAAGGTAAGGTAAATATGTGGAGCTGCAGCAAGCGACTAGCATTTATGGTGGCTAACCTGTTCGCAAAAGAGAGCGAGAAGAGAAGGCAAAGCACGAACGCATAACTAGAGAACAATCTGCGGCAAGCATTACTCCAACACCGTGTTCACTTCTCGGACTCCGCCGAGAAGAGACCATCACGGTTACACACGCGGTTGATGCATTTTAATTAAGGTCAACTTCGGGTTTTCTACAACCAGACATTAACAAATTCCCATCTGCCCATAACCGCGGGCACGGCTTTCGGAAGTTCAAATCCCTGCAGGGGTGTCGCAACTTAGCCCATCACAAGCTCTCACGGTCAACGAAGGATATTCCTTCTAGCGGGAAGACCCGATCACACTCGGAATCCCGGTTACAAGACATTTCGATAAGGTAAAACTAAACCAGCAAAGCCACCCAGATGTGCCGACAAATCCTGATAGGAGATGCACATATCTCATTCTCAGGGCACGCCGGATGAGCCAGACGTCGGGTAAGCCAGCCCAGAGTTGCCCGTGGTAGCCTCGTACATCGCTTAGTTGGACCAACACTCAAAGGAGCACTGGCCCGGGGGGTTAAAATAAGATGACCCTTGAGTCTGCAGAACCCAAGGGAAAGAAAAGGCTAGGTGGCGAATGGTAAAACCAATGTTGGGCATTGCTGGAGGAGTTTTATTCAAGGCGAACTATCAAGGGGTTCCCATTATTACCCAACCGCGTAAGGAACGCAAAATCCGGGAACATAACACCGATATGACGGAAACTAGGGCGGCAAGAGTGGAACAAAACACCAGGCATAAGGCCGAGCCTTCCACCCTTTACCCAGTATATAGATGCATTAATTAAATAAGAGATATTGTGATATCCCAACAAGTAAACATGTCCCAATAAGGAACAACATCTCCATGTTCCAACAAGGAACAAACTTCAATCTTCACCTGCAACTAACAACGCCATAAGAGGGGCTGAGCAAAGCGGTAACATAGCCAAACAATGGTTTGCTAGGACAAGCTGGGTTAGAGGCTTGGTTCAACAATATGGGAGGCATGATAAGAGAGTGGTAGGTATCGCAACATAGGCATAGCAAAAGAGCGAGCAACTAAGCAAGCAAAGATAGAAGTGATTTCGAGGGTATGGTCATCTTGCCTGAAATCCCGCAAGGAAGAAGAACGAGTCCATGAAGAAGACAAACGGACGTAGACGAATGGGTCCTCACAAACACGATGTTATCGGAACCAACCCGAAGAAGCAAACACCGGAAAGAAGCACACAACATAGTAAACAACCAACACAATGAACATGATATGATATGCGGTATGCGGTATGCGATGCATATGCATGATTTGCAAAGGAATGATCGAACCTGGACTCAACTTGGAAATCCAAGAGTGCCACTAGAAAGGGGGGATGATTTTGGTTGAGATCGATATAAAGATCGCCGGAATCAGATGCACGGTTTAGAAATGGCAAGCAATTCAAATATGGCCACGGTCTGCGATAAATAGCAAGTAGCCATCTAAAAGCATCGAGATAATTATGCTACGGCACTCAAACATGGCAACAAAATACAGTACAGGGATCCACTCATGATGCTTGACAAAAGATGAACACTGAGCTACGGCTAATTCATCCATTAACAGGTTCAAACCAGCATGGCAAAAGTGCAAACGGTAAACAGGTTTCAGACTTAGTGAAATTAACACAAGCCTGGAATTTCAGATCAGATAGCACACTTTAGAGCATGAAAACTACATGCTGCAGGAACTTAACATGGCAAAGCAAGGCATGGCATGGAGCTACTCAAAGAGCTTAACAAAAGTCCCTTAGTGACCTTGAGCCAAAAGGGATCAGAAAATACAATTGCAAGCATGTGAACATGACAAAAACATAATCAGGTCTCAGACTTAGAGAAAAACTGGAACATGCAAAACTGATATCATGTAGGCATGTTTGCGATCTCAATGCACTCACTACAAAGCAAGGCATAACAATCTAAGCATACACCCATCAAGAATACACATCATATAAGCTAGACATGGCAAGAACAACAACATAGCATGCACGGATCAACAACAACATCCTCGGCAAAACCGCTAACAAGTAGACAATCTGCCAGGAATTACGAGATAGCAAAAGTAGAACTCGATTGACTCAAGCTAGGTTGCTCCATAATTGCAAACAAAGACATGGATGGATAGAGCACCACAATATTAACAAATCATCCTTACTGATCATCCTCAAAAGAGGCACGGATCACTAGGAAACAACATGAACACATGGCATATTGATAAAAACAGATCAAGGACTTAGTGGAATTGCTAAGTCCCTGAAATCAGCATTAACAAATGCACCACTTTGCAAGCTTGTGCTAGTCACCACACACATCACAAAAATACATGGATGGCACCTCTGGATAGATGACAAAGCATATAATAAAACACATGTAGAGCTCATGGGCATATCATGCACACAATAATCATGGCAAAAATGACAAATAGCTATTTGGTGCAGCAGATCTAACAATTATCTCAAATGGCACTCTTCCAACAGCATTTCGGGCATCAAGATAAGCTCAAATGAAAATGATGCAATGAGATGAAATGATGTACTCTCTGAGATGAACATTTCAATATGCTACACACGCAAAACGGAGCTACAGATGCAAAGTTACGGCATGATGAAATATGCAAAATGTCTAGGGTTACGGGAAGAAAAATCAACCGAGGCAAACAGATCTCAGATCCAGATCGGGCCGGCACTGTAGCATGCACGGATTTCGAGGATCGCCGGAACAGGAGTTCGCCGGAGGACTTGCCGCGGGGAGGAGGGAGACAAGGCCGACCGGGTCTTGCGGGCGTCGCTGGACTTGGCGTGTCCGGACGGAGGAGGACAGGGGCGGCACCGGAGAGGCTTGGCCGGAGTCAGAGGAGGACGGGGGCGGCATGGTTGCCGGAGAGGAGCGGCGCCGACGATGGCGCAGTGGTCCGGTGTTGATTTCCGGGCGGCGGCACGGTAGACGAAGGCGACGGAGCGAGGGCGCGGTCGGCGCGCGCGGTAAGGGAGGCGGCGGCCCGGTTGGCGGCGGGGAGGGCCCACCCTGGGCCGGGACGGGCCTCGCGTGGTGGAGGGTGCCGGCGTGGCGACGTGGCGCGGCATGAGTGGTCAGCGGGAGGTGGCGCGCTGACGTGGCGGCGCTCCATTGGCTGGAGTGATGTGGCGGCGGCGGACACGTCCAGCGGCGGGACGGACATGTCCGGTGGCGAAGAAGGAGATGGATCTAGGGTTTCATCCACGATTTTTGGGAGGGGATCACATATATATATATGTAGAGGGAGCTAGGAGAGTCCAAATGAGGTGCGGTTTTCGGCCACGCGATCATGATCGAACGACTGAGATGATGGAACGGGTTTAAGTGGGTTTTGGGCCACTTTGGAAGGGTGTTGGGATGCAACACACACGAGGCCTTTTCGGTCCCTCGGTTAACCGTTGGGGGTATCAAACGAAGTCCAAATGATACGAAACTTGACAGGCGGTCTACCGGTAGTAAACCAAGGCCGCATGACAAGTCTCGGTCCAATTCGGAAATGTTTAACACCCACACACGAAAAGAGGTAGAAAGGGACACCGGATGACATAGGAGCGCCGGATTGCAAAACGGACAACGGGGAAAATGCTCGGATGCATGAGACGAACATGTATGCAAATGAAATGCACATGATGACATGATATGCAATGCATGACACGCAAACAATGACAAGGCAACAAAAACGAATAACTAGAGGACACCTGGCACATCGGTCTCGGGGCGCTACAACACTCCACCACTACGAGAGGATCTCGTCCCGAGATCTAGAATGGCAACGGAGGGACAATGGAAAAAAGGAAGATAAGCGGTAAAAACTAAGTTGCTTCTTTGACCAATGAGTGAAACCAAGGAACCTTGAAAAAGATTAAGCCATTTCAAGAAAAGAATACAACGGAGATGAACGAAGTTGAAAACACTCCGTTAGACAAGAGGGACAAGGAAGAACAACTTCGAGCAGCACTCCGGTTGAGAATTTATGCAAGAGTTGATATGGTGAAAAGAACTTGAGCAGAGGACACGACACTCCGGTTACATAAGATAGAGAAGGAATAAGACTGATATAATTTGGACAACACTTCGACTGTAAATGGAAGAAATTGAACATGATCTTGATAAATCGAGCTGAGGAGTGAAAAGAGCCACATCCCTAGACCTCCGGGAGAAAGAATAGACTAAAGATAATTGAGACAAAAGAATGTAGAAGAAAATGCCAACTTCTGCTACAAAAGAGCTTGAAAAGGTATCCTTAGGAGAAGGGTCAAACAGAGTTGTTGGGAAAAAAACCAACAACGAAAAGAATAAGCTTGATATGGTCTTATGGAATACATCTCAGATTATGAGGTGACAACCTGCCACTCACGGGAAAAAGAATTGGATTGGTATGAGCAAGGAGACAAGAAACTTATTTCACCGGAAGGATGAAAGAAGAACTTGGGTCATTTATGAGCACCATAGGTAGCAACAATCCTTAGGGAATGCTCTAGGTGAAATATAACCCAAGATAATTCCAACGAATAGGTTGATGGATTTAAAATACCTCATTCTTAACAATATGTGAATCATGAAACATGAGCTCAAAATATCAAGAATGACATAATACCACCTCCAATGATATGGAAGAAAGAATTGCACTCCGGATTGCAAGATGAAGAAACTTAAGCCCCTTAGAAAAGAATCTTGATGAACGATTCGAGAAGGAATTAAATATTTGATGAACCATCATGTTGAGCCTCCATGAAGAACTCCGGTAATGAAAGAATGATCAAACGAAAGAAAGAGAAGTTGAAAGCACAAGCTGAATCCTTGTAATGACTTAGATGGATCTCCGTGATGAAATAGTGGAAAAAAAAGGTTGGAACTCCGGGAAAAGAGAAGATGAACAATTGAGATCAAGAATTTGACGAGCCTCCGGAATAGGGAATTAATCATTTGGATGAAACAAGAATAAAAATTACATTATGCTTATCCTTCACCAATTAAATTGATGACAATCAACGATTTGGCACACTACTTATTCTCGTAACAAGGATTAAGAGAGATATAGCGCAAACTTGAGAAGGTCTTCAACGTACCACTGGTAGAATTGAAACCACGAACGAATGCAAAGTGGAAACATGAATCTTCGAGATATCTTGAGCACTCCGGAACGATTGAATAGCGAGAGATGGATGATTAAGAGGTGCACCGGCACGAGAAAACATTTGAACCAAGGAAATGGTATGATCGACAAAGCATGGATCGGATCCATCGGAGAAGAAAAGAGAATGAATAATGATGAACCAGTAGAGCATCTTCAAGTGAACCACCGGGTAAGACTATTGACGGAAAAGAATGGAGAGACTTCTCATCAATCACATGATAATTGATTCAGAAATCCGAATCCTTGAATGAAAAAGGGTGGGTGGGCGGGAAAAACAAAGACAACTTGGAGATGGATGAAATAAACACCGTTGAGAAGAGGTGATAATTGATCTTGCGGAAGTTGAAATGATCGGATCCACTTGAAGAGAAACATGCCAGTTGAAAAGGATTGACAGCACAATCTCGATGATCAAGAAGGATTGGTATTCACATCGGAGTATGAGAACACCATTTAGAAAAGGGATGGAATCCTCCTTTGACTTCGTCGCAACTCGAATACCACAACTCAAAACAAAACAAAGGATTGGCTTGCAGAATAAGCCGGAACAAACATATGATAGAGATTTCGTCCGAAGTTTTCGTGGTGGGGCCTACACGGGCTCGATCGTACAGCGCCATCATGTACAAGGTAGTGCACATGACATACGAAGCGTCCCCGAGTCGGCATGGATGAGGACTCTTTAAGACACAACGAGACCACTGTAAAACCGACCGCGGATAGGCAGACCACTAGACGTCGAACCCCAATTTCATATCATACATCTGACGGAAAGATATCCTAAGAGCTACTTGAATTCCCACTTATAAACTCTCGAAATTTTCCCAGTTATGCAATCAGGTGTTGGGGATACAGGGGAAGCATAATATCTCACCCAAAACTAGCAAATCCTACATCCAGCTGTATCCATCCTTCAACACATAACCAAGAAACCTTCGGAAATCATCTACCTCAACCTTTGAAAAGCATCCGTTATACGAGTTATGGCAATACTCCCGAACTCCGCCCCAGTACTAGGTGGCGTCGAGGCTATCTCACCAACAATTGCATAAAAGAGATTTTCGATGTCGGCGAAACTAAACTCAGGTATTCCAGAACTGCAACGATAAAATTGTGACGACAACACCTCAGAGCTCAACTCCCCGGGACACTGCCACAACCCCTAAATGTCAGAAGGCACCAAGAACAATGTTCCCGTCACAAAACCATCAGAACGATTCCAAGATACCCGCGTGATCCTAAAAAAACAATTCGTGAAATTTGAGAAGAGAAGAGTCAAAACTCTACGTTAGGATGCCTCACCAGAGCGATGAAGGGACTGAGGAGTAAAAAGAAGTCCTAACTCTCTGATATATATAATCCTAAATGACTCAAAACATTTTATAACGCCAGCGATTCGATCAAGCAGGGGGCTCCTAAAGTCGGGGAAGGCTCTGATTACCAACTTTTAACGCCCTCGATGTGGCTATATCTCCTACGTGTCGAAGCACGACTTAGAGGCATAACCGCATTGAAAGCAATGTCGCAAGTAAGGCAATCTTCACAACATCCCATGTAATATAGATAATAAAAGGGGAAGGTACATTGTTGGCTTACACTCGCCACGTCAAACAAAGTACATAAATAGCATTACATCATCCAATCACTCATGGCCCAACTACGGTGCCAAAATAAAAGACCAACCCAACATGCGACACGGTCCCGATCACCCCAACTGGGCACCACTACTGATCATCAGGGAAAGACACGTAGTAATGGCGTGAGTCCTCATCGAACTCCCACTTGAGCTCAAGCACGTCATCTGGAACGGAGTCATCAGGCCCTGCATCTGGTTTGGAAGTAATCTGTGAGCCACAGGGACTCAGCAATCTCGCACCCTTGCGATCAAGACTATTTAAGCTTATAGGTAAGGTAAGGTAAATATGTGGAGCTGCAGCAAGCAACTAGCATTTATGGTGGCTAACCTGTTCGCAAAAGAGAGCGAGAAGAGAAGGCAAAGCGTGAACGCATAACTAGAGAACAATCTGTGGCAAGCATTACTCCAACACCGTGTTCACTTCCCGGACTCCGTCGAGAAGAGACCATCACGTTTACACACGCGGTTGATGCATTTTAATTAAGGTCAACTTCGGGTTTTCTACAACCGGACATTAACAAATTCCCATCTGCCCATAACCGCGGGCACGGCTTTCGAAAGCTCAAATCCCTGCAGGGGTGTCCCAACTTAACCCATCACAAGCTCTCACGGTCAACGAAGGATATTCCTTCTAGCGGGAAGACCCGATTAGACTCGGAATCCCGGTTACAAGACATTTCGACAAGGTAAAACTAAACCAACAAAGCCACCCAGATGTGCCGACAAATCCCGATTGGAGCTGCACATATCTCGTTCTCAGGGCACACCGGATGAGCCAGACATCGGGTAAGCCAGCCCAGAGTTGCCCCTGGTAGCCTCGGACATCGCTCAGTTGGACCAACACTCAGAGGAGCACTGGCCCGGGGGGGGGGGGGTTAAAATAAGATGACCCTTGAGTCCGCAGAACCCAAGGGAAAGAAAAGGCTAGGTGGCGAACGGTAAAACCAATGTTGGGCATTGCTGGAGGAGTTTTATTCAAGGCGAACTGTCAAGGGGTTCCCATTATTACCCAACCGCGTAAGGAACGCAAAATCTGGGAACATAACACCGATATGACGGAAACTAGGGCGGCAAGAGTGGAACAAAACACCAGGCATAAGGCCGAGCCTCCCACCCTTTACCCAGTATATAGATGCATTAATTAAATAAGAGATATTGTGATATCCCAACAAGTAAACATGTCCCAACAAGGAACAACATCTCCATGTTCCAACAAGGAACAAACTTCAATCTTCACCTGCAACTAACAACGCTATAAGAGGGGCTGAGCAAAGCGGTAACATAGCCAAACAATGGTTTGCTAGGACAAGGTGGGGTAGAGGCCTGGTTCAACAATATGGCAGGCATGATAAGAAAGTGGTAGGTATCGCAGCATAGGCATAGCAAAAGAGCGAGCAACTAAGCAAGCAAAGATAGAAGTGATTTCGAGGGTATGGTCATCTTGCCTGAAATCCCGCAAGGAAGAAGAACGAGTCCATGAAGAAGACAAACGGACGTAGACGAACGGGTCCTCACAAACGCAACGTTATCGGAACCAACCCGAAGAAGCAAACACCGGAAAGAAGCACACAACATAGTAAACAACCAACACAATGAACATGATATGATATGCGGGATGCGGTATGCGATGCATATGCATGATTTGCAAAGGAATGATTGAACCTGGCCTCAACATGGCAATCCAAGAGCGCCACTGGAAAGGGGGGATGATTTCGGTTGAGATCGATATAAAGATCGCCGGAATCAGATGCACAGTTTAGAAATGGCAAGCAATTCAAATATGGCCACGGTCTGCAATAAACAGCAAGTAGCCATCTAAAAGCATCAAGATAATTATGCTACAACACTCAACATGGCAACAAAATACATGGCAGAGATCCACTCATGATGCTTGAGAAAACATGAACACTGAGCTACGGCTAATTCATCCATTAACAGGTTCAAACCAGCATGGCAAAAGTGCAAACGGTAAACAGGTTTCAGACTTAGTGAAATTAACACAAGCCTGGAATTTCAGATCAGATAGCACACTTTAGAGCATGAAAACTACATGCTGCAGGAACTTAACATGGCAAAGCAAGGCATGAAATGGAGCTACTCAAAGAGCTTAACAAAAGTCCCTTAATGACCTTGAGCCAAAAGGGATCAGAAAATACAATTGCAAGCATGTGAACATGACAAAAACATAATCAGGTCTCAGACTTGGAGAAAAACTGGAACATGCAAAACTGATATCAAGTAGGCATGTTTGCGATCTCAATGCACTCACTACAAAGCAAGGCATAACAATCTAAGCATACACCCATCAAGAATACACATCATATAAGCTAGACATGGCAAGAACAACAACATAGCATGCACGGATCAACAACAACATCCTCGGCAAAATCGCTAACAAGTAGACAATCTGCCAGGAATTATGAAATAGCAAAAGTAGAGCTCGATTGACTCAAGCTAGGTTCCTCCATAATTGCAAACAAAGACACGGATGGATAGAGCACCACAATTTTAACAAATCATCCTTACTGATCATCCTCAAAAGAGGCACGGATCACTAGGAAACAACATGAACACATGGCATATTGATAAAAACAGATCAAGGACTTAGTGGAATTGCTAAGTCCCTAAAATCAGCATTAATAAATGCACCACTTTGCAAGCTTGTGCTAGTCACCACACACATCACAAAAATACATGGATGGCACCTCTGGATAGATGACAAAGCATATGACAAAACACATGTAGAGCTCATGGGCATATCATGCACACAATAATCATGGCAAAAATGACAAATAGCTATTTGGTGCAGCAGATCTAACAATTATCTCAAATGGCACTCTTCCAACAGCATTTCGGCCATCAAGATGAGCTCAAATGAAAATGATGTAATGTGATGAAATGATGTACTCTCTGAGACGAACATTCCGATATGCTACACACACAAAACGGAGCTACGGATGCAAAGTTACAGCATGATGAAATATGCAAAATGTCTAGGGTTACGGGAAGAAAAATCAACCGAGGCAAACGGATCTCAGATCCAGATCGGGCCGGCACTGTAGCACGCGTGAATTTTGAGGATCGCCGGAACAGGAGTTCGCCGGAGGACTTGCCGCGGGGAAGAGGGAGACGAGGCTGGCCGGGTCTTGCGGGCGTCGCCGGACTTGGCGTGTCCGGCTGGAGGAGGACGGGGGCGGCACCGGCAAGGCTTGGCCGGAGTCGGAGGAGGATGGGTGCGGCACGGTTGCCGGAGAGGAGCGGCGCCGGCGATGGCGCGGTGGTCCGGCATCGGTTTCTGGGCGGCGGCGCAGTAGACGAAGGCGACGGAGCGAGGGTGCAGTCGGCGCTTGCGGTAAGGGAGGCGGCGGCCCGGTTGGCGGCGGGGAGGGCCCGCCCTGGGCCGGGACGGGCCTCACGCGGTGGAGGGTGCCGGCGTGGTGACGTGGCGCGACGTGAGTGGGTAGCAGGAGGTGGCACGCTGACGTGGCGGCGGCGGCGGACATGTCCGGTGGCGAAGAAGGAGATGGATCTAGGGTTTCATCCGCGATTTTTGGGGAGGGGATCACATATATATAGGTAGAGGGAGCTAGGAAAGTCCAAATGAGGTGCGGTTTTCGGCTATGCGATCGTGATCGAACGATCGAGATGATGGAACGTTTAAGTGGGTTTTGGGCCACTTTGGAAGGGTGTTGGGCTGCAACACACACGAGGCCTTTTCGATCCCTCGGTTAACCGTTGGAGTATCAAACGAAGTCCAAATGATACGAAACTTGACAGGCGGTCTACCGGTAGTAAACCAAGGCCGCATGACAAGTCTCGGTCCAATCTGGAAATGTTTAACACCCGCACACGAAAAGAGGTAGAAAGGGACACCGGATGACATAGGAGCACCGGATTGCAAAACGGACAATGGGGAAAATGCTCAGATGCATGAGACGAACATGTATGCAAATGAAATGCACATGATGACATGATATGCAATGCATGACACGCAAACAATGACAAGGCCACAACAACGAATAACTGGAGGACACCTGGCACATCGGTCTCGGGGCGCTACACATACCAAGCACGAGGGGCTTGTTTAAGGCCATACAGTGCCTTGTTGAGCTTGTAAACCATGGCAGGATGTTTTGGATCTTCAAAGCCAGGCGGTTGTGCAACATACACTTCTTCTTCAATCTTGCCATTGAGAAAAGAGCTCTTCACATCCATTTGATACAAAAGAATGTTATGATGATTTGCATAGGCCAGTAGTATGCGTATAGCTTCAAGCCTAGCCACAAGAGCAAATGTCTCATCAAAGTCAATTCCTTCAACTTGAGTGTATCCTTGAGAAACGAGACAAGCTTTGTTTTTGACAACTTGACTTTGCTCATCTTGCTTGTTGCGATATATCCATTTAGTGCCTATGATATTGTGCTTACGAGGATCAGGACGCTTGACCAGTTCCCACACATTATTCAGCTCAAATTGTTGAAGCTCTTCTTGCATTGCTTGAATCCACTTAGGCTCCATGAAGGCTTCATCAACTTTCTTGGGTTCAGATATTGAGACGAATGCGAAGTGTCCACAAAAATTTGCTAGTTGTGTTGCCCTTGAACGAGTGAATGGACCAGGTGCATTGATGCTGTCAATTATTCTCTCAATTTGTACTTCATTTGCAACACGAGGATTAATAGGACGAAGATTTTGCTCTTGCTGATCATTGTCATCGTTAGAAGGATTGTCTTCAGGCTGAGCATTGTCTTCAGGTTGATCAGGTGCAGAGATGATGAGTTCCTCTTCAGGCTGAGCTTTAGACGGTATGATTTCTCCAGTTCCCATAAGCTTGATGGTTTCACTGGATGGAACTTCATCTAGCACATTCGGCAGGTGCTCTCTTTGCGAGCTGTTAGTCTCATCGAACCGCACATCCATGGTTTCAACCACTTTATAGTGAAAGAGGTTGAAGACTCTGTAGGAGTGCGAATCCTTTCCGTATCCAAGCATAAAACCTTCATGTGTTTTCGGTGCAAATTTTGAAGTGTGATGTGGATCCTTGATCCAGCACCTGGCACCAAATACTCTGAAGTAGCTGACATTTGGCTTCTTACCAGTGAGGAGCTCATAGGATGTTTTGTTCAGAAGCTTGTGAAGATAAACACAGTTGATAATATGGCATGTAGTATCAATGGATTCAGGCCAGAACTTTCTTGGAGTCTTGTATTCATCGAGCATCGTCCGGGCCATCTCAATAAGTGTTCTGTTCTTGCGTTCCACGATGCCATTCTGCTGCGGCGTGTACGGTGCTGAGAACTCGTGAGTGATGCCCAAAGTATCAAGATAAGTGTAGAGGCCAGTGTTCTTGAATTCAGTTCCATTTTCACTTCTGATGTGCTTCATCTTGACGCCATAGTTGTTCATGGCTCGATTGGCGAAGCGTCTGAAGACATCCTGCACTTCAATCTTGTAGAGGATTATATGCACCCATGTATATCTTGAATAATCATCAACAATGACGAAGCCATAGAGACAAGCGGTAGTAGTAAGAGTTGAGTAGTGAGTGGGACCGAAGAGGTCCATGTGTAGTAGTTCGAAGGGTTGAGTCATTGTCATGATTGTCTTCGAGAGATGCTTGGCTCTCGTCATCTTTCCAGCTTCACAGGCACCGCATAGGTGATCTTTCTTGAATTTGATGCCCTCGATGCCTATGACATGCTTCTTCTTTGCAAGAGTGTGCAAGTTCCTCATGCCAGCATGCCCTAGCCTCCGATACCCTTCAAAGACTAGAGACTTGTCAGATTCCATTAGAACAAGGCAACGATATTTTCCAAATATCACAATCATGTTTAAATCGCAAAGCATTGAGACAGACATTAAGTTGAAACCAAGGGATTCAACAAGCATCACTTTATCCATGTGTTGATCCCTTGAGATTGCAACTCTACCTAGACCCAATACCTTGCTTTTACCAGTATCAGCAAATGTGATGTGACTCTTGTCAGATGGATGTAAAGTTGAGTCCATGAGAAGACTTCGCTTGTCAGTCATGTGATTAGTACACCCACTATCAATAATCCATTCTGAAGCAGCTGGTGTCATACCCTACAGTGCAGTTAGGGGGATAGGCTTCATGAAGAGAATTCTGAAGCATAAACATTTGACGAGCAAGTGGATTATGAAAGCTTAGATCGAGGTTAGGACTGATAGGGAAAGTAGCAAGCGACTCAGGAACAAAATACATAATAAGACCATTTGGGCATTTGATCTTGCGCCCTACAAGATGTTTAAGGTCCCCAGCAATAGCTTCAGACGAATTTGATTTTCGGCTAGAGACCCTCCCCTGCAAAAGAGAGTTAAGCTTTCTTAGCCACCCACATCTTCAACGGTGGCTTCGAAGCAATGAGTCTAGGTGCAACATCTGAGAACTTTGGCTTTGGAGCCCTAGCAAATAGTCTTGCAGGAGGATAATAGTACTCATAAGAATAAGCAGAGTAGTTCTTGGTCGTATGAACATGGCGGTTTGATGAAACACGCTCATATTCAGGTGAGTCCTCTGTCTGTATGAAGCCTTTGGACCATATGAAGCCTGTGGTATGGGGTTTGTCTTCTTCACTTGTGGTGTCATGACGACATTCACAGGAAGATTCTCCAAACACTTTTTCGGCACCCAGACTTTCTTCATTGGTGACCCATACCTGTAGTTAGTACCAATATACCTAGCAAACACTTCACCCTTCTGATTCTTAAACAGTTTATAGTTTGCATCAAAGGATTCATCAATAACAATGGGATTAGCACTAGTGAAGCCAGATAGGGTGGATGGATCCACTGAAGGTTCCTTTGCAGCAACCCATGTGGTCTTGGGGTACTGCTCAGGTTTCCAATAAGAGCCATCAGCATTCATTTTCCTTTCGAACCCAACACCCTCTTTCCTAGGGTTTTGGTTCAGGATCTGCCTTTTGAGGACATCACATAGTGTCTGATGCCCTTTGAGACTTTTGTGCATCCCTGTTTCAAGCAATGTCTTCAACCTAGCATTTTCATCAGCAATAGAAGTGGTATCCTCAACAGAGGGGTTAGTTACCACATCAACAGTTGAAGACATTGCAGTAGTAGCAGCAGTAGAACATCCAGCAACAGAAGTAGTGTTGTCATGCTCAATGCATTTAAGACATGGTGGTTCAAATCCTTCCTGAGCGGAACTGATCTTTTTGGCACGAAGTGACTCGTTTTCCTCTTGAAGATCTTCATGAGCTGCTCTCAATTTCTCAAGATCTTGCTTCCTTTGAAGATAATCATAGGAAAGCTTCTCATGAGTTGTTCAGAGCGTTTCATGACGACTTTCAAGTTCCGCATACTTAATATGATGATTTTTTATGTCTTCAATTAAGGACTGAGATCGAGTCATTTCAGCGTCTAACAGGTCATCACTTTTGTCTAACAGTTTTTGAATATGTTCCATAGCTTTCTGTTGTTCAGTTGCAATTTTAGCAAGTGTTTTGTAGCTGGGTTTGGAACCACAATCAGAGTCATCTTCACTAGATGTTTGATAGTGAGTAGTGCGTGATTTTACCTTGGCACCGCGTGCCATGAAGCAGTAGGTGGGAGTGGAGTTGTCCTTGTCATTAGCATCGGCGTCGGTGATGAAGTCATTGTCTTCAGTGTTGAAGATGGACTTGGCAACGTATGCTATAGCCAGACTTGCAACGCCAGAATCGGACTCCTCCTCAGACTTCATCTCTGCCTCCTCAGAAGCGGACTCCTCCTCTGAATCCATTTCCTTGCCAACAAACGCACGAGCCTTGCCAGATGAGCTCTTCTTGTGTGATGAAGACTTTGAGGAAGACTTGGAAGAAGACTTTGAGTATTTCTTCTTCTTCTTGTCGTCAGAATCATATTCCTTGATCTTCTTCTTCTTCTTCTTCTTCTTCTTCTTCTTGTTCTCATTGTCCCACTGCGGACACTCAGAGATGTAGTGACCAGGTTTCTTGCACTTGTGACATGTTCTCTTCTTGTAGTCATGGGTAGAAGCTTCATCATTCCTTGAGTTGGGTCGTGAGGACTTTCTGAAGCCTTTCTTCTTGGTGAATTTCTGAAACTTCTTCACAAGCATAGCAAGCTCCTTTCCAATGTCTTCAGGATCATCCGAACTGCAATTAGATTCTTCTTCAGATGAGGAAACAACTTTTGCCTTCAAAGCACGAGTTCGCCCATAGTTGGGACCATAGATGTCTCTTTTCTCAGACAGCTAAAACTCATGTGTGTTGAGCCTTTCAAGTATGTCAGATGGATCGAGTGTCTTGAAGTCAGGGCGTTCTTGAATCATCAGGGATAGGGTATCAAATGAGCTATCAAGTGATCTCAGGAGTGTCTTGACGACTTCATGCTTGGTGATCTCAGTAGTCGAGGGCTTGAAGCTCATTTGTGATGTCAGTGAGTCGATCAAACATGATCTGAACATTCTCATTGTCGTTTCTCTTGAAGCGGTTGAAGAGGTTGCGAAGGACACTGATTCTTTGATATCTCTGGGTTGAGATGCCTTCGTTGACCTTGGAGAGCCAGTCCCAGACTAGCTTAGATGTTTCCAGAGCACTCACACGGACATACTGCCCTTTGGTTAGATGACCACAGATGATGTTCTTGGCAGTGGAGTCCAGTTGAACAAACTTCTTGACATCAGCAGTGGTGACACCTTCACCAGCCTTGGGGACGCCATTCTTGATGACATACCAGAGGTCGACATCAATGGCTTCAAGATGCATGCGCATCTTATTCTTCCAGTAGGGATATTCAGTTCCATTGAAGACTAGGCACGCAGCGGAGACTTTGATTATCCCTGCAGTCGACATAGCTAAAACTCCAGGTGGTTAGACCGAATCACACAGAACAAGGGAGTACCTTTCTCTGATACCAATTGAAAGTGCTAGTGATCGACTAGAGGGGGGTGAATAGGCGATTTTTATAAAAAAAATCAAAACATGGAAGTTTCGAAGTCAAACGATAGAAGCAAACCTATTACCATGCAGCGGAAGGTAGACTACACTAAGCAAGCCATAGTCAAGTATTCAATGAGATGAAGGCACAAAGACTAATTGCAGCTAGGCAGTATAGATCAGGATGGAAGATAGTATGAAGCCAATCAGAACAGCAGTCACACAGCAAAGACAAATAGATAATGCAGACAGGCAATGACTTCACAAGGACCAATCTGAAAGTAAAGAGATGGGAAGGATGGAACCAGTGGCTCGTTGAAGACAATGATTTGTTGGACCAGTTCTAGTTGCTGTGACAACTGTACGTCTGGTTAGGGAGGCTGAGATTCAACTCAGAAGACCACGTCTTCACCTTATTCCCCTTGAGCTAAGGACACCCAGTCCTCGCCCAATCACTCTGGTAATTCTTCAAGGTAGACTTCCAAACCTTCACAGACTTTGTTCACCGCCGATCCACAATGACTCTTGGATGCCCAGAACGCGACGCCTAACCGGCTGGAGGATTCACAGTCCTCAAGTGTAACAAGTCTTCAGATCACACAGACAGGAAGACTTCAGTGATGCCTAACACTCTTTGGCTCTAGGTTTTTAGGGCTTTGTCCTCGCAAGGAATTCTCTCTCAAAGGCTTCAAGGTGGGTTGCTCTCAAATGACAAAAGCCGTACACTAACTCTGAGCAGCCAACCGTTTATAGTTGTAGGGGGTGGGCTATTTATAGCCACTAGGAAACCCGACCTGATTTGTCCGAAATGACCCTGGGTCACTAAGGAACTGACACGTGTTCCAACAGTCAGATTTCAAACACACACGTCAACTTTACTTGGGCTGCAAGCAAAGCTGACTTATCCAGCTCTGGATAAGATTTGCTCTCATTTTCTTCGCTCAAAGACATAGGATTTTGGTTAAGCATCACTTCAGTCATTCTGACTGGTTCACTTGGACCCCACTTAACAGTACGATGGTTCCTATGACTCAACAAAGAAGAAAAAGAATGACGGAACAACTAAGTCTTCGCGCTCCATAGTCTTCACGCGATGTCTTCTCTTGTCATAGTCTTCAATGTGAATGTCTTCACATACCACCTTTGACTTCAATGTCTTCATACATTTTTAGGGGTCATCTCTGGTAGGAAAACCGAATCAATGAGGGACTTCTACATGTGTTATCCTGCAATTCTCACAAACACATTAGTCCCTCAACCAGGTTTGTCGTTAATACTCCAAAACCAACTAGGGGTGGCACTAGATGCACTTACAAAGGGCAAGGAGATTGCCTACTTCATGAAGATCAACCCTAGTGGGGCAAGTCCTTCGTGGGCGATGGCCATGGTGGGATAGACAAGGTTGCTTCTTCGTGGAAACGTCATCGGTGGAGCCCTCTGTGGACTCGCACAACCGTTACCCTTCGTGGGTTGTAGTCTCCATTAACGTGGATGTACGATAGCACCACCTACCGGAACCACGCCAAAATCTCCGTGTCTACATTGCGTTTGCTCCCTCCAAACTCCTCCCCTTTACCTTCATATGCAATGATTTACATTCCACTGATATACTCTTAAAATTGCATGTGTAGGTTGATTGCTTGACTTGTGATAAGTTGTTAAAATCTGCCAAGACTTAAAATTGGGAAAAGGCTAGATTTTTATTTGGTCAAGTAGTCTAATCCCCCTTCTAGACATACTTTCGATCCTACAGTGCTACATCGAGTTCCTACGGGAGGAGGAGGAGCGCCTCATCGAGCACGCAAAGAGCCTTATGCTACCTCTTGAGCTTGCGTTGGTTTTCCCTTGAAGAGGAAAGGGTTATGCAACAAAGTAGCGTAAGTATTTCCCTCAGTTTGAGAACCAAGTTATCAATCCAGTAGGAGACAACGCGACAAGCCACCGAATACCTGCACAAGAAAACACCAACATGCAACCAACACGACAAAGGTGTTGTCAATCCCTTCACGGTTATTCGCAAAGTGAGATCTAATAGAGATGGATAAACGATAAAGTAATATTTTTGGTCTTTTTGGTTGATGGAACAGAAAGTAAAAGATTGCAAAGTAAGGGAATGACGACAGAAATTGGCAAGTTGACGGGAAACTAATATGTTGTAAAATAGACCCGGGGGCCATAGGTTTCACCAGAGGCTTCTCTCAAGAAAGGAATTATTACGGTGGGTGAACAAATTACTGCCGAGCAATTGATAGAAAAGAACAAAGTTATGACAATATCTAAGGCAATGATCATGAATATAGGCATCACGTCCGTGTAAAGTAGACTGAAACGATTCTGCATCTACTACTATTACTCCACACATCGACCGCTATCCAACATGCATCTAGAGTATTAAGTTCATAAAGAACTGAGTAACGCCTTAAGCAAGATGACGTGATGTAGAGGGATTAACTCAAGCAATATGATGAAAACCCCATCCTTTTATCCTCAATGGCAACAATAAATATGTGTCGGTTCCCCTTCTGTCACTAGGACCGAGCACAGCAAGATTGAACCCAAATCTAAGCACTTCTCCCATTGCAAGAAAAACCAATCTAGTTGGCCAAACCAAATCCATAGTTCAAAAAGACTTGCAAAGATATCAAATAATGCATATAAGAATTCAGAGGAGATTCAAATAATATTCATAGATAAGCTGATCATAAATCCACAATTCATCGGATCTCGACAAACACACCACAAAAGAGTATTACATCGAATAGAGCTCCAAGAACATCAAGGAGAACTTTGTATTGAGAATCAAAGAGAGAGAAGAAGCCATCTAGCTACTAGCTATGGACCCATAGGTTTGAGGTAAACTACTCACGCTTCATGGGAGAGGCAATGGTGTTGATGTAGAAGCCCTCTGTGATCGAATCCCCCTCTGGCAGGATGCCAGAAAAGGCCCCAAGATGGGATATCACTGGTACAGAAGGTTGCGGCAGTGGAAAAGTGGTTTCGTGGCTCTCCTGGATCTTTTTGGGGTATAAGAGTATATATAGGAGGAAGATCTAGGCCGGGAAGTCTATGAGGGGCCCACAAGGTTGGGGGCGCGCCCCTCACCCTTGTGGCCACCTCGTGGCTCTTCTGACTTGCACTCCTAGTCCCCTGGGTTTCTTCTAGTCCAAGAAAAATCATTGCAAACGTTTTATTCCATTTGGACTCCGTTTGGTATTCCTTTTCTGTGAAACTCTAAAACAAGGAAAAACGGAAATTGGCACTGGGCTCTAGGTTAATAGGTTAGTCCGAAAAATCATATAAAATAGCATATTAATGCATATAAAACATCCAAAACAGATAAAATAATAGCATGGAACAATCAAAAATTATAGATACGTTGGAGACGTATCACCTTACCGCAGTTGTGGCCGTAGCACACGCCGACGCAAAGGCGAGGAACCAGGAGATCTACGAGTAGTCTAACCTCTTCGAGAGGGATCGTCTGGAGCGGCAGTGGGCGTTCGAGCTGGTGAGCATCGCTGAACATGCAGCAGCAGCAGGCACCCTATTGCATTTGTCCATCTCGTCAGTACGCTCCTCCTCTGCCTCTTACTGAGCGCGCTCGGCAGAGGAGAAGCCGCTGAAAGTAGCACAAAGCCCCTCCGTTGTAGTAGTAGTATTTAGGGGCTATTTTGTTCAGTTCATCTGACTATAGATGTGGTGGAACTGTACAACGTACTTAAAATTAGCTAGTATACATAGTTGAACTAGCTATTTCAGTACGTGGTTGGCAACAACTAGGGAAAAGTTTGGTCGGTTCAGCTGTCGAGTTGAACTGTTTGTATAAATTAAGAACGACTGCTTAATCTATGAATGAAATATATGCTTAATTACTGAATTTTAGTTGCAAAAATTAGATAGTGCTAGTGATTTTTAGCTGCATATTTTGAAAAATCGCAGTGTTACAAGGATTGACAAATGGCAATTTTACTAGATCAACAAATGTCAATCTTTCCAGTTTGACAAATGGCAACTTACGCAATATGACAGATGCTACCAAATTGTTTGTACGTGGTTCCACACGGGTCATCCAAAAAAACCGTTTGCGTTGAAGGGATGCACAAATCCCGCACTGCGAATTTTCCCTCGACATAAGGGGGAAGACCATAGCTCTCACTTTGCAAATGGGTGTTCTATCTAAAACGTTTGCGATCAAGAGATGGAAAAATCCTGCTCGGCACATTTTCTCTTGGCTTCCTGGGGAAGCTATCCGTTTGCATACAGGTGTTCTAACTAAAACGTTTGCGATCAAGAGCTGCACAAATCCTGCTAGGCACATTTCCCTTGGCTTCCTAGGGAAGTTGTCGGTTTGCATATGGGTGTTCTCACTAAAACTTTTGCGATGGGTGTTTTATATTTAAAAACTGTATTAAACTGTGTCTTGGGCGCCATTAATGGAGAGGATACGAGCAAGGCGGGCGGCCATTGAAGTCAAAGGGCTCGCTTCCCGGTGAGCCTGTGCGACGTACAGCTCGCACGCTTCCCGGTTAGCCTTTGCATTGGAGTACAGCTCGCACGCCTCCTGTTTAGTCAAGCACTCAAGCGCCTATCCGCACGACACCTCCTAGCCATTAAAAGAGTGAGGTGTGCAATCACGTAAATGGTTAACAAAACGCACACAATTTAAATTATACAAAATGTTTGAGATGTTCCAGTGGCAGCTATTTGCTTCAAAATGCCTTTGTTGACTATTATTCGAGTGTGCCTTCTCTCAAAATGGACACGAAAAATACCACAGCATGTCAGTTGCCATTCCATTATAGCATGCCAAGTTTCATGAATTTCAGACGAGTTTTCGATTTACTATAATTTAAAAATAAAGTATCTCAACGTTTTGCTGGCAATCAACAGTGCCCTCATGTTTGAAATTCATTCCCATTTGTTGCATGGGATCTAAGCATGCACCGAAGGACACAGATTTGATTTTTCAACCAATTTATATGGACTGGAGCATGTGCATGTAGTTCAAATTTGAATTATGCACATAAAATGCCTAGAAAACACAATTAATGTATAAAATTGTCCAAACAAACCCTGAAAAATTCCAAAATTAAACACAACACTCCTATTGTTCTATGTTGACACTAGAAAATTTTCGAAAGCAATAAGAGGCAACGGATATCGTGTCGTCCCCAAAGGTGGCACGTTCCCTACCGAAACCATCACGCTTGTTGTGAGAAGCTCTATTTGTGAGAACCTTTATACCCAAACCTGCCCCAAATGGGACAAAACATTTACCACAGCAGGTTGATGCCCCTCCATGATAGCATGACAAGTTTCATGAAGTTCAGACGAGTTTTGGATTTACTAGAATTTAAAAACCAAGTATCTCAATGTTTGCAGTCGAGTGACGGTGGCAGGGTGTTTGAAATTCATTCCCATTTCTTGCATAGGACCTAAGCATGCACCGAAGGACACAAATTTGACTTTCAACCAATTTATATGCATCGGAGCATGTGCATGTAGTTAAAATTTAAATTATGCACATAAAATGCCTAGAAAACCCAGTTGATGTATAAACATGTCCAAACGAACCCCGAAAAAAACCAAAATTAAACACAACACTCATGTTGTTCTATGTTGACACTAGAAAATTTTTAAAGCAATAAGAGGCCACAGACATCGTTTCGTCCCCAAAGGTGGCACGTTCCCTACCGAAACCATCACGCTTGTTGTGGGAAGCTCTGGTTTGTGAGAAGCTTATACCCAAACCTGCCCCAAATGGGACAAAAATTCTACCACGACATGTTGATGCCGCTCCATGATAGCATGCCAAGTTTCATGAATTACAGACGAGTTTTGGATTTACTAGAATTTAGAAACCAAGTATCTCAATGTTTGCGGCAGAGTGACGGTGGCAGGGTGTTTGAAATTCATTCTCATTTCTTGCATGGGACCTAAGCATGCTCCGAAGGACACAGATTTGATTTTTCAACCAATTTATATGCACTGGAGCATGTGCATGTAGTTCAAATTTGAATTATGCACATAAAAAGACTAGAAAACCCAGATGACGTATAAAAATGTCCAAACAAACCCCGAAAAATTCCAAAATTAAACACAACACTCCTGTTGTTCCATGTTGAGACTAGGAAATTTTTGAAAGCAATAAGAGGCAACGGATATCGTTTCGTCCCCAAAGGTGGCACATTCCCTACCGAAACCTGCACGCTTGTTGTGAGAAGCTCTGGTTTGTGAGAAGCTTATACCCAAACCTGCCCCAAATGGCACAAAAAAATTACCACGGCATGTTGATGCCGCTCCATGATAGCATGCCAAGTTTAATGAATTTCAGAAGAGTTTTGGATTTACTAGAATTTAAAACTAGGTATCTCAATATTTGCGGCCGATTGACGGTGGCAGTGTGTTTGACATTCATTCCCATTTCTTGCATGGGACCTAAGCATACCAAGGACACGTATTTGATTTTTCAACCAATTTATATGTACTGGAGCATGTGCATATAGTTCAAATTTGAATTATGCACAAAAAATGCCTAGAAAACCCAGTTAATGTATAAAAACGTCCAAACGAACCCCGAAAAATTCCAAAATTAAACACAACACTCCTGTTGTTCTATGTTGACACTAGAAAATTTTTGAAAGCAATAAGAGGCAATGGATATCACTTCGTCGCCAAAGTTGTCATGTTCCCTACCGAAACCATCACGCTTGTTGTGAGAAGCTTTGGTTTGTGAGAAGCTTATACCCATACCTACCCCAAATGGGACAAAAAATTTACCACGACATGTTGATGCCGCTCCATGATAGCATGCCAAGTTTCATGAATTTCAGACGAGTTTTGGATTTACTAGAATTTAAAAATCAGGTATCTCAATGTTTGCGGCCGAGCAACGGTGGCAGGGTGTTGGACATTCATTCCCATTTCTTGCATGGGACCTAAGCATGCAACCAAGGACACATATTTGATTTTTCAACCCATTTATATGCACTAGAGCATGTGCATGTAGTTCAAATATGAATTATGCACCTGACATGCGTAAAAAACCAAGTTAATGTATGAAAATGTCCAAATGAACCCTGAATAATTCCAAAAAATTTGACGACACACCTATAATTGCATGTTCATTGCATATAAAAGTTCTAGCAATTCAAACACCATCCTTTGTAGCTGTGACCCCATTATGTAATTCAAATCAAGAGGAAAAATCAAGTAGATCGCACACAGTTTATTATCCCCAACCGCGTGAGATGCAGCACAAAATATCTTGGAGCACCGTCGGAGTGTCAAGCACACTAGCCCGCTCCTCAAATATCATTTCACTGTTCAATCATCGTCGGTGAAAGATGGGGACGTGGACCCGCGTCATGAGGGCAACTTCGGCGGCCCACTCCGGCTAGAGCGCGGCCATAGCCACCAGGTGCATGCTAACAAGCTTCGTGAGGGCGACTGCAATCTGCGTCCGGGCGGCCAGGGCAGCCCAAACAGTCGTTGTTGCTTCTCAGGCGGCGGCAGCAACATCTGCCTCGAGGATAGCAACTAGCGAGAGTGGCACAACAGCTATCTGTTCCGCAGCGGCGGCCTTAGCCCTGATGGAGGCCGCCCACGACCATGTCGAGGCCATCCACACCCAGCTCAGGGCGGTCACCATACAAATTGAATGAAGCTTCTCCGACAATGGTCGGCAACCCACGGCTGAAGAGTTGGCAATCGCCGAGAGCGTTCGAGCAGCTGTCCGTTCCTGCGGGGCATACCTTGCCACGACGGAGCCCGCCAAAGCCCATATCGCAGCCGCCCACGCCTAGTTTGTGGTGGCCTATTCCAAAGATATGGCGAACGTGGATGGCGCGATGCTTGCCGAGTATGGTGCGATTGATGCCATGGAGCCCCTTCCCCAGGAGACCGTCGGGCGCGAGCTGTACATGAAGGCGGCGGAGATCGACGAGCACCAGCCGTACTTGTACTCTTTGTTTTGTTTAATTAAGAGCGCCAGTCTTTAATTCATTAGAGTAATGTTTAGCTCGGCTAGCTCTGTTTAATTACTGAATTTGCTTGATTAAGAAGTGTGGGTGTGCTCGAGTCTCCTTTGTGTACCCAAATTATGCAATGACGTGGATGACCATTGTAACCAGGGAAATTTGAACAAATTTTTTTGACGTTCAAACTCATCACACATGGATTAAGCTATTTGAATCGTTTGTGATGTTCACATATCGTACACAGTTGTGAATAAGTGACCATGTCTGATGACACTTTGCGCGTCAGTTTTTTCGCTGAAGCGATTCCACAGTTTCGGCTTCCGTGGAAATATCTACCACCCCGCCCCCTCCCCCTTACCAAAAGCCACATTTCCCCTATTTCCGCCTTCTTTTCCAAGTTGAAACCTTCACTCCTTGCTTGCAGCGCCGCCTCCTCACTGGTGACCCTCCTTCACGCTGCTCGGCCTCGCCTATCTAGGCAGGTAATCCACACCTGACCCCCATCCTCCTCCTCCTTCCACATCCCACATGCCCCGACCGCCGGCGTGACACCTTCCACCCAAATCACCAACCCCTCCACCAAATAAGTGCCGCCCTAAGCCATGGTGCATGCGGTATAGCCAGGATCTCAAGGAGCATTTGGCAGCGGAGAAGCAAATCGCGGCCGCATGCGCGGATGAGGTCGCGATGGCTGCCATTTGTGTCGACCCCCAGATCATGAAGGAGCACCTCACCGTCGAGGCCTCGCGCGACAACGACGCAACGAGGTTGGTTGTTTGGTTCAATTCTGCAATGCGATGTTCAATTGTTGTGGGTGCATTCTGTTATTGTATACCATGTGAGAAATAAATCGAATTTGGCTGTACTAAATATATGAGAAACAAATACAATTGCTATATTTCCAAGTTGTTAAGCATGCTTGGTTCAGTTAACTATCTGATCTTCTATTAGGAGTATGTTATATTGTGCAATGTGGTGCTCAGTTAACATTTGGTTCATTTGTTGTGGTGTTTAGTTAACTGTTTGGTTCAATTCTGCAATGCGATGTTCAATTGTTGTGGGTGCATTCTGTTATTGTATACCATGTGAGGAATAAATTGAATTTGGTTGTACTAAATACATGAGAAACAAATACAATTGCTATATTCCCAAGTTCTTAAGCATGGTTGGTTTGGTTAACTATATGATGTTCTATTAGGAGTATGTTATATTGTGCAATGTGGTGCTCAGTTAATGTTTGGTTCATTTGTTGTGGTGTTTAGTTAACTGCTTGGTTCAATTCTGCAATGCGATGTCCAATTGTCATGGGTAGAATTTTATATTGTTGTGCGTGTGAGGAATAAATCGAATTTGGCTGCACTTAACACATGAGAAACATATACAAATTCTATATTTCCTAGTTCTTAATCATGCTTGGTTTGGATAAATGGGTTTTCCATGTGGCTTGAATTAATCTGATGAATCTGCAATGTGCTTATTGTTCATCAACATATTTTACTGATAGCATGCGAACCCTCACTTAACCTGATGACTAACTACCTTATATGTGTTGCATGGAATCAATGGGAAGCATTGACGTTTACAATTGAGGTTTGCACATGCATGGTCCTTTGTCTAATAGCACATTATTGTACAATTGCAGGAACCATTCTAATATTTAGGTTTTTAAGAATTTGGTCTTGCACATGTAGGTCCTGCTGATACGTCTCCAATGTATCTACAATTTTTGATTGTTCCATGCTATTATATTATCAATCTAGGATGTCTTATATGCATTTATATGCTATTTTATATGATTTTTGGGACTAACCTATTAACCTAGAGCCCAATGCCAGTTTCTGTTTTTTCCTTATTTTTGAGTTTTACAGAAAAGGAATACCAAACGGAGTCCAATTGACGTGCCAATTTTTGATGATTTTTTATGGACCAAAAGAAGCCCCCGAAGTAAAAGAGTTGGGCCAGAAGAGTCCCGAGCAGTCCACGAGGGTGGAGGGCGCGCCCTACCCCCCTAGGTGTGTCCCCCTATCTCGTGGACGACTCGGAGACCCCCCTGACGTGATACCTACGCCAAAAAATCCTATAAATACAGAAACACCCGAAAAGAAACCTAGATCGGGATTTCCGCCGCCACAAGCCTCTGTAGCCACCAAAAACCAATTGGGACCATGTTATGGCACCCTGCTGGAGGGGAGATCCCTCACCGATGGCCATCTTCATCATCCCGACGCTCTCCATGACGAGGAGGGAGTAGTTCACCCTTGGGGATAAGGGTATGTACTAGTAGCTATGTGTTTGATCTCTCTCTCTCTCTCTCTCTCGTGTTCTTGATTCGGCATGATCTTGATGTATCGCAAGCTTTGCTATTATAGTTGGATCTTATGATGCTTCTCCCCCTCTACTCTCTTGTAATGGATTGAGTTTTCCCTTTGAAGTTATGTTATCGGAATGAGTCTTTAAGGATTTGAGAACACTTGATGTATGTCTTGCATGTGCATATCTGTGGTGACAATGGGATATTCACGTGATCTACTTGATGTATGTTTTGGTGATCAACTTGCGGGTTCCGTGACCTTGTGAACTTATGCATATGGGTTGGCACACATTTTCATCTTGACTCTCCAGTAGAAACTTTGGGGCACTCTTCGAAGTTCTTTGTGTTGGTTGACTAGATGAATCTAAGATTGTATGATGCATATCGTATAATCATACCCACGGATACTTGAGGTGACATTGGAGTGTCTAGGTGACATTAGGGTTTTGGTTGATTTTGTCGGTGTTTTGGGAACGGGGGTCCCCAGACTTGCCTGCCTGCGGCCCACGTCGTGGCTCCTAAACCGGCCTGCTGCAGCCCATCTTCACCAGCAAACACTCAGGACCCTCGTGAGGGGCCGAGCCTCGCGAGGCGGATGATCCAAGACCACCTTGGGGCGGCCTCACCAGGCTGGCTCGCGAGGGGCGGAGAGATCAAGGCAAGGGGCACCTCGCGAGTTTCCTCTGGCGCAAGCCATGACGACCAAGGCCAGGCGGGCGCCAGCGCGCAGTGCCCTGATTTCCTCTTTGGTGCGAAAGGGACAGGCCCAGGCGAGGACTCCCGAGGCATCAGGCAAAGGTTTCCATATCGGTGCAACAAGACCAAGACCATCAGGACGGCAGGACGGAGGTCACCATGGAGCCGAGGACGGTGTCACCACCAGAGCCTTTGACAGGAGAAGACCACCTTTAGTCATGATAACTTGTACTAGTTGTCTCCCTTCAAATTTGGCTGGTGTGGCATCCCTTCCCGCCAGCATTTGGGAAGAGGACTAGGGCCTCTATAAATAGGACTAGCCACCACAGTAGGAGGCAGCTCATCTTGGAACGGATCCGAGGCCATTCAGATCATTCTCATCCACACAAACTCACCAAGCACAAGAGCACCTCTCCTCATGAGCCTATTCTTCCCTTGTAACTGTCCATCCTCGGCCCAAGAGGCAATCCACCACACCACACTGGAGTAGGGTATTACACCACATCGGTGGCCTGAACCAGTATACATCTTGTGTCCCTTTGTTCTACGAGTTCGACGCACTAAGCCTTGAGATCATGGTGAGGGAGAGTGCAAAGTGGGGAGAGATCTTCGTGCGCACCCCAGTGTTCGAAGCTCAAGGGTTTTGCCAGAACCCAAAATCCGACATTTGGCGCGCCAGGTAGGGGTGCGCCGAGGTTTTCTCCCCCATCGACTGATCCACCGTCACCCCACACCTCTGATGTCTGACGATCTGAGGGCCCAGGTTGACAACTGGGCGGCCCGGCCTGCTCGAGCACCTCCATCCGTTCCAGAAGACCTCAACGCCATGCTCCAGGCGGCCCGTGCGCCGCCCAACACCCGCGGACGCGGGCTGCACGGATCGATGTGCGCCGCCCTCACGCCGTGGCGCGCGCGGGCCACCGCAAGATCCGCAAGCTATGCAGCAGCGACGGCGCCACACATCCGACGGGAACAGGCGAACATGCGAGCCATGCTCGTGGTGGCGCGGGAGCTGCTGTGGTGCCGGCTGATGGAGAGCGACCGCGACGCACTACTGGAATGTGTCGCCGAGCTATTGGATGCTGCGGCCAGGGATACATCGCCTTTCTGCTCCTCACTCACATCTCAAGTTGTGGCCAGGTCACACGAAGGACCTCGTTGCGCTTGCGTGCTCTCAGGTGCACCAGGAGGGCTCGCCAGCTTTGGCACGACCGGTGGTGTCGGACACCCGGCCGTGCCCTCGCCTCCCTTAGGCGACATGGGCGCGGGTGTTGCTCCCCACGGTCCCAGTTGAGCGCCACCCCACGGCCACCAAGAAGGCATGCCGGGCTCGGTGGCGTGGGGTGCGGGGTGCCTTGGCGGAGGTCCCGGTGAGGCAGCCCAGGAAGCCTATGTGCCCCGCATGGTGAGTCAGGAGTACGCGCCAGAGGATGACCCCTACACGTTCCACGAGCCAGGCTAGGAAGAAGAGATGTTGGAAGCCGAGGCCTTCTACGAGCTACCCAAGAGCCTCGCTGACCCCACCGATGCCAACCATCGCAGGGTACCGCTGATAACTCAGGAGCAGGCTTACGCTAACCATGGATCGTAGGAGGATCAGGCCGTGTCGGCGGACGAAGGCCCCAGCTCTGCGGCCCGGCGTACTGGGGGCTACGCGGAAGGGGTCCGGAGCAAGACCCACCCCCATGTCGCGCGGGGCAAGGCGTCATCCGGACGTAGGTCCTCTGCTAGGGAAGCGCTGCCGAGCCCTCCCCTCGGCAGAGGGCCCGTGGTCGCCGAGGGTGCCGATGGCGTCCCCTCTGCCCCTTGGTCTCGTCCTGGTTTCTGGATGCCCCAACGATGGTCGAGGGTGGCGCAAGGCGGGGCCCTCGTCTGGCGATATGAAGCAAGGCTCACGCCTGTGAAGGTCTCCGCCCGTGACACTCTTACGTAATAATGAGTGGGGTTGTACACGCTCCGGAGTCTCCGGAGAGCCGCCCTCGGGCCTCGGGGGCTCCCACCCACGTCCTAGTGGAAACACCATGCTCCGAGCTGGCCGTCGACACAATCCCCCAATGACTAAGCTCACGGCCAGCGAAGGAACTAGGCTCCGTGCTGGTGAGAAGACAAGAAGACTAGCTAGGTGCCGGATGCGGCCTTTTGTTTCCAGCCCCTTTTTTTGTAGCTCAATTTGCAACCTTTGGATTTGAATTTGAAGTCGTGTTTTCATTGGCAATCGCGGGGGGTGTCTTCTCTCGTTCGTATTAGTTTCGTGAGTTTTTTGAATTCATGCCTTGTTTTGAGGTTCGCGTCTGCCACCTTCCCCCTTTCGAGCACCTCGCGAGCGGGGGCTGGGAGTTGCGTGCACGTGCCACGCGTGCACCCCGCCATGACTGGTGCTCACTCCTCATGAGGCCCTCTTGGGCGGACTAGCAGACCCCTCAGGAGCCCCAGGCCTCACGACCCCACGAAGGACTCCCCTTGAGAAAATGCACGTCCGCAGTAGCTAAATCAGTGTAAAGCCTGCCTGGGCCGAGGTAAGTTACAATCGCAAACTCGCAAAGGGATCGTGAGCTTGCAAAAGCACGCTTTACGTATGGTTCAAGGAATAAAACAGTGGTCTGATTGCATGAGGGGCTCCCCCTCCCCAAAATGCTCTTACGCCCTGAGGGCCGTGCACCATCTTTTGGATGCAGGTTCGAAACAAAGGAGTGCGGGCTCAGTCGGACATGTCGCTCGTCACGTCCTCTGGGTCACTATCAGGTGCATCGCTAGCACCATTGTCGTTGTCGCTGGAACCATCTTTGCCATCATCAACTGCGCCACCCTCGTCTACCACGACCACCACCGCATCGTCCTCGGAGGAGAAATCCCTGACTAGAGCATCCACATTGTCGTCCACCCAACGTGCTAGTTTGTCCCAGATGACCTCGGGCACCGGGGCGATGGTGGCATCAAAGTCAAAATCAGGATTGATGTTCAGGAGATGGCTGAAAACGTGGGAAAACACACGCCCAAGGAGATCTCGGCTCTTATCCTCGACAAGCTCGCGAGCCCTCTCAGCCCGGTTCTCCAGGCGCGTCACTACATCAGCGAAGAAGCGAAGGTGGCTGGTGTAGTCTTCTGCGCGGGGATGAGGGGCGTGTTCGTCACAAATGGCGCCAGCGCCTGGTTGGCCCTCTTCCTCAGGTCCCAGAGCATGGGGGCATGCTCGTGCAGAAGATTCTATCGCCGGAGCGCCTCCTCTCTGCTCTGCTGCGCAAGGGACTCAGCAGCAGTAACCCGCTGCTGCAGCAGGAGCAGCTCGGCACGGGTGGAAGCTAACTCAGCCTGCATAGAGATTAGGGCAGCTGCGGCGGCTTTCTAGTGCTGCTCCGCCTCGGCCAGCCTTGACCTGAGGGTGGTGGTCCTGCCCTCAGCTTCAGCCTCCATGAGCTTCAGCTTCAGGTCGTACCTATTGGCAAGATCAGCGTGAGCCTCCGCGTCCCCATGGTCCACTTCCTCCTGGATCCTGGCCTCACGCGCGCTGGCGGCATCTTCCGCCTGAGCAACCTAACGCTCCCTCGTCTACAACCGCTCGAGCTCGAGGCTGTGCTCTGTGGCCTCCAGCATCAGCGCTCCCTCGCGCCTCAAGATCTCCCCCTTGTCGGACGGTGCCCCCTTCATTGACGCCATGGTAGCTCTACGCGCCTCCACTTGCTGCTCCAGGGAGGCATTCAGGGCCTGGAGCTCCCGCCTGCGCTCCTCGGCAACCTAGTGGTGGTGGTCTGCCTCCCTAGCCTCCTCCAAGGCTTGGGCACTAGCCTTGCGCGAGGTTGCGAGGGATGCCTCGGCGTCCGGACTAGCATGCTCATGCTGGAGGCGTCCGAGGTTGATGGCCACCTTCAATTGATGCCATTCGTCCACCAGCCAGAGGCCCTCGGTTTCAGGACGAGCGTCAACATCCACGAGCTCCTCCCCAAGCCTGCTCAGCGCGCCCATCGCCTCCCGGAAGAGCTCGTGGCAGACAGCACACCACTTGCACGCTGTCAGCGTTCTGGGAATAGGGGTCCCCACACTTGCCTGCCTGCGGCCCGCAGCGTGGCTCCACCAGCAGCCCCGTACGACCCATCTTCACCAGCAAGCATTCAAGACCCTTGTGAGGGGCCGAGCCTCGCGAGGCGGACGATGCAAGACCTCCTCAGGGGCGGCCTCACCAGGCTGGCTCGCGAGGGGCGGAGAGATCAAGGCAAGGGACACCTCGCGAGGTTCCTACGATGCAAGCCATGACAACTAGAACCAGGCGGGCGCCAGCGCACGCAGTGTCATTGTTTCCTCTTTGGTGCTAAAGGGGGCAAGCGCAGACGAGGAGTCTCGAGGCATTAGGAAAAGGTTTCCATATCGGTGCAACAAGACCAAGACGAGCAGTACGGCAAGACGGAGGTCATCGTTGAGCCCAAGACGGCATCACCACCAGAGCCTTTGGCAGGCGAAGACCACTTTTGTCAGGATAGCTTGTACCAGTTGTCTCCCTTCGAATTTGGGCATTGTGGGATCCCTTCCCACTCAATATTTGGGAAGAGGACCAGGGCCTCTATAAATAGGACTAGCCACCACCATGGAGAGGGGATTCTGATCTTCAACCACACAAGCACACCAAGCACAAGAACACCTTTCCTCGCGAGGCTGTTCTTCCCTTATACTGTTCATCCTCAGCCCAAGAGGCAATCCACCACACAACACTGGAGTAGAGTATTACACCAAAACGGTGGCCCGAACCAGTATAAATCTTGTGTCTCATGTTCTTTGGGTTCGTCGAGCAAGGCCGTGAGATCGCAGAGCGTGCGAGGTAGGGAGGGGGAGAGATCTTCGTGCGCACCCAACTGTTCGAACATCAAGGGTTTTGCCAGAACCCAAAATCTGACACACGCAAGCTAGAGCATGCGATCAGGTCCATCCTCTACACCATAGGATGTCAAAGGGGTCCGAAGAGGCTCGCTTCCTCCCAGCAGGGGGCTGGGGGCTGGTGCCTTCCCAGTCACCCTTCAGGCCTCAGCGGAGGCCTGGAGGGGCGAGGGCTCGTCGCTCGAAGAAGAGGCTAGGACCGAGGTGATCAGGCCGCCCTCAATAACCAGGGGAGGAGCCCTTGGCACACCTCCTGCCTCCCAGGCAAGGCCACGAAGAAGGAACGACAGGAACGCAAGTTCGAGGCGCCAGGCAGGCACGCTTGCCTCTCCGGTAGACCTTGCACCAAGCGCGACATGCTGGCTAGGAGCGCTCAAGACCGACGGGGGACTCGAAGGAGGAGGAAGTGGATTCTCAGGAGATTTCGCCGCCCTATCAGAAGGGACCCTGAGGAACCATAGTCAGGAGGGGAATCAGCACTCGAGAAACTTCAAAGATAAGGTACTCACTCGTCTATGGCGATATACTTCCTTTGTTTCAATGGCCAGTAGGCATCGCCGCTGCAGCTTGGAGACCCCTTCCTCTTCCGGAGCACATCAAAGTTTAGTCAGAGCCGGCCGAAGCCCAGGGCACAGTCACCAGCTCCGGGCGCAGCGGGGGTAACTCCTGAGGAGGCGACCTCGGGGGTTCCATCCTCCGCCTCGCGGCGATCCGCCCGGGCCTCAGAGGTTGTAGCCTCAGGAGTATTAGGCTGCGACGCCCCTCTGGCCGCTTCTTCAAGATGGCTCTCTGGAGGGCCATGGGGTGGCCCTTCAGGAGCCCCGAGCAGCACCGACTCCTCAACAGCCGTGACGCTAGCGGCCGGCGGTGTTTCCCCCCTACGCCCACTTCCGGGGGATCGCCTCGCTGGTGGCGGGCAAGGGAGCCACAAGGACCGGGTTCTCGCGAGGCCCTTCAAGGCCGGCTGGGCGTAGCCCCCACTCAACAAAGGAGGGCATTTTCCTCACAAAATCCACCTTGTTCGAGCAGCAATACAAGAGACAACCCTCCTCAGGCATGCTGGCTGGCGACGGGTCGCCCGTCAGAATCCTAAGCACGGTTTGCTGTGCCTCAAGGGGAAGCCCGGACTCGTGAAGCCTCATGAGGTCCTTGTTGCCGGACAAGGTCCACATTGGTCGAGAATGGCGCTGAAGCGGGGCAACACGGCGTCGGATGAACTCCTTCACCACCATGGGTGCAGACACGCCAAGATCCTTCTTCAACTGAGGCCAAACGTAGGCAAGACGCAGGTCAGTGAGCCTCACGTGGCCCTAGCCAGAGATGGGAACGGCGGGTGTCAACAGAAGAGAGAGCAGGGGGCTGAGCACGTCGACGTCCACGAATACCCATCGCTTCCGGAATCTGCTTGTTGGCGGCGGGAGCTCAAGGTCAATCCCCGAGACGGCTGTCGCAGCCACGGCCTGGAAGCTCAGGCATCCCGAGCACTGCTGAGGGTCAGTTAGGTGCAGTGAGAAGAAGTGGCAAAGTAGGGCCATAGAAGGAGCAATGCCCACGATGGCCTCGCAGACGAAGGAGAAGACAGCAAGGAGGGTAATGTATTGAGGATCTAGGTCAAGCATATGGATTTGGTAATGAGAAAGCACGGCGTTGAAGAAGGTCGAGAAAGGGGGATCAGACCGGCCCATAGGGCATCAAGGAAAACATGGACCTCAGTGAATGTCCTGTCAACGGAGGCACGGGACGCAGGCCAGGCCACCATCTTCCCCCACTCGTTGAAATTAGCGGCGAGCGCAAGGCAGACATTGTCCATGGCTTCTTGGTTGAGCACCACCGACCGTTCGACGGCTGGCCCAAAGGCCGAAGGTGGTTCGGCTGAGGGTTGGGGCTAATTCTTCCCCTTCCTCGTCTGGCTCGGAACCATGGCAATGAAGAGGACGGAGCCTAGGGTAGATTGGAAGAAGAAGCTGTCGTTGCAGGGAGGCAGAAGAGTTGGAGGAGTACGTCGCCAGCGACAAGGGAATAACTTTGTAGGTCGCGGTGGCCGCCTAGCCTGGCAGATATCAAGGCAACATGGGGAAGTGGAGGCGCCCACGTCCCGTCAGTCGCCACGCGTCAATCGAGGCCGCGGGCTATTGGGGCCCATGGCGCTCCGCACTTGCCCTTTGGCTTCACCTCGAAGCCAAGTCCGAGCGCGCCTTGGGCCCGAGGGCTACTGTCGGCGTTCTGGGAACGGGGGTCCCTAGACTTGCCTACATGCGGCCCATGGCGTGGCTCCTCCACTGGCTTGGTGCGGACAATCTTCACCAGCAAACACTCAAGACCCTCGCGAGGGCCCGAGCCTCGTGAGGCGGACGATGCAAGACCTCCTCGGGGGCGGCCTCACTAGGCTGCCTCGTGAGGGGCGAAGAGATCAAGGCAAGGGGCACCTCGCGAGGTTCCTGTGATGCAAGCCATGACGACCAAGGCCAGGAGGGCACCAGGCAGGCGCCAGCGCGCGCAGTGCCCTCGTTTCCTCTTTGGTGCTAAAGGGACAGGCGCAAGCGAGGAGTACCGAGGAATCAGAAAAAGGTTTCTGTGCAACAAGACCAAGACCAGCAGGACAGTGTGTCTTGGGTTTGTCACGACAGATGTCCTCGTGAAAGGACTTAGTTGTGGAGCCATCGCAACGGGTTAGCTTAAAGGGGTTAAACCGGACAAGGGGACATGGGAGTTTATACTAGTTCGGCCCCTTCGATGAAGGTAAAAGCCTACGAATTGGTATTTCTAGGGTTTCGAAGGCCAGGGAGCGAATCCGCTTTGTTTGGCTTTCGAGTTGTTGTTGTCTGTCTCTAAACCGTGGGCGGGTCGTCCCTTTATATACATAGGTTGACGCCCGCCGGGCTACAGAGTCCCGAAGCCGGTTTATAAACGTATCCGGTTCGGCCTCTCTCTTTCTATCTTACTATACAAGTTACATGACTAGGCCGGTTTACATTTACATACTGTAACTCGCCTTTGGGCCCTCCGTAAAGCGCTAGCATCTTTACGTCTTCATGGGCTTCTAATCTTCAAGGAGTCAACCCGGCTACATAAGGCCGGTTTACCTCCCGTAGTAATATCCCCAACATTAGGCCCCAGATTGGTTTGAACTTGTTCATGTCAATCTTCCACACTTTAGAAAAAATCTTCTCTCTGGTCTTCATTTTTGATCTTGTAAACCGCCATGACGTCATACTTCAAAATTACGATAAACCGTCCTGACGTCATCCGTCCGTTGATATCGGAGATTTCCTTCATTTAATATATATCCAGTTGTCGAGGCGACACCTTTATTAACTTATCCATTTTTTGGACTCCTCAACTCCCGCACTTGCCATTTTTCACTTCGCCTTATAAATAGGACCGAGGGGTCATTTTCACCGTTTCCCCCCGTACCTCTTCGCATCGTCTTCCTCGCGCCGCTCAGCCTCTGGAACTCCGCCGCCACCGTCGACCGTCGTTTCTGCTCCGACCTCGGCTGCTGCATCGCCCTGAACGCACCAGAGAACTGCGGCGCCCTTCCGCTTCCTCACTAGCTCCAGTAAGTTCTCTGCTTTTTCACCATAGATCTGTTCTAGGGTTTCGATATTCCTCACAGTTCTTCTGAAGTTCATCAGTGCTATTCTTCCATGATCTTCCTTTAATAGATGGACACTTCATGCTTGATACATCTCTTACCGTAGCTTACCTACCATGATCATCACAAATCTTTATGCGCAAAGAACTAATCTGTCTGTCAAAAATTGCTTCAGTTCTGCACCCCTTCAAGATCCAATTATTTTTGCTTTTCTGTCTTATCTCTAGATCCGAAAGTTTTATACATCACTGTGAAATCTGTTTCTCCTCGCACCAATATAAGCGATTTGATATTGGATAAATAGTCTATGCCATTAGCCCTCTGATAAACCGGAAGAGCATGTTACCTTCATAATTACGCTTCGGTTTAACAGTGTCTGATCAATCCTGCGCTAGCATTACCTTCTTTCTCATCATACTAGTCTCCGGGTTGTACCATTTATTATATTAGTACGTTTCTTACTCCCTTGTCTCTTGTGTATGATCATGCATAATTTATAAACCGGCCTTTCATTTTCAGTTTGTTCGCTTTGCAATGGCCAAACAGTTCACTGCCTGCAACTGGGCTCATTCCCGGGTTACTGAGGCTCAACTGGAAGACATGGTTAGCATCGGCTCTCTGCCTAAGAAAACGGAGATCAAATGGCGAGCCCCAGGAATTGAGAATCCTCCAACCCCAAGACAAGGAGAAGTGGTAACCTTTGTTGACCATATAAGCCGTGGTTTCAAACCGCCAGGGTCCAAATTTTATCGAGATGTGCTTGCCAGCTTCCAACTGCATCCACAAGATATTGGTCCCAATTCAGTCTCCAACTTATGCAATTTCCAAGTCTTCTGTGAAGCCTATTTATAGGAAGAACCAACCGCAGAATTGTTCCGGGATTTCTTTCACTTAAACCGGCGCACAGAGTTTGTGAATGGCCCAAATACAGAGCTTGGTGGTGTTTCGATTCAAAAGCGGAAAGAAGTGGAATTTCCTCATGCCAAACACCATAGCCACCCAAAGGAATGGAACCAAACATGGTTCTATTGCAGAGACACTTCGCCTGAAGATGAGAATCCCCTCCCCGGCTTCTGAGATCATAGATTATCCAATACTCACCCAATGCCACAACGCCTGAGCTCCTTAGAAAGGGCAAAATATGCTCCTCAAGTCGCCAAACTCCGGGCCTTTATGGCAAACAGTTTAACATGTGTAGATTTTGTACGCTGTTGGATATCCTGGAGTATCTTGCCGCTAAGCCGGCGTCCCGGTTTAATGTGTGAATATACCGGTGAGGTTGACGATCCTCAACGCCACTGCAACATCCAATTATCTGAGGAAGAAGTTACTGAAGGTGTAAAGAAGATTCTGAATGAATCGGAACTGGTATGTAGTCAAACCAGCCTGAGTCCCTTCTATACTAAGAACAAACCGCCTGCTGTAAGCATTACACTTCCTCTTCATCTCTAATATCTTTGACTTATACAAGCTGTAACCCTTCTTCTTTATATGTATAGGGTGATGACCCCTTCTGGAAACGAAAATCCATAGAGAAAGCGACAAAGCCAACTGGAGACAAAGTGGCCAAGCCAACCCGCCCGAAGACCAAAGCCGTAAAACGGACGTCAAAGCGGAAAATGGCTGACCAGATTAATATGGAGCTTGATGATGATACTGATGACCCAGAAGCTGAGGTAGAACTTGACTCACTTGGCTCTCTTTTTATGCATCTTGTTAACAATGATCTTCCTCAGGAGGATGCGGAAGCTAGTCAGGCTGATGACGTAGAGGTAATTACCCTTTCCTCTGGTTCAGACTCTATGCCAACACAAAAACCTCGCCAAACAATCCGGAAAATAAGTTTTTCTCATCCTCTTGCTCACTTGGATCCAACATTTATTTTGAAGACTCAACAGCATGAGGCTCGCCGGACAGCTCGGCACAGTGGCCAATAGGTCACCTCTACCGGTTTACCTGATACTCCGGTTCGGAAGCATCGGTCTGAGGTCTCTCCTACCTCTGACCATTCTTACCCCAAGGTAGGTTATTTCAGACAGCCTCTTAATCCGTCCGATTCAAATTATCAGGTGACACCTCCTTCCTCTTCTGGTGAATCGACAGCAACTCAACTCCCCCCTTTGAAAATTGTGGCTGGGTGAGTTATGAAAAACCTTTCCTTTCAACGCGCCCTACATCTTTTGAACAGGATGTTAACCCTTTTTATTCTGTTTGCAGGGCGAAAGCCAGACCCAGCAAGAAAGCTCGGGTCACCAATCCGCCAGAAGACCCTGTTGCTGACGAAGAAGAACCAAGAGTTGAACCGGAGCAAACAGGTGAACCGGAAGGCCTCCATCCTGAAACAACGTTTGATGATCCGCTCCTTGACGGCCACCATATTGACGAACCCACAGATGTTGAGCCTGCCGCCCCTGATGCTGAACCGGTAGAACCAAACCGGGCTAATCCAATGAAAGACACTGAAATTCCATCATCATCCGCCCAAAATCCTGAAGGCTAAGGCGATGACGTTATTATTACTAGAGCAGGCCACAGTTCTCCTAGTCATCCCGTCATTTTGGCTCAGCATAGTGCCAAAGAAGAGCAAATTGCCAGGGACAAAGGTAAATGGAGCAGCGACTTATCAAATATGCTCATCTTAACGCTGATGAGCTTCATTCCGGCTTCTTGAACCGTCTGCACTCAAACCGGGATTATGAAGCCGGTTTAGTGAATTTGATGAAAGAACGATATGAGGTAAATTCTTCTCCCTTGCACATTGATTTATAGCTGAAATACTATTCCAAGTAGCCCCCAAGAGTCGTTTTATGATTGTCAATCATAAACTGGGTCTTTGTAACACTTTAAGCATCCCATCATTAATCCTTGCCAAGGCGTGTCTTCAATCATAGATAAAACTCATGTTCGAAAAATGAGATAACATTCTGTAGCATAGCCCCCAAAGGCCGGTTTAACTTGGCAACTTAATCCGGTTTTTAATCCACACCGCCAGTTTAGAACAAACGTACATTAGCCCCCAAGTGTCAAGGATAGTGCCTGCATTGTGCTGGAGACTTGCATAGAAGGTAGTATTTGAGAGCAAATAAGCATTAGCCCCCAAGTATGAAGTGGATAACTTGTTATATGCTTTATACTTAGTGCATATATATGTTGTTTTGTTGAAGATACCTTCAATGTTGCAGGCTGAACTGAGAAGCAAAGATGCCAAAAACTCTGACTTGCAAGAAAATGTGAAGTCGCAACAAGCCAAAGCTGCAAAAGCCAAAGAGGAGCTGACCCAGGCCCTGGCCGGAATGGAAAAATTGAAAGAATCCTTCAATCAAGATCGTGTTGCATGGGAGACCGAAAAAGCCGGTTTGACCAAAAGAGTCATAGATGCCGAGGAAGCCCTGAAACCGGTGGCCGAAGAACTAGCCGGTTTGAAGCACCAAATCAACGCTATGACCTCTGCTATCTTTGGTAAGTATCTGCTTATGTATGTTGCATCAGTCAATGAATCTTAAAACTGACCACGATGTGGAAAAAATCTTTGGCAGGAACTCGGATCACTCATCTTGGTGCAGATATGCGGATGAAGCTCAAAGCGGCATACACATTGGTTGAGCAGCTATACTCTGGATCTCAAGGAGCCATTAGTATAGCAGCTTATAACAAACTGGCACCTACGTTGATTAAGGAAACCATTGAGAAGCTGGGCATGTTACCGACGCGTATTGCCGAGTTGAAAAGAGCCGCTGCAAGAGCCGGAGCATTAACTGCCCTTATTCGAGCCAAGGCCTGGATTCCAGATCTTGAAGCGGATGATATCATTAAAGGGTATCCAGGCGTTAAAGAAGACGACTCAAACTTTGACAACGAAGATCTTCGGCGGTTGACCAAACAGATGCGGCCAGCGGCCAGCAAATTAGCTGAAGACACCGATTTGTCCCATTTTCAACCGTTTTATGATACAGAAGGGAAAAGACAGCCGGCCGAGATCCATGAAGTCTAAGAACTTATGCCTCCGATTCGTAAGCACACTTATGCCCCTGATATTAACCCTTCTGATCTAATCCATGAAGAAGCAGTTTTCCGAGCTTTAACCGGAATCGATTGGTCAACGGCTGATTTCTAGCGGCTGGGGAGGGATGAAGAAGTGCGTACACCAACTAATCCGTAACCGTCAAACCTTTGTGATGAAGAGTCCTGATCCGGTCGCCGGTTTATATGGCTACTGTGAAAAACAATGGCACTGTTGAGCCGCTTTAAAGCTTCATGTAATAGGATAGCTGAAACTTTGTTTATCTGCCATGCCATTGACCATGCTTCATATCCCTTTGTGACAATCTGTGCCGCCCTTCAGGATATATTTTATGCATAGTCTATGATGACTTGTCTTCCTAGGTACAAAAAACTTAAAAGTGTCTAGTGGTTTACCGCTAAACATGTCATAATATCCAAGAAGTATATAGTACTTGAGCTGAATAATCAAGTGTTTGTACAATAAATAATGTACAGAACATACCTCATTGAGTGAGCAAACGTGTATACAGCAAAGGTGTTTAACACCAACCCGATATGTTTGATAATCTCATCTTCATAATGCCGGTCTATCTATTAAACCGGACCAGTATACCTACCGGATTTTCTTCATAACACTGGTGATTTAGTCAAACCATACCGGGTCAGTGACCACCGGTTTATAACTGATCATGAGCCAACAACTGGTGGTTGGAAAGCAAGCCGGATCAAGGATGCCGATTTATCAAAAAATACTTATGACTGTCAACAAACAAAATTCAAATAGGAAAATATGCGAGGCTTTTTACGAGCTGCCAGGCTCCAAATCGAGGCTTTTCATGGGTTGCTAGGCCTCTAAGTTAAACCATTTAACAAAGCCTTTTAAGATGGGCCTCCAATTAACCAATCACCATTTTAACTATGACAAGTTCAGGGTCTGTAAAAGATTGACTTGTCAAACGTTCGATGGGTCATGCCAGGATTACCTGGATAGGAGTGGCTTACTTGATGAAGGCAGGTTAACCCGGGGTTTTAGGTGAATACACCAGGCTTCCCAGCCGTGGCTTGATAGCCAATTACGAGGGTCCTTTCAAACTCTTTGTTGTTGTGCAAAAAAGAGCCCCCCAAGTAACTTTGTGAGCGATGCTCAGCGTGTGCCTATGTTTGAGTTTGTACAGTGCACAATACTCTCTTTGGCTCCACAAAATTGTCTTTGTGTGGCTAAAAAGACTATCAAGAGGTGTAGCTGTGGTTCAAACATGACCAAGCCCCCTAGTGATTTTATTTATCTTTATGCAGTTGCTAAATCCGGTTTAACAAAGACTCCGCTTTGAGCGTTAACTTGTAAAAGCACACATATGATATAAGAAAGAACAGATACCCCGCTTATAATGGAGGCTCCGGTTTATTATATGGTATATACACTGTCATAAATATGTACAGGTGAAAAAGCCTATGGCTTCAAGTATAATAAGGCCGAAGGAGAGCTATGTTCCATGGCCGCTTTGTCTCCTCCTCCGATTGACGTGAGTCTTCATGCTCTCGAACATCAATGAGGTAGTAGGATCCGTTGTGCAGATTTTTGCTAACCACAAAGGGTGCTTCCCAAGGGGGGGGCGATAACTTATGCATATCAGTCTGATCCTAGATGAGCCGGAGCACCAAATCACCTTCTTGAAAGGTTCTAGTTTTAACCCGGCGGCTGTGATAACGTCGAAGATCTTGTTGATAAATCGCAGAACGTGCTGCTGCAAGATCCCGCTCTTCATCCAACAGGTCCAGAGAATCCTGACGTGCCTTCTCATTATCAGCTTCAACATAAGCTGCCACACGGGGCGAATCGTGACGGATGTCACTAGGAAGAACCGCCTCTGCTCCATAAACCATGAAGAAAGGCGTGTAACCCGTAGACCCTATTGGGTGTGGTGTTGATGCTCCATAACACAGAAGGTAGCTCCTCGACCCAACAACCCAGCGTCCGCTTTAAGGGAACCATAAGCCTTGGTTTGATACCCCGCATAATTTCTTGATTTGCCCTTTCCGCTTGACCATTAGATTGGGGGTGAGCCACTGATGCTAGATCAAGCCGGATGTGCTCACGTTGACAGAATTCTTCCATCTCTCCTTTTGACAAGTTAGTGCCATTATATGTTATAATGCTATGTGGAAAGCCAAACCAGAATATCACCTTTTTGATGAATTGAACCGTTGTGGCTGCATCACACTTGTTGACTGGCTCTGCCTCTACCCATTTAGTGAATTTATCAACTGCTACTAATAGATGGGTCTTCTTGTCCTTGGAGCACTTGAAGGGTCCAACCATATCCAGCCCCCAAGTGGCAAACGGCCACGTAATTGGAATCATCCGCAACTCTTGAGCCAGAACATGCGCACGGCGGGCAAACTTTTGACATCCATCACATCTTTTGACCAAATCCTCCGCATCAGCATGCGCCGTCAACCAGTAAAAACCGTGGCGAAAAGCATTAGCAACAAACGACTTTGAACCGGCGTGATGACCGCAATCCCCTTCATGAATTTCTCGCAAAATCTCACAACCTTCTTGAGGAGAAACGCATCATTGAATCACTCCTGAAACACTGTAACGATGTAACTTCCCGTTGAGTATGGTCATGGACTTGGAACGCCGGATTATCTGTCGGGCCAACGTTTCCTCAGCTGGTAACTCGCCCCGGTTCATGTAATCCAGATATGGGATCGTCCAATCCGGTATGGCATGCAAAGCTGCCACCAATTGAGCCTCCGGATCAGGAACAACCAAATCTTCTACGGTTGGTATTTTGACTGACGGATAGTGCAACACATCAAGAAATACATTGGGCGGAACCGGTTTACATTGGGAACCAAGACGACTTAAAGCGTCCGCCGCTTCATTCTTCCGCCGGTCTATATGGTCCACCTGATAACCTTTAAAGTGACCAGCCACTGTGTCCACCTCTCGCCGATATGCAGCCATGAGTGGGTCCTTAGAATCCCAAGTGCCAGACACTTGCTGAGCCACTAGATCTGAATCGCTGAAGCACTTAACCCGGCTCAAATTCATCTCTTTAGCCATCCGAAGACCATGGAGTAAAGCCTCATATTCAGCTGCATTGTTAGTACAAGGGAACATTAAACGGAGGACATAACAAAACTTATCACCTCATGGGGAGGTTAATATGACTCCAGCCCCCGAACCCTCTAGCTATCTGGACCCATCAAAATGAATAGTCCAATATGTATTATCTGGTTTCTCCTCAGGTGCCTGTAACTCCGTCCAATCGTTGATGAAATCTACAAGTCCCTGGGACTTGATCTCCGTGCGGGGTATATATCTGAGCCCGTGGGGTCCAAGCTCAATGGCCCACTTGGCAATCCGGCCAGTTGCCTCTCTGTTTTGAATGATGTCACCCAGAGGAGCTGAACTAACTACTGTGATAGGATGGCCCTGAAAATAGTGTTTGAGCTTCCGGCTTGCCATAAACACCCCATACACCAGTTTCTGCCAATGCGGATACCTCTGCTTTGACTCAATGAGCACCTCGCTGATATAATAAACTGGCCATTGAACCGGATATTCTTTGCCAGGCTCTTTGCGCTCTACCACAATGGCTACGCTGATAGCCCGGGCATTAGCAGCCACATATAATAATAAGGGCTCTTTATTGATCGGTGCTGCCAGTACGGGCGGTTCCACGAGCTGTTTCTTCAGATCTTCAAACGCCTTATCAGCTGCTTCACTCCAGACAAAGTTATCCGTTTTCTTGAGCATCTGATATAAGGGAATGGCCTTCTCTCCAAGGTGGCTGATAAACCGGCTCAAGGCTGTAATCCGGCCGGCTAGACGTTGCACATCATTAATACATGCCGGTTTAGCCAAGGACGTAATCGCTGCAATCTTTTCCGGATTAGCCTCAATGACTCTGTTTGAAACCAGAAAGCCTAAGAGCTTGCCTGCCGGGACACCGAAAACACACTTCTCCGGATTGAGCATCATGTTGTATACCCGGAGATTGTCAAAAGTTTCCCGTAGATCATCTATCAACGTCTCCTCCTTTCTGGATTTGACCACAATATCATCTACATACGCATGGACACTGCGCCCAATTTGCTTATGAAGGCAATTCTGAACACATTGCTGGTAAGTTGCCTGGGCACTCTTGAGTCCAAAGGGCATGGAAACATAGCAGAAGGCTCCAAAGGGAGTTATAAAGGCTGTCTTCTCCTGGTCCTTAACTGCCATTTTGATCTGATGATAACCAGAGTAGGCATCCAAAAAACACAAACGGTCACAACCCGCCATAGCATCAATTATCTGATCAATGCTAGGGAGAGCAAAGGGGTCTGCAGGGCAAGCCTTGTTTAAATCTGTGTAGTCCACACACATGCGCCAAGTGCCATTTTTCTTAAGAACTAGCAGCGGATTGGCTAACCACTCTGGATGAAAAACTTCAACAATAAACCCAGCAGCCAACAAACAGGCGACCTCTTCACCTATAGCCTTGCGCCTTTCCTCGTTGAAGCGGCGGAGGAACTGTCAGACCGGTTTGAATTTCGGATCAATGTTGAGTGTGTGCTCAGCGAGTTCTCTCGGTACACCTGGCATGTCAGAAGGTTTCCATGCAAAGATGTCCCGATTCTCATGGATGAACTCGATGAGCGTGCTTTCCTATTTGGGATCCAGGTTAGCGCTGATGCTAAACTGTTTGGATGAATCGCCAGGGACAAAGTCAACCATCTTAGTGTCTGTAGCTGATTTGAACTTCAATGTTGGATCATGTTCCGTGGTTGGCTTTTTTAAGGAGGTCATGTCTGCCGGATCAACTTGCTCCTTATAGAATGTTAACTCCTCCGTGGCACAAACCGACTCAGCATAAGCCGCATCGCCTTCTTCACACTCCAAAGCAATCTTTCTACTTCCATGTACTATGATAGTCCCCTTATGACCTGGCATTTTAAGTTGCAGGTAAACATAACATGGCCTTGCCATAAACTTAGCATAAACCGGCCGCCCAAACAGAGCGTGGTACGGCCACCACCTCAAATGTCACTGTTTCTGACCTTGAATCGTAGTCATCTCCAAAAGCTACCTCCAAAGCTATCTTACCAACAGGATATGCAGACTTACCAGGCACCACACCATGAAATACCGTATTTGACGGTTTAAGATCCTTATCTGTCAACCCCATACGGCGGAATGTATCATAATACAAAATATTGATACTACTTCCCCCATCCATGAGCAGTTTAGTGAATTTGTATCCCCCACCTTGAGGGGCTACCACCAAGGGCAAATGACCTGGGTTATCAACCCGGGGCGGGTGATCCTCTCTGCTCCAAAAAATAGGTTGCTCCGACCAACGTAAATACTGAGGTACTGCCGGCTCAACAGAGTTGACTACCCTTTTGTGAAGCTTCTGATCACGTTTGCACAAACTAGTAGTGAAGACATGATATTGCCCGCTGTTCAGCTGTTTGGGATTGCTCTAATAACCCGACTATTGCTGCTGCTGCTGATTCCCCTGATGGTTGTAACCTCCCTAGTTGCCTTGGTGTCCTTGATTGACGTGTCTGGTTTGACTGCCTGGAAACCCTGAACTGGAACCACCGCCTCCGTAACCCGGCCCGTGGAAACCTCCTCCTGAACCGCCGGGCGGGCCGTTGTCATATTGGAACATATTGGAATTCTTGAAATCCGCATGATATAACAATCTTTCCAGACATGTGATGCCGGTTTCTCCTTTGATCCATGCTTTGGACAGGGCTGATTTAACAAATGCTCCAAATTGTTGCCTGGACCTCCACCCCTCTGGGGCTGCTTGCCTTTACGGAGTTGGCCATTCTCCTGTGCGTTGGTATTTGCGACAAAGTCCAAACCACTGTCGGTCTTGCGCTTACCAGTGTTTCCATGGCCTGCCAGATTGTGTTGTTGGCCTTTGGTATTGCCGGTCTTCTTACCCTTCTCCAATTTGTCCTCCTCTGAATCCGGATCCTTGGTATTATCTGAATCGGTGTATTTAACCAAAGCAGCCATGAGTGTTGACATGTCGTTGCAGTGACATTTGAGCCTTCCCAACTTCCGTTTCAACGGTTTGAACCGCAATTACCCTCTAACGTTAGCACTGCAGTGTCTGCGTTGATACGATCTGACGAATGCAAAATTGCCGAGACCCGTTTGACCCAATGGGTCATGGACTCCCCTTCCTCTTGGACACAAGCGGCCAGATCTACAATTGACATCGGCTGCTTACACGTATCCTTGAAGTTCTGGATAAACCAATGCTTCAATTCGGCCCATGATCCAATAGAGTTGGTCGACAAGCTCTTCAACCAAGTGCGAGCGGTTCCTTACAACATCATGGTGAAATATTTAGCACACACCGCCTCGTCCACATCTAACATCTCCATTGCCATCTCATAGCTCTCCACCCACGCCTCTGGCTGCAAATCGGCGGTATAATTCGGTACCTTACGAGGTCCCTTGAAATCCTTGGGTAGTCGCACATTACGCAAAGCAGGAGATAAACACGGTACCCCTAAGGAACTGAACATCGCCCCTGGCTCCACGGAGGCAGTGGGGTGAACCGGAGTATGCTGGCGTGCCTCGTGTCGAGCTATCAACTCGGCCTCTCGATGTGCGCGGCCATGATCCACAACATCTTGTGCATTAGCACCTCCCCCAGCCGGGTTGTTCCCTCGTGGCGAATTTCGGCGGCGTGCACTACTGGACACGGCCGGTTCATCTTCCACGTGTCTGCTATAACTCCGGCTTGGGCGGGGAGTAGAGTGAATCCTCTCATGGTTGTGTGAATATGCTTGCTGTTGATTTAGCGCTGTCTGAAGGAGATCCCTGGCCCGACGTGCTTCCACTGCCACTGGTGACTCGCCGTCGGTTGGGAGGGCCGCCAGGCGTGATGCAGCGGCCACAATGTTGTCCAACGGGTTGGAATAATGCCCGGGCGGCGTTGATGGCACAATGTTGTTCCGGCGAGGCAGGTCCGTCGTGCGCGGCTGAACCGCGCTCCTGTTCCCGGCGCCCCCGCCTGGTTTAGTGTGGGTTGGTTACCAGCCCCTGCGCCTGGCATGTTGAAAAGATTCTGCGGCTCATAAACCAACGGGAGACGTGATCGGTACCTTCTTCTCATGACTTCCTCTGAAGCATTCTGATCCAGTCTAATCCGGTAAGCCTGTGCTTCCAACTCGGCCCGCTCCGTAGCCATCCTGGCGTTCTCTGCTGCCAGGTCCGCCTTGGCCTGGGCTATCTGATCTTTCACCTTTGTGATCTCCGCATCATGCTGATCCCTGGCTGCTGCGTCTACCTCCACGGTCATCAATGTTGCCAGAGCGTCGAACAAATCAGATAAGACTTGGGCCGGAGGTAGCGCCGAGCTTCCTGCCCCTGCTGGTGTGGCCGTTGTTGAACCGGAGAGCATTGCTGCGGCGGTAGATGATTGAGGCACCGATTGTGTGCCAGCCATGAAGATGGCGGCCCAGTTTGGCAGATCGGGGGAATCCGGAATACTGTTGCCCTCGGATCCTCCCTCAATCCGGCTGTCCTGCAACTGGTAAAGCGATTCGGTTTCTCTAGAAGACACGTCATCAGAGCAGACTACAGTTTCTCCTTCGGACACCGGTCCATCCTCATGCCCTGATCCATGGACGACACCTACAAAAACATGCCTTGCCTCGGGCTGAACTGGCGAAGGACTTGCACGCCGAGCCGTTTCGATGATGTCGGTGCAGATGTCCGGCTCAGGCGCCGGTTCGTCGATCTTGCCTATGAAGACGTGAATCCCACCAAAGGGGACCCGGTACCCGTATTCGATTGGATCGGCCTCGGGACCCCATCCTGCGTTGTCGATGTAGAGCTTGCCGCGGCGACTCTTCGTCATCCGGCCCACAGTGTATCCCTTAAGTCCATTGAAGCTGCCCTTCAAGAACTCGAAACCATCGTGCGATAGCCCCACAGTGGGCGCCAACTGTCGTGGGTTTGTCACGGCAGATGTCCTCGTGAAAAGACTTAGTTGTGGAGCCATCGCAACAGGTTAGCTTAAAGGGGTTAAACCAGACAAGGGGACACGGGAGTTTATACTAGTTCGGCCCGTTCGATGAAGGTAAAAGCCTACGTCTAGTTGTGATTGGTATTGCTAGGGTTTCGAAGGCCAGGGAGCGAATCCGCTTTGTCTGGCTTTCGAGTTGTTGTTGTCTGTCTCTAAACCACGGCCGGGTCGTCCCTTTATATACATAGGTTGACGCCCGCCGGGCTACAGAGTCCTGAAGCCGGTTTATAAACGTATCCGGTTCAGCCTCTCTCTTTTTATCTTACTATACAAGTTACATGACTAGGCCGGTTTACATTTACATACTGTAACTCGCCTTTGGGCCCTCCGTAAAGTGCTAGCATCTTTACATCTTCATGGGCTTCTAATCTTCAAGGAGTCAACCCGGCTACATAAGGCCGGTTTACCTCCAGTAGTAATATCCCCAATACAGTGGGATGGAGGTCACCGTGGAGCCCAGGACGGCGTCACCACCAGAGCCTTTGGCAGGAGAAGACCACCTTTAGTCAGGATAACTTGTACTAGTTGTCTCCCTTTAAATTTGGCCGTTATGGCATCCCTTCCCACCAGCATTTGGGAAGAGGACCAGGGCCTCTATAAATAGGACTAGCCACCACGGTAGGAGGCAGCTCATCTTGGAACGGATTCGAGGCCATTCAGATCATCCTCATCCACACAAACTCACCAAGCACAAGAGCACCTCTCCTCAGGAGGCTATTCTTCCCTTGTAACTATCCATCCTCAGCCCAAGAGGCAATCCACCACACCACACTGGAGTAGGGTATTACACCACATCGGTGGCCCGAACCAGTATAAATCTTGTGCCCCTTTGTTCTGCGAGTTCGACGCGTTGAGCCTTGAGATTGCGGTGAGGGAGAGTGCAAAGGGGAGGAGAGATCTTCGTGCGCACCCCAGTGTTCGAACCTCAAGGGTTTTGCCGGAACCCGAAATCCGATAGATTTGTGTCTTAAGGTGTTATTCTAGTACGAACTCTAGGATAGATTGAACGGAAAGAATATCTTCATGTTATTTTACTACGAACTCTTGAATAGATCAATCAGAAAGGATTACTTTGAGGTGGTTTCGTACCATACAATAATCTCTTCATTTGTCCTCCGCTATTAGTGACTTTGGAGTGACTCTTTGTTGCCTGTTCAGGGATTGTTATATGATCCAATTATGTTAGTATTGTTGAGAGAACTTGTACTAGTGAAAGTATGAACCCTAGGCCTTGTTTCAACGCATTGCAATACCATTTTCGCTCACTTTTATCACTTTCTACCTTGCTGTTTTTATATTTTCAGATTACAAAAACCTATATCTACCATCCATATTGCACTTGTATCACCATCTCTTCGCTGAACTAGTGCACCTATACAATTTACCATTGTATTTCGTATGTTGGGGACACAAGAGACTCTTTGTTATTTGGTTGCAGGGTTTTTTGAGAGAGACCATCTTCATCCTATGCCTCCCACAGATTGATAAACCTTAGGTCATCCACTTGAGGGAAATTTGCTACTGTCCTACAAACCTCTGCACTTGGAGGCCCAACAACGTCTACAAGTAGAAGGTTGTGTAGTAGACATCAAGCTCTTTTCTGGCGCCGTTGACGGGGAGACGAGTGCTTGAAGGTATATCTTTAGATCCTGCAATAGAATCTTTTTGTTTCTTGTTTTATCACTAGTTTAGTCTATAAAAGAAAACTACAAAAAATGGAATTGAGGTTGCCTCATATGCTTCATCTTTTTAATATCTTTCGTGAAAATGATGGAAAGGAAAATTGTGCTCAAGTGTTAGAAGAAGAATGCACGAAAATGTTTGGCACTAAATATTTGAATGATGAGCATGATTGCAATGTTGTTAGTATGAATTCTTTGAATATCCATGATGCTAATGATATGCAAAGCCACAAGCTTGGGGATGCTATGTTTGATGAAGATGATATTTTTTGTCTCCCAAGTTTTGATGAGCAAATTTATTATGATGAAAGCATCCCTCCTATCTATGATGATTATTTTGATGACATGTATGTTATAAAGAATAATAATAAACATGAAAATTTTCATCATGTTTTTAATTTTCAATTGGATTATGCCTCACATGATAGTTATTTTGTTGAGTTTGCTCCCACTACTATGAATGAGAAGAATTTTGCTTATGTGGAGAGTAGTAAATTTTCTATACTTGTATATCATGAAAATAATGCTTTATGTAATAGTTATATTGTTGAATTCATTCATGATGCTACTGAAATTTATTATGAGGGAGGAATATAAGCTTTTAGGAATTGCAATAATATCAAGTTTCCTCTCTATGTGCTTAAAGTTTTAAAGTTATGCTTGTTTTGCCTTCCTATGCTAGTTGATTATTGTTCCCATAAGTTGTTTGCTCACAAAATCCCTATGCATAAGAAGTGGGTTAGAGTTAAATGTGCTAGTCATATTCTTTATGATGCTCCCTTTATGTTTCAATTCTTATCTTTTATGCGAGGATCATTGAAACCATCATGCCTAGCTAAAAAGATACTAAAGAAAAGCGCTTGTTGGGAGACAACCCAACATTTATACCTACTGTTTTTGTGTGTTCACATGATTATGCTACTGTAATAATCATGTTTTATAGCTTTTGTTTCAATAAAGTGCCAAGTAGAACCTTTGGGACGACTTTGGTGAAAGTTAATGTGATCTTGCTATAAAAAACAGAAAGTATGCACTCACGAAAATAATTATCATTTTTTACCACAGAGAGATAAAATACCAATTCCAACTGAAGTAGATCAATATACTTTTTATCCTTGTCATACTTTTAGGAATTTGTGGAGTTACATAAGTATTCGAAACCTCCAGATTGCTACAAACCGTTCTGTTTTTGACAGATTCTGTTTTCATTGTGTTGTTTGCTTATTTTGATGAATCTATGAGTAGTATCAGAGGGTATGAACCATAGATAAGTTGGAATACAATAGATGTTACACCAATATGAATTTAGAATGAGTTCACAACAGTACCTTAGTGGTGATTTATTTTCTTATACTAACGGAGCTTACGAGTTTTCTGTTAAGTTTTGTGTTGTGAAGTTTTCAAGTTTTGGGTAAAGATTCAATGGACTATGGAATAAGGAGTGACAAGTGTCTAAGCTTGGGGATGCCCAAGGAACCCAAGGTAATATTCAAGGACAACCAAGAGCCTAAGCTTGGGGATGCCCCGGATGGCATCCCCTCTTACGTCTTCGTTCAACGGTAACTTTACTTGGAGCTATATTTTTATTCACCACATGATATGTGTTTTTCTTGGAGCATCATTTTATTTTATTTTGTTTTTCTTGCTGTTTGAATAATATCCCAATATCTGAAATTCTTAAATGTTTGAGAGTCTTCACATAGTTGCATAATTATTCGACTACTCATTGATCTTCACTTATATCTTTCGGAGTAGTTTGTCATTTGCTCTAGTGCTTCACTTATATCTTTTAGAGCACGATGGTAGTTTTATTTTGAAGAAATAGATGAACTCTCATGCTTCACTTATATTATATTGAGAGTCTTTTAACTAGTCCTAATATGATGGGCATCCAAGATGGGTATAATAAAAACTTTCATATAAAGTGTGTTGAATACTATGAGAAGTTTGATGCTTGATGATTGTTTTGAGACATGAGGATGGTGATATTGGAGTCATGCTAGTTGAGTAATTGTGAATTTTAGAAATACTTGTGTTGATGTTTGCAAGTCCTGTAGCATGCACGTATTGTAACCATTGTGTAACAAATTTGAAACATGAGGTATTTCTTTGACTGTCTTCCTTATGAGTGGCGGTCGGGGACGAGCGATGGTCTTTTCCTACCAATCTATCCCCCTAGGAGCATGCTCGTAGTGCTTGGTTTTGATGACTTGTAGATTTTTGCAACAAGTATGTGAGTTCTTTATGACTAATGTTGAGTCCATGGATTATACGCACTCTCACCCTTCCACCGTTGCTAGCCTCTCTAGTACCGCGCAACTTTCGCCGGTACCATAAACCCACCATTTACCTTCCTCAAAACAGCCACCATACCTACCTATTATGGCATTTACATAGCCATTCCAAATATATTTCCATGCAACTTTCCATCGTTCTGTTCATTATGACACGCTTCATCATTGTCATATTGCTTTGCATGATCATGTTGTTGACATTGTATTTGTGGCAAAGCCACCATTCATAATATTTTCATACATGTCACTCTTGATTCATTGCACATCCCGGTACACCACCGGAGGCACGCATATAGAGTCATATCTTTATTCTCAGTATCGAGTTGTAATCTTTGAGTTGTAAATAAATAGAAGTGTGATGATCATCATTATTAGAGCATTGTCCCATGTGAGGAAACAAAAAAAGAGAAAAAGAGGCCAAAGAAGCCAAACAAAAAAAGAAAGAGAGAGAAAAAGAGAGAAGGGATAATGCTACTATCCTTTTTCCACACTTGTGCTTCAAAATAGCACCATGATCTTCATGATAGAGAGTCTCTTATTTTGTCACTTTCATATAATAGTGGGAAATTTTCATTATAGAACTTGGCTTGTATATTCCAACGATGGGCTTCCTCAAATGCCCTAGGTCTTCGTGAACAAGCAAGTTGGATGCACACCCCCTTAGTTTCTTTTGTTGAGCTTTCATACATTTATAGCTCTAGTGCATCTGTTGCATGGCAATCCCTACTCACTCACATGGATATCTATTGATGGGCATCTCCATAGCCCATTGATACGCCTAGTTGATGTGAGACGATCTTCCTCCTTTTTTGTCTTATCCACAACCACCACTCTATTCCACCTATAGTGCTATGTCCATGGCTCACGCTCATGTATTGCGTGAAAGTTGAAAAAGTTTGAGAATACTAAAGTATGAAACAATTGTTTGGCTTGTCATCGGGGTTGTGCATGATTTGAATATCTTGTGTGAAGAACATGGAACATAACCAAACTATATGATTTTGTAGGGATGAACTTTCTTTGGCCATGTTATTTTGAGAAGACATAATTACTTTGTTAGTGTATGCTTGAAGTATTATTATTTGTATGTCAATCTTAAACTTTTGTCTTGAATCTTTCGTATCTGAACATTCATGCCACAATAAAGAAAATTACATTGATAATTATGTTAGGTAGCATTCCACATCAAAAAATTTGTTTTTATCATTTACCTACTCGAGGACGAGCAAGAATTAAGCTTGGGGATGCTTGATACGTCTCCAACGTATCTATAATTTTTTATTATTCCATGCTATTATATTATCAATCTTGGATGTTTTATATGCATTTATATGCTATTTTATATGATTTTTGGGACTAACCTATTAACCTAGAGCCCAGTGCCAGTTTTTGTTTTTTCCTTGTTTTTGAGTTTTACAGAAAAGGAATACCAAACGGGGCCCAATAGACGTGCCAATTTTTGATGATTTTTGATGGATCAAAAGAAGCCCTCGAAGTAAAAGAGTTGCGCCAGAAGAGTCCCGAGCCGTCCATGAGGGTGGAGGGCGCGCCCTACCCCCCTGGGCGCGTCCCCTATCTTGTGGATGACTCCGAGACCCCCCTGACATGAGACCTACACCAAAAATTCCTATAAATACAGAAACCCCCGAAAAGAAACCTAGATCAGGAGTTCCGCCGCCGCAAACCTCTGTAGCCACCAAAAACCAATCAGGACCCTGTTCCGACACCCTGCCGAAGGGGGGATCCCTCACCGGTGGCCATCTTCATCATCCCGGCGCTCTCCATGACGAGGAGGGAGTAGTTCACCCTCGGGGCTGAGGGTATGTACCAGTAGCTATGTGTTTGATCTCTCTCTCTCGTGTTCTTGATTCGGAACGATCTTGATGTATCGCGAGCTTTGCTATTATAGTTGGATCTGATGATGCTTCTCCCCCTTTACTCTCTTGTAATGGATTGAATTTTCCCTTTGAAGTTATCTTATCGGATTGAGTGTTCAAGGATTTGAGAACACTTGATGTATGTCTTGCATGTGCTTATCTGTGGTGACAATGGGATATTCACGTGATGTACTTGATGTATGTTTTGGTGATCAACTTGCGGGTTCCATGACCTTGTGAACTTATGCATAGGGGTTGGCACACGTTTTCGTCTTGACTCTCCGGTAGAAACTTTGGGGCACTCTTTAATGTTCTTTGTGTTGGTTGAATAGATGAATCTGAGATTGTGTGATGCATATCGTATAATCATACCCATGCATACTTGAGGTGGCGTTGGAGTATCTGGGTGACATTAGGGTTTTGGTTGATTTGTGTCTTAAGGTGTTTTTCTAGTATGAACTCTAGGATAGGTTGAACGGAAAGAATAGCTTTGTGTTATTTTAGTACAGACTCTTGAATAGATCGATCAGAAAGGATAACTTTGAGGTGGTTTTATACCCTACAATAATCTCTTCGTTTGTTCTCCACTATTAGTGACTTTAGAGTGACTCTTTGTTGCATGTTGAGGGATTGTTATATGATCCAATTATGTTATTATTGTTGAGAGAATTTGCACTAGTGAAAGTATGAACCCTAGGCCTTGTTTCAACGCATTGCAATACCGTTTTCGCTCACTTTTATCACTTGCTACCTTGCTATTTTTATATTTTCAGATTACAAAAACCTATATCTACCATCCATATTGCACTTGTATCACCATCTCTTCACCGAACTAGTGCACCTATACAATTTACCATTGCATTGGGTGTGTTGGGGACATAAGAGACTCTTTTTTATTTGGTTGCGGGGTTGTTTGAGAGAGACCATTTTCATCCTAAGCCTCCCACAGATTGATAAACCTTAGGTCATCCACTTGAGGGAAATTTGCTATTGTCCTACAAACCTCTACACTCGGAGGCCCAACAACATCTACAAGAAGAAGGTTGTGTAGTAGACATCACCTGCTGTCAGAGGTTTTGACCCACTATTCGACCCTTTTATCATATGGAGTAATCAATTGTTCATGAATATCAGTCAAGTCAAGAAACTCAGAAAGATTGTTAGGATTAAAAAATTAGCGACAAAAAACAACAAGAACTTTGTCTGCACAATGAAGAAGACATCAGTTCACTACAGGATGGTACTAACTATTATACCTTGCCTTTTTTTATTCATTTGCCCCATTTCCAATATAGAGAAGATGTTTATGCACATCCTTGTTTTCAGGCATTTCCAAGCAGTTCACTAATGCTTACCTCTCAAACCACTTGTATGGTCAGGAGGCGAGGAAAGTATTCATACAACACCCACGGTTCAATATTGAAGTGTTCCTGAAGAGGATGAAGGATGGACGGTCAATCATCCACATGCACTCGCCTAAAGTTGCAAAGACCTTCAACATCAATGAAGGCTCAATATTCGCCTTCGGCTTCAGCAGTTTTCTAGATGAGACACATCTGTCTATGTACCGTCTATGATGTTAATTTCAAAAGGTTATAGATGTTGCATGTGAAACTTGGTGCTGGTGCAGTTGTGTAATGGGGTAGCTAAGTGCTGAAGCTATATGATGTTGTACTCTGGCGTATTTCAATTATGAAAATGAAATATATTGTGTGCTTAATATGAAATGTCAATTAGATTAATAAATGATTTATTAATAATAGGATAATTAGCCTGCTAATTGGGTTTTCCTATTGCAAATGGTTATTGAGAAAACACCGTGTGTGATGCATTCAATAACGCACACAGTTTCTAGGAATAAACTGTGTTAGATTAATGAACAATCACACACGACATCCTCTTGAAACTGTTTGCGTTAGGCCACCTGGCGCAAAGGTTAACCACATAAAAATTGTGTGTGATGGACAACCTTTGGCACACAGTTTCTTCTACGCACCATGTGTGATGCATTAAATAACGCAAACGATAAAATTGTTTATACCGTGTGCAATGGAAATGCTATCACAAACGATTTAACAGGGAAAATTGTGTGTGTACCTGCGAACAGAAACGCTTTCCTTGGAGCGACTGTGTGGGATGTATATATGAACGAAAACGTTTAGCGAGGACTGACTGTGTGGGATGTACTTACGACCGGAAATGATTTCGCCTATATAATTGTATTTTTTAGCACAACTATATGTATAACTGTATTTGGTCGCTCGCCGTTCGCACACGACCTCATTTGGTCGAGCGTGTGTGCCAGGAGGGCATATCCCCGATTGTTACTAGGTTGTGTGGGAAGGACCCCCTAGCGCCCACACTCACTAGGCGACGGTTCCAAATGCCGTCATAGAAAGGGGTTAAAACCGTTTGTATAGCACCGCGCTGTACTAGTGCATGATGATACATCAACGTCCGAATTATCACAAGTTGACCGCGGCTCAAGTTGTTTCCAATTTCTCAAATCATGTTCTTTTGGAGACCAAGTCCAAGAAGACCTTTGCAATTTCTCAAGCAACCAAGAACTCCAATCTTTCCTTGAAGGCCAAGAAAGTGATAAGCCAACCCTCAAGGGAGGAAGAAGTGAGTGAAGAGATATGTGAGGAAGATGTTGACACCTCTTGCCCGGCAAATGACTTTGTGGAAGACTTGGCCCTTTTAGTTAAAAAGTACTCCAGGACCATGGTAAACAAAGGAAAGAATCTTCAAGGAAGATCGTTTGGACAAAGGAAATTCTACAATTGTGATATGCCAAGACACTTTGTTCATGATTGTTCGTATGAGAGACGTGAAGATAAACCCGAGAAGCTTGTGCTCAAGAAGAAGAAGTTCACCAAGTTTGCAAAGAGGAAGGATGACAAGGCTCTTGTTCATGAAGAATACATGTCCGGAGATGAAGATTACGGTGATGATGATCAAGTGGGCACGGCCGCCATTGCTATGCATGCCACTACCTCCTCCTCCACCACCGGCCTCTTCGATTCTCCAAACGAGGACAAGCCTTTCTCCCATTGGTGCCTTATGCCCAAAGAGGTAAAAACAAAGTCCAAATCTAAGAAACCCGACATCTACACTCCCAATGTCTCATGTGAGATAATGGAGGATGAGTGTGATGAGGGTGCGGATAATGATGAGGAATCCTTAATGGCTTTCATGAAAACTCTTCATGGTGAAGCTCGTGCTTGTTTTGGCGATCTCCTTAAGTCACTTGTCGAATACGATGACTTTATTGAGAACGTTGAAAACCTCCTCATAGAGGAAAAAGAGAGAGTCGATCTCCTCGAGCACGAACTAAATGAAGAGAGTGTCATGAGAGCATCACTTGAGGAAGCCTTGTTGGCTCATCAAATTGACTTTGTTAAAACCAATGATGCTTTGCAACTTGATCTTGAGAACAAATATGCTTTTGATGTTAGATTTGAAAAGCTTGTAGTTGATCACATGAGACTTGTTGAGGAACATGAGTTCCTTGTGACTAGTTCCAAGGTTGTCAAAGGTGACCTCATTGCCCTCACCAAGTCTTATGCTCAACTTAAAGCTACAACCATTAAGGCTCTCACTTCCGTACCTCATATGGATTTAATGGATGATGCTTGTACGGCTAACTTTGTTCATGATTGCACCTCTATCCAAGATGAGAATAAGAAGTTGAAAGCTCAATTTGAGAAAGGGCTTGTATCATGCATCTAAGGGGAGAAACACCTTAATGACCTCTTGAGTAATCAAAGGGAGTGTGTTGCCAAGGAGGGAATTGGGTTTGATCCCACATCCAAGAATGGTAAGAACAAGAAGAAGATCGGTCCGACTCCTTCCCCTCCCCAAAAGGCAGTGTGTGTGCAAGAAGGGCACAAGGAGAAGGAGAAGGAAAAAGGGCGTGTTGGGAGTGGCAACATCACTAGGGACAAGGCCATTCCCAAGAATTTTGTCGGCAAGAACAATCCATCTTATGTCCTCATGAGAGGAGATGATGGCTATACATTTGCAAAATTTGTTGGCACTAACTATGATGATTATGCTTGGACCATTTGGGTTCCCAAGAGCCTTGTTGCTAACTCTCCAAGACCCATTGCAAAATGGGTACCTATAACCAAAGCTTGATTCTTGTAGGACTATGTCTCCGGTGGAAAACAATGGATGATCGATAGTGGATGCACCAATCATATGACCGGAGAAAGGGAGATGCTTATGGAGTTCGTTAATTCACTCAAGGCCTCTTCGAACATCTCTTTTGGCGAAAATATAAAGGGCAAGGTATTGGGGTTGGAAAGGTGGTAATCTCTAATGATTCCTCACTTTCTAATGTCATGCTTGTCCAATCCCTTCACTGCAATTTACTTTCAACTATTCAATTGGCACGTGCCGGTTATGATTCACATTTCGGTGAATTCCATGTGACCGTCTTTAAGAGAAGCACTCTCAAAGTGGTCTTTGTTGGGCATGTTGAAGACAACCTTTACGTGGTTGACTTCTCAAAAGAGAAAACTCATCTTGCAACATGCCTAATGGACAAGGCCGACGTGGGGTGGCTATGGCACCGTCGGCTAGCCCACGTTGGCATGATAAATTTACAACCTCTCTTAAAGGGGGAGCACATCCTTGGACTAACCAATGTGTCTTTTGCCAAAGATCGTCCTTGTGGTGCTTGCATTTCCAGAAAGCTTCATGAAAAATCTCATGAAGTGAAGACTATCATCACCACCTTGAGGCCCCTTGAGCTTATCCATTTGGATCTTTTTGGGCCTCCAACTTATGATACTTTGGGAGGGAGGAGGTATTGCCTTGTCATTGTTGATGACTTCACAAGATATACTTGGGTGTTATTTCTCAAGACCATAGATGAAACTCAAGAAACCTTCATCAACTTTGCCAAAGAAGCTCAATTTTAACACAATTGTGAGATCAAGGCAATTCAAAGTGACAATGGCACCGAGTTCAAGAACTACACGATGGATGAATTCTTGAGTGAAGAGGAAATAAAGCATCAATATGTCGCGTCATATACTCCCCAACAAAATGGTGTTGCGGAGAGGACGAATCGGACTCTTATTGAGATGGCTAGGACCATGCTTGATGAGTACAAGTCTCCATACAAGCTTTGGGCCGAAGCCATCAACACCGTGTGTCATGCTTCAAACCGGCTTTATCTTCACAAGCTCAAGAACAAGACCCCATATGAGATCCTAATCAAGAGAAAGCCTAACGTCAATTCGGTTGTAAGTGTTTCATTTTAAACAAGAAATCCCGATTGGCTAAGTTTGAGTCTAGAACTTATGAGGGCATATTTGTTGGACATGCATCAAGCTCTCATGCTTACCAAGTACTCAATAAATCCACCATATGCATTGAGGAAATGGTAAATGTGGAGTTTGATCAAGATAACGTCTCCCGAGTGGAGCAAATTGTTTCTAGGGTTGTAGGTGATGAGGCTCCTTCACAAGCTATAAGGACAATGGGGTAGGCCACATTCTTCCACAAGAAACACCCCAAGTCCAAGTAGAAGAAGTAGGAGTAAGAGCCCCTCTTGTGGAGTCTCCACAAGGGAAGTCATTACCGGCACCTCTTGAACAAGATGCTACGGGAGATCATGTACCTATCCAAGAACAAGATCAAGTCCCTCATTTTCGCAAGCAAGATTAATAGCAAGCTCATTCAAATGGTGAAGAACCAATTATTGAGGCTCAATATCAAGCTCAAGTTCGTGATCAAGATCAAGACCAACCCCAACCGCAAGTGTCTTCATCATCGTCACTTCCCAATGAGCAAGAACTTGTGGTTGCGAAGAGAAGGGTGTCTCCGAGGCCAAAACATTCTCAAGGTCAAGCTTCTTCATCAAGTCCAAAACCAAGTGAAGAAGAGCATGCGATTAAGGAGCAAAAAGTGGCCGCCAAGCTAAAGCATCTTCAACATCTCACCGAGAACATCTATGGAAGCATCAAAAGGGGGGTAACCACTTGTAGACGTTTGGCAAATTTTTGTGAACATCACTCATTTGTCTCTTGTGTTGATCCCCTTAAGGTGGAAGATGCAATTGATGATCCGGATTGGATTGATGCCATGCATGAAGAACTCAACAATTTTACCCGCAACAAAGTGTGGACCCTTGTGGAAAGACCCAAAGAGCATCATAATGTCATTGGAACAAAGTGGATCTTCAAGAACAAACAATATGAACATGGACAAGTAATAAGAAACAAGGCAAGGTTAGAGGCACAAGGTTTCACCCAAGTTGAAGGTTTGGACTTTGGTGAAACTTTTGCCCCCATTGCTCGTCTCGAATCCATTCGCATCTTGCTTGCTTATTCCTCTCATCATGATTTTAAATTATATCAAATGGATGTGAAGAGTGCATTTCTTAATGGTCCTATTAAGGAGTTGGTGTATGTCAAGCAACCTCCCGATTTTGAAGACCCCGAGCACCCCTCTCACGTTTATGAACTCCATAAGGCACTCTATGGACTCAAACAAGCACCTGGTGCTTGGTATGATCACCTTACGGCGTTCCTAAGGAAGAAAGGGTTCCAGATTGGGGTAATAGATTCCACTCTCTTCACAAAGAGGGTAAAAGGAGAATTGTTTGTTTGTCAAATATATGTTGATGATATTATCTTTGGGTCCACTAACCATGCTATTAACATTGAGTTTGAGAATCTTATGACGAAGGAATTTTCTATCAGCATGATGGGAGAGTTGAAGTTCTTCCTCGGTTTTCAAGTGAAGCAATTGAGAGGAGGAACCTTCGTCAACCAATCTCGCTATATTCAAGACATGCTCAAGAGGTTCAAAATGCAAGATGTCAAGCCAATGAAGACACCCATGCCCACAAATGTCAACTTCACCTTGATCCCAATGGTAAAGAAGTGGATCAAAAGGTATATCGCTCCATGATCGGTTCCTTACTTTACCTTTGTGCATCTAGACCGGATATTATGTCGAGTGTGTGTATGTGTGCAAGATTTCAATCCGCTCCTAAGGAAAGCTACTATTCGGTAGTGAAAAAGATTCCTTTGATATTTGGTTCATACCCCATACTTGGGCCTTTGGTATTGTAACACCCACGATGCGGCTATATCTCCCACGTGTCGGAGCATGACTTAGAGGCATAACCGCATAGTAGGCATGTCGCAAGAGGGGTAATCTTTACACATCCCATGTACTGAATAAGAAAGGGATAAAGAGTTGGCTTACAATCGCCACTTCACACAATACATAAATATAGCATTACATCATCCAGAATACAATCAAGGTCCGACTACAGAACCAAATAAAGAAAGACCACCCCAAATGCTAGATCCCCGATCGTCCCGACTGGGCTCCACTACTGATCAACTAGAAATGAAACAACAGAACGAACACGATCTTCCTCGAGCTCCCACTTGAGTTGGGTAGCTTCACCTGCACGGGCATCATCGGCACCTGCAACTGTGTTGGAAGTATCTGTGAGCCACGAGGACTCAGAAATCTCACACCCGCGAGATCAAGACTATTTAAGCTTATGGGTAGGGAAAAGGTAGTGAGGTGGAGCTGCAGCAAGCACTAGCATATATGGCGGCTAACTTACGCAAATGAGAGCGAGAAGAGAAGCAAAGCACGGTCGATAAACTATCATGATCCAGAAGTGATCCTGAAACTACTTACGTTCAAGCATAACACGAAACCGTGTTCACTTCCCGGACTCCACCGGAAAGAGACCATCACGGCTACACACGCGGTTGATTCATTTTAATTAAGTTAAGTGTCAAGTTCTCTACAACCGGATATTAACAAATTCCCATCTGCCCATAACCATGGGCACGACTTCCGAAAGTTCAAAACCCTGCAGGGGTGTCCCAACTTAGCCCATCACAAGCTCTCATGGTCAACGAAGGATATTCCTTCTCCCAGGAAGACCTGATCAGACTTGGAATCCCGGTTACAAGACCTTTCCACAATGGTAAAACAAAACTAGCAAGACTGCCCGATGCGCCGACATCCTGATAGGGGCTGCACATATCTCGATCTCAGGGCAACACCGGATGAGCAATCCGTACAACTAAAACCAGCCCTCAAGTTTCCCCGAGGTGGCGCTGCAAGGGGCTCTAGTTCGGACCAACACTTAGACAAGCACTGGCCTGGGGGGGTTAAAATAAAGATGACCCTTGAGTCTGCAGAACCCAAGGGAAGGTGATAGGTTGTTAGTGCAAAAGTAAAACCAAGGTTGGGCCTTGCTGGAGGAGTTTTGTTCAAGGCGAACTGTCAAGGGGTTCCTATTATAACCCAACCGCGTAAGGAACGCAAAATCAAGGAACATAACATCGGTATGATGGAAACTAGGGCGGCAAGAGTGGAACAAAACACCAGGCATAAGGCCGAGCCTTCCACCCTTTACCAAGTATATCGGTGCATTAAAGTAAATAAGATATAATAATGATATCCCAACAATATCCATGTTCCAACAAGGAACAACTTAATCTTCACCTGTAACTAGCAACGCTATAAGAGGGACTGAGCAAAAGCGGTAACATAGCCAAACAACGGTTTGCTAGGAAAGGTGGGTTAGAGGCTTGACATGGAATATGGGAGGCATGATATAGCAAGTGGTAGGTATCGCGCATAGCAATAGAGTGAGCAACTAGCAAGCAAAGATAGAAGTGATTTCGAGGGTATGGTCATCTTGCCTGCAAAGTTCTCCGAGTTGACGAAAGCTTGATCCTCGTAAGCGTACTCAACGGGTTCCTCGATCAAAAACTCGTCTCCCGGCTCTACCCAAGGCAAGAACACAAGCAAAAGAAACCACAATCAACCACGGTGCAATGCGCAAGCAACATGATGCAAAACATGGCATGATATGTGGGATGTAATATGCAATGCATATGCGTGCTCCAGAAGGAAAAGATTGAACCAGGCCTCAACTTGGCAAGCCAAGTGCGCCGCTGGAAAGATGAGTTGATTTCGGTCGAAATCGATATAAAGATCACCGGAATCAGATGCACGGTTTGCAAATGGCAAGCAAAACAAGAATGGCACAATTCTGCGATTACCAGCACGATGCCATCTAAAATGCAACAATAAACTAAGCTACTGCACTCTAACATAGCAACAAAGCAAATGGCAGTGATCTAATCAAGATGCTTGACAAAAGATGAACACTGAGCTATGGCTAAATCACACAATAGAAGGTTCAAATAAGCATGGAAAAAGTGCAAAAGATATTAGCTTCACAGACTTAGTGAAAATACTAACATGTCAGGAATTAACCTCAGGAAGCAATGTTTAGAGCAAGATATCAACATGCTACAGGATCAGATCATAGCAAACAAAGGCATGCCATGAATCTACTCAAAGCATATAATAAAAATCGCTTACTGATCATAAGCCAAAAAGGATCCGAAGATATGATGGCACCCATGTAAACATAGCAAGTTTCGTTAACAGATTCAGACTTAGCAGAAAATTGGACATGGCAAAAATAGAGTTACGTAGGCATGTTTGCGAGCTCGATGCACTCAACACAAGGCATTGCATGACAAGCTAAGCATACTACCAGCAAGAAGACATGTTCAAGAAGCTAACCATGGCAAGAACCATCTCATAGCATGCATGGATCAACTACAACAACCTTGGCAAAATTGATTAACACGTAAGCAATCTGCCAGGAACATTTCATAGCAAAAGTAGAGAAAGATTGAGTCGTTCTAGGGCACTCCATAAATGAAAACAGAGACATGGATGGATAGATCATGACCATACTTCAAAATCATACTTACTGAACATACTCAAAAGAGGCATGGATCACTCTGTATCAACATGAATACATGGCATAAAAATAACATCAGAGAAATGACAGTGAAAATCTAAGTCCCTGAAATCAGCAACATCAGGAGAGCTACTTTGCATGCATGTGCCAGTCACCACATTGATCACAAAAATACATGGCATACACCCCTGTAAAGATGGCATGGCATAGCCCAAAACACATGTAGAGCTCATGCCCATATGCAGCACACAATAATCATGGCAAAAATGACAAATGCTCATAATCTGATAAGAGACGGCACCTAACATTTTATAGCACTCTTGCATCAACAATTTGGGCATCAAGATGGACTCAAACAAGCATGGCACAATGGAACAAAATGAAGAGCACATCATGATGAACATTTTGATATCTCATATGCACAAAACGGACCACCAAGCACAAAGTTATGGCATGATGAATGGAGCATTAGAATGTTACAGATCCAGGGACTTAGAAGAAATATACCCTCGGAAAAGTCAACAGGACGAGGTCGTGCGGGCTGAGGAGATCCGAGACGCAGCGGGGTTGTTTGGTTCGTTGAAGTGGTGGATCTGGTCCCGGTTGGCGCGGATGACGAGGACGGCTAGATCTCGTCGGACTTGGAGGGGAGGATGCCGGAGTCGAGGGGGAAGACCGGATCTGGTGCGGGGCAACTCACCAGAGCTGGAGAGGTGACCAGAGAGAAGGTGCGCCGGCAAGGAGCG
>NC_041392.1:318274647-318282261 GCF_002162155.2 Triticum dicoccoides | reverse complement strand
GCGGGCGCGAGCGGTGAGGCGAGGGCGGGCGGCGAGGCGCGGGGCGGGCCGACCGTGGGCTACGGCGGGTCGCGGCGCGGTGGGAGGAGAGAGAGGGACAGGTTGCGCGACGTGAGTGGAGGAGGGAGGCGGCGCGCTGACGTGGCATCCCCTGGTTGGTCGGGGTGAGGTGGTCGGCTGGACATGTCTGGCGAGGGTGGACATGTCCGGCGGCGCGGTGGAGAAGGGCTAGGGTTTCATTTGCGCGAAAAATTTCTGGGGAGGTGCAAATATATATGTAGAGGGAGCTAGGAGAGTCCAAATGAGGTGCGGTTTTTGGCCACGCGGTCGTGATCGAACGACCGAGAGGATGGAGGGGGTTTGGATGGGTTATTGGGCCACTTTGGAGGGGTGTTCGGCTGCAACACACACGAGGCCTTTACGGTTCCTCGGTTAATCATTGGAGTATCAAACGGACTCCAAATGGCATGAAACTTGACACGCGGTCTACCGATGGTGTACCAAGGCCGCTTGGAAAATCTCGGTCCATTCCGAGAATGTTTAACACCCGCTCACGAAAAGAGGCAAAAGGAGGGCGCCGGAGGACGTAGGAGTGTCGGATTGAGAAACGGACAACGGGGAAAATGCTCGGATGCATGAGACGAACATGTATGCAAATACGATGCACATGATGACATGATAAGAAATGCATGACACGCAAACAAATGACAAGGCAACAACAGCGAATAACTGGAAGACACCTGGCGCAACAGTCTCGGGGCGTTACAGGTATCCCAAAGGATCATCTTTTGAGTTAATGGGTTACTCATATTCGGATTGGGCCGGAGACAAGGTTGACCGCAAGTCCACTTCCGGTTCATGTCAATTCCTAGGGAGATCATTGGTAAGTTGGTCCTCAAAGAAGCAAAATTGTATATCTCTCTCGACAGCCGAAGCTGAGTACATTGCCGCCGGAAGTTGTTGTGCTCAGTTATTATGGATGAGGCAAACTTTGATGGATTATGGTGTGAAATGTGACAAAGTGCCTCTTTGGTGCGACAATGAAAGTGCAATCAAGATCGCCAAGAATCCCATTCAACACAGCAAGACTAAGCATATTGAGATTCGACATCACTTCATTAGGGATAATGTGGCCAAGGGAAACATTGAATTACTCCATGTCAACACCGAGAATCAACTAACCGATATCTTCACCAAGCCACTTGAAGAAGCAAGATTCCAAGAGTTAAGGCATGAGCTAAATATCATGGATATAAGTAACTTGGGTTGAAACTCCTGCTCATACACACATACTCATGTAATATCTTGTTTGGATGTAGGCACCTATGTAGGGGGTGCTAGTTCAACTCATGAACTACCTTATCCTACTAGTGCATAAATTGAACAAAATCTTTCACATTCTTCATTTTTAGATGACACTTGTGCTTCAAATATGGGTATTGGTCTTGGGCCCAAGGTTCATATCTTCACGGTGCCATACCAAATAAACTCAAACATGGTGGCTATGGCCACCGCCCTCTCTTCGAGGTTGGTTCGTCACTTGTCTCTCTCTTGAGTTTTGTTTTCCTCGTGTGCTTTCTCGTCATTTCGAGGTTTGGACTTTTTCATCTAGTGCAAATGCTACTCATATACCTTTCTAGTAGAGTAGGGTTTCTCTTGCGACGAGTTCGGAAGTGAGATGGGGACGCATATTGAGTTCTGGTAAGGGTCTACCCAGCCAGAACTCAATATGAAGTTGATTTTCAAAACCATTTGGGCAACCCCGTGCCCACGGGCTTGTACCGTGCGCACGGGGCCCCCGTGTGCATGGCCTTTTTAGCCCCATGCGCACGGGGTGTGCGGTTGCTGACTTAAACAAGGTGGGGCGTGGGGGTTAGGGTTCATTCCACCTAGTTTCCTCCCCACACCCCAGAAAACTTCTAGGTCACCGCAGTCACCTCGAGCCTCTCCGGCGCCTCCATGTGCCATGGAGCCGTCCCTCCCCGTGGATCTCTTCAAGGATGGGGTCCTCCTTCGATATGCCCCATCTGATCTCTCTTTCTCCTCCATTGGTTCTCTCCTTTCAAAGGATCACCATTTTTCTAGATCGGTCCTCATTTCCTCGTGATGTAGAGTAAAACATGGGTAGACAATCAGTATAGGTTAACTAGCCACACTCACTCCTAGATTTTGATCTGGAAGTGGCTATCGCTGGAAGACCCCCATGTGCACGGGCATGTACCGTGCGCACGGGCTCCGTGTCCACGGTGGTATGACCCCATGCGCATGGGGTGTACAGAGAGTTCTGCCCATTTTTTGTTTTGTGTCACTCCTTGCCATGTCTTCGAGCACTTGCACTCATTTGTTTTGCGTGTGTTGTTTGGTTGGTTGTGTTTCTCAGACTCTCCTCACAAGGTGGCGGCCACTCGTCGCAAGCGTAGTAAGGCAGGTGAAGATCAGTTGGTTGCTACTGTTTGTTGGCCATCAGATGGGATTGGGCAGAGGTCTACGACTGCTAATCATTCTCATCGTGTTGCGTCGAGGAAGCCGATGATCGAAGCCTCTAATGATTCCGAGGATGAGTATGATTCTCAGGATGATGATCATGATGAGGAAGAGCTTGCAGATGCATCTAATGATGATGAGGAGGAGGAAGGTGATGAGAGCCCAGAGGAACATGTTCTTCCAGGAGGTCGTAATGTCAAGAATCTACCTCTTTCTAAGTGGACCAAGCCAGAACTTTGGGCTCGCAGGCAGAATTGTCCGTATGTGCCAGATACAGGTAGAGGAATTGACCCAAGATTCAAGAATGATTTTCAGCACCATGTGTTCTCTGAGCTGATCGTGACCAAGAAGAACAAGTTTGCCCCCCACAAGAAAATAAACGTGGAGGGTCTTCGGTACAATGCTCTTGGGAGGCTTGGATTGATCTCGTTCGTCAGCTTCCACCATTCGTTCAATGAAGATCTTGTTATGCAGTTCTTTGCCACCGTATACTTCCACAGTGATGAGGCTCGTACTATGACTTGGATGTCTGGCACATATGAGTGTGAGGCCTCCATGGCCAAGTTCTCTGACATCATTCTGTATCAGTTCTTTGCTGAGAGCATCCTGAGTATGGCCGTGCTCGTGAGACTGGAAGCGATAAGGATGAGATTGCTTTTGCATATAAGCCAGAGAAGGCCTTCACCACCGGGTCTATCAAGCACTTGAAGCCTACCTATGATACTATGCGTCACATTCTTAGGTAAACACTTAATCCTAAGGCCGAGGACTCTCACAATCTGAGGAGCTCCATGTTGGACATCTTTCTCTACCTTCATGACAAGAAGAAAGTGGATGTTCTGGACTTCATGTTCTTTGAGATCAGGCAGTGTGTTCAGGAGAACAAGTCATGCATCTATGCTCCGTTCATCCCGGCCTTGATTGAGTCTGTCTGCCCCTCCAGGTATAATGCCAAGTACCACACTTCCATTCCGAAGTGTGATGCCAACTGGCTTCTGGCTGCTCCTCCACCATATGCGCCCTCCAAGAAGGGGCTCAATCCGAGGCCCAAGGATCGTGCTACCTTCACTAAGGGTTGTTCCTCCACTGCACGGATTCCGCATGGCAAAGGGTTGCAGGCTCCTACTAATGCCAGTTTCACCAGAGAGGAGAAGAGGTCTCTTCTGAAGACAGTGAGCAACATGTTCAAGATGTGTCGGTCTATCTAGCACCGTCAGATCAAGGAGATCAATAGGGACAAGTTTGAGAGGCGGCAGAAGAAGGCTGAGCGTGCTGCAGCAGGGGAGCAAGTTGACCCAGGGTTTGAGGACATTGACAGTGTGGCCACTACTCATTCCTTTCCCATGGCAGGATGGCGCTTTGATGAAGATGATGATGCTTCGAGTGCGCCTCCTCTTGTCTAGAGTCTCGTTAGCATCGCCTTTCCCCTTTTTGTTGTCTTGATGACAAAGGGGGAGAAGTGTTCTATTCGGAGCGTTTGCAGTTGGTTTCAGTTGGCTTGAGATCTCAAGGCCTCGTTTTATTTGGTGGTGTTTAATTGGCTTGAGATACTTTTTTGCTTTCGTGGTGTGGTTGTGAGCTACCTTTCTTTTAGTTTGTGAGACTAATCATCTTATGCTATATCATCATGTTATTATTATGTTGTCTCTTGTTACTTGCTCACCACACCTTTGCATGAGTTATAGGCACCATTATAGGTTTTATGTTGTTGATCTCATGAATTTACAATATTTATCTAGGGGGAGCCTCATATGTGTGCTCTTGATGCATACTCAAGCATATCATTCTATCCTTGCACACATATAGGGGGAGCTCTCTTGATCAACTATTGTCTCATGGCTATTATCGTTGTTATATCCTTTTTTGCCATGTCCTAATCATGTTGTCGTCAATGCACCAAAAAGGGGGAGATTGAAAGTGCATGTGGCACTTAACTATATTTTGGTGTGATGACAATATGATTAGAGGAACTAATTGTAACACCCCGGATGTAACTTTCCCAATTTGTACTCCAACTCTTGCCGTTTCCGGCGTTAAGTTTATTTATTTTCTCGGGTTCGGGTCTTTGTCTCCATGTGTTGTTATCGTTGTCATGCATCTCATATCATGTCATCATGTGCATTGCATTTGCATACGTGTTCATCTCATGCATTCGAGCATTTTCCCTGTTGTCCGTTTTGCATTCCGGCGCTTCGTTCTCCTCCGGTGGTCAATTCTACCTTTCTTTCGTGTGTGGGGATTAAAAATTTCCGGATTGGACCGAGACTTGCCAAGCGGCCTTGGTTTACTACCGGTAGACCGCCTGTCAAGTTTCGTATCATTTGGACTTCGTTAGATACTCCAACGGTTAACCGAGGGACCGAAAAGGCCTCGTGTGTGTTGCAGCCCAACACCCCTCCAATTTGGCCCAAAACCCACCTAAACCTTCTCCATCATCTAGATCGTTCGATCACGATTGCGTGGCCGAAAACCGCACCTCATTTGGACTCTCCTAGCTCCCTCTACCTCTATTTAAAGACCCCTCCGAATCTGGATCTTCTTCTCCCCCCGAAACCCTAAATTTTCCACTTCGTCGCCCGCCGGACAAAAATCCCAGGCCGGACGTGTCCGGATCCGCCGCCGCCCCCAACCGGGACCTGCCATGTGGCACTCGGCGCCCGCCGCCGCCGCGGCCCGCACGAGCCCGAGGCCGGCCCTCCCACGCCGCCTCCCGGGCTGCGCCCCGCGCCGTCGTCCTCCTCCAGCCGGCGCCGCCTGCGCTGCCCCTCTCCTCGCCCGCCGGCCGCCGCCCGCCGGATCCCTGCCGGCGCCGACCTCCGCTGCCGCCCGGCCGGCCTCACCTCCACGCCGCCGCCCGAGCTCCGGTGGCCACCGCCCCCTCCTCACTGCCTCGCCCTCGCCTTCTCCTCGCCGGCCCCGGCCACCTACGAGCTCGCCGGAGCTACAGTGCATGCTGCCACCTCACCGGAGATCGCCTCGATCTACGTGCCTCGGGTCAAACCCTAGATCTCGGGGTGATTTTTTTCTCTGTGTCTCGAAATCCCAGATCCAAGTGCCCTTGTTCATGGCCTCGTAACTTTGCATCCGTAGCTCCGATTCATGCATATAGCATATCAAAATGTTCATCTCAGAGAGTACATCATTTTATTCCATTGCATAATTTTCATTTGAGTTCATCTTGATACCCTAAATGCTGTTAGAAGAGGGCTACTTGAGATTATTGTCAGATCTGCTACTCCATTTAGGTTTTTGTCATTTTTGCCATGATTAATGTGTGCATGCTATGCCCTGATGCTCTACATATGTTTTGTTAAGGGTTTTGTCATCTTTCCAGAGGTGCAAGCCATGTATTTTTGTGATGTGTGTGGTGACTAGTGCAAGCTTGCAAAGTGGTGCACTTGGTAATTCTGTTTTCAGGGACTTAGCATTTCCACTAAGTCCTTGAGCTGTTTATCTCATGATGCCATATGTTTATGTTGTTTCCTAGTGATCCGTGCCTCTTTTGAGGATGGTCAGTAATGATGTTTTGTTAATATTGTACTGCTCTATCCATCCATGTCTTTGTTTGCAATTATGGAGCACCCTAGCTTGAGTCAATCGAGCTCTACTTTTGCTACTTTGTGAATCTAGGCAGATTGTCAACTTGTTTGCAATTTTGCCGATGATGTTGTAGTTGATCCATGCATGCTATGCTATTGTTATTGCCATGTCTAGCTTTAATTTTGTGTGTTCTTGATAGATGTATGCTTAGCTTATCATGACTTGCACCGTAGTGAGTGCATCGAGCTCGTAAACATGCCTACTTGATATCTGTTTTCAGCATGTGCCAGTTTTCACTAAGTCTGAAAACTGATTATGTTTTTGCTATGTTCACATGCTTGCAATTGTATTTTCTGATCCCTTTTGGCTCAAGGTCACTAAGGGACTTTTCTTAAGATCTTTGAGTAGCTCCATGCCATGCTTTACTTTGCCATGTTCAGGTCCTGCAGCATGTAGTTTTGTTGCTCCGAAGAGTGATACCTGATCTGAAATTTCAGACAAGTGTTAATTTCACTAAGTCTGAGATTTGTTTACCATATGCATTTTTGCCATGCTTGTTTGAACTTGTTAATGGAGGAATTGGCCGTAGCTCAGTGCTAGACTTTTGTTAAGCATCTTGAATGCATCCCTGCCAGGTATTTTGTTGTCATGTTTGGGTGTTGTAGCAGGTTCATCTCATTGCATTTAGATGGTTACTTGCTGTAAATCGCAGACCGGTGCCATATTTGAATCGCTTGCCATTTCCAAACTGTAACTCCGATTCCGGCGTTCTTTATACCGTTTTCAAGAGATTTCATCTCATCTTTCCAGTGGCACACTTGGATTTCCAAGTTGAGGCCAGGTTCTTGCATTTCCTGTCATATCTTGCATTTTGCATCCCGCATCGCATCCCGCATAGCATATCATCATTTCATCATTTAGTTTGATCCTTGCACGTGGTTGATTGTATCCTTGTTGCTTATTTGTCTTGTTTGGGTAGAGTCGGGAGACGAGTTCGCTAACGAGGAGCCCGTTGAGTTTGCTTTCGAGGATCCAGTCAACTCTGACAACTGTGCAGGCAAGATGATCATACCCTCGAAATCACTACTATCTTTGCTATGCTAGTTTGCTCGCTCTTTTGCCATGCCATTGCTACGATGCCTACCACTTGCTTTCAAGCCTCCTAACTTGCCATGTCAAACCTCTAACCCACCATGTCCTAGCAAACCGTTGATTGGCTATGTTACCGCTTTGCTCAGCCCCTCTTATAGCGTTGCTAGTTGCAGGTGAAGATTGGAGGCCGTTCCTTATTGGAACATTTATTTACTTGTTGGGATATCATTATATTATCTTGTTATCTTAATGCATCTATATACTTGGTAAAGGGTGGAAGGCTCAGCCTCTCGCCTAGTGTTTTGTTCCACTCTTGCCGCCCTAGTTTCTGTCATATCGGTGTTATGTTCCCGGATTTTGTGTTCCTTATGCGGTTGGGTTATAATGGGAACCCCTTGATAGTTCGCCTTGATTAAAGATTTTCCAGCAATGCCCAACCTTGGTTTTACCATTTGCCACCTAGCCTTTTCTTTCCCTTGGTTTCTGCAGACTGAAGGG
>NC_041392.1:318267363-318274530 GCF_002162155.2 Triticum dicoccoides | reverse complement strand
TGAGTGTGCCCTGAGAAAGAGATATGTGCAGCTCCTATCGGGATTTGTCGGCACATTCGGGCGGTGTTGCTGGTCTTGTTTTAACCTGTCGAAGTGTCTTGAATTACCGAGATACCGAGTCTGATCGGAACGTCTTGGGAGGAGGTCTATTCCTTCGTTGACCGTGAGAGCTTGTCATGGGCTAAGTTGGGACTCCCCTGCAGGGATTTGAACTTTCGAAAGCCGTGCCCGCGGTTATGGGCAGATGGGAATTTGTTAATGTCCGGTTGTAGATAACTTGAACCTTAACTTAATTAAAATGAATCAACGGAGTGTGTTACCGTGATGGCCTCTTCTTGGCGGAGTCCGGGAAATGGACACGGTGTTGGAGTAATGTTTGCGCAGGTTGCTCTCTAGTTTCTTGCTCGCGCTTTGCCTCCTCTTCTCGCTCTCTTTTGCGAATAAGTTAGCCACCATACCTGCTAGTCGCTTCCTGCGGCTCCACTCATATTTACCTTGCCATACCTATAAGCTTAAATAGTCTTGATCGCGAGGGTGCGAGATTGCTGAGTCCATGTGGCTCACAGATTACTATTACACCGGATGTAGGGCCTGATGATTCCGCTCCAGGAGACGCGTTTGAGCTCAAGTGGGAGTTCGACGAGGACTCTCAACGTTACTATGTTTCCTTTCCCGATGATCAGTACTGGTGCCCAGTAGGGGGTGATTGGGACCGTTGTCGCTTGTTGGGTTATCTTTTATTTTGGCGCCGTAGTTGGGCCATGAGTGTTTGGATGATGTAATGTTATTTTTGTACTTGATTGATGTGGCGAGTGTAAGCCAACTATGTTTTCTCCCCTTTATGATTTATATTACATGGGATGTTGTGAAGATTGCCTAACTTGCGACATATGCCTTCAATGCAATTATGCCTCTAAGTCGTGCCTCGACACGTGGGAGATATAGTCGCATCGAGGGTGTTACAAGTTGGTATCAGAGCCTTCCCCGACCTTAGGAGCCCCATTGCTTGATCGTTTTAGCGGCCAAGTTGTGTCTAGAAAAATGTTTTGAGTCATTTAGGAATTATATATCGGAGAGTTAAGGAATTCTTTTTACTTTCCAGTCTCCTCATCACTCTGGTAAGGCATCCTGACGTAGAGTTTTGGCTCCTCTCTTCTCAAATTTCACTAATTTTTTTAGGATCACGCGGGTATCTTGGAATCGTTTCGATGGTTTTATGATGAGAACATTGTCTTGGTGCCTCCTGTCAGGGGTTTAGTGGAAGTGTCCCGGGGAGTTGAGCTCTGAGGTGTTGTCATCATAATTTTATCGTTGTAGTTCTGGAATACCTGAGTTTAGTACGCCAACATCGAAAATCTCTTTTATGCAGTTCGTTGGTGAGATAACCTCGACGCCACCCAGTACTGGGGCGGGAGTTCGGGAGCATCGCCATAACTTGTATAACGGATGCTTTTCGAAGGTTGAGGTAGATGGTTTCCGAAGGTTTCTTGGTTATGTGTTGAAGGATGGATACAGCTGGGTGTAGGATTTGCTAGTTTGGGTGAGATATTATGCTTCCCATGTATCCCCAACACCTGATTGCATAACCGGAAAGGTTCGGGAGTTTCATAGGTGGGAATTCTTGTAGCTCTAGTTCTTCTTCCACAGATATTGGTTTGAGATTGGGATTTCTTACCGATTATTCGTTCCTGATCCGTACCTTGTTGATTTATTTCTCTACCTTAATTCTACGTGACTTCTCAATTTATGGATATGTGACCATTTCAAGAGGAATGCATTCGTTCATTTTGTTCGAATGTGAAGACTATATGTTGCAATTTTCATTCCGTTGGATTCAGCTTCAATATTTATCTGTCAATGTGCTAATGGTGGTCAACCTCTTCAGGCTGGCTCCTCCAATGCGCACGACTCCGAATCCTGATCCGCCACCACCTCCACCTCCTCTAGAGGCATGGCAAGTTGTGATGGCCGCAACCAATGCAAACACATAGTTGATCATGCAAATTCTCCAAGAGCGCAATCAAGGCAACCAAGGGAATCAAGGCAACAATTAGAATCACTTTGCTTCACTCAACCAGTTCCTTGCTAACGGGCCAAAGACTTTCAGCAATTGTGTTGAGGCAACCGATGCCGATGATTGGCTTGTGGATATGTGCAAGCATTTCGAGTGCAGTAATGTTAGGCCTGAGGACTTTGTTAAGTTCGCTTCCTTCCAACTCAAAGATCAAGCTGCAGAATGGTTCCAGCAGTACAAGGACTCCAGAGGTGGCCGTGTTATCACTTGGGATGATTTCCGTCGACATTTCCGAGCTCATCATATTCCCCAGAGCGTGGTTAAAAGCAAGCGTGAGGAATTCCGCAACCTGAAGCAAGGCTCTTTGTCTGTCTATGACTACAACAAGTTGTTTCAGAAGCTCGCCCGCTTTGCCAAGCAGGACGTACCTGATGAGAAGAGCATGATATATCAGTTCAGGGGTGGTCTCAGAGAAGAAATTCAGCTAGCTCTTGTTCTCTTTGAGCCTTTGAGGTACGATGAGTTCTACAACATGGCATTGAAGCAAGAGGCTGCTCAGTTGAGGTGTGATGCTTCCAAGAAGCGAGTCAGAGATGTTACTCCTTCTTCCTCTACTCAAGTGTCCAAGCAGCAGAAGTATTGGCTTCCTCCTCCGTTCCGTCAGCCGTATCAGGAGAAGAGCAAAGGTGGCAGTGGTTCTTCCCACCCACCCAACCCTGGCTTTCAGAACAAGACTTCGTCTCAAGCTCCAAGATCGAGTGCTCCGTATCACCGTCCGCTTTTAGAGGTCACGTGCAACAAGTGCCAACTGAAGGGTCACTATGCCAACAAGTGTTTCAACTAGAGGCGTCTTCCTCCTCCTCCTCCTCCTGTCAGATCGGCAAGTACAGCTATGGTCAAGCATAATCCCAAGCACGCCAAGGTCAACTTGATGAACGCAGCTCAGGCAGAGGACTCGTCAGATGTCATCATGGGCAACCTTCCTATTAACGATGTTCCTGCAGAAGTTCTTTTTGACACTAGTGCATCACATTGCTTCATCTCGAAACCTTTTGCATCTAAGCATGAGTTGACTTCCCAAGTTATGCATAAACCGTTAGCAGTTGTCTATCCGGGTAAATGTTTGCTTGCTAATCACAAGATTCCGGATATTTCTATCATGATGGGTGATTTCAAGTTTCTGGCTTCTCCAATGGTTCTTGGTAACTCGGATATTGATCTTATTCTCAGGATGGATTGGCTTTCTAAGCACAAGGCTCAGCTTGATTGTGCAGCCAGGCAGATTCAATTGACTCATTCGTCTGAGGATGTAATTGTCTTTGCCGCTCGGGATAATACCATCCATCTGTTTTCCCTCAATGAGAAGGGTGAACTCGATGCCATCTCGCAAATTCCAGTTGTTTGCGAATATCAAGACGTCTTTCCAGAAGAGCTTCCAGGAATGCCTCCGCACCGGCCAGTTGAATTCGTTATTGATCTTGAGCCCGGTACGGAACCTGTTTGCAAGCGTCCTTACAAGCTCGGACCTGAAGAGTTGAAGGAGCTGAAGAAGAAACTCGATATTCAAGAGAAAATGGGTCTCATTCGGCCTAGTTCTTCTCCGTGGGGTTGTGGTGTTCTTTTTGTGAAGAAGAAGGGTGGAATGGAGCGACTTTGTGTTGATTACCGTCCATTGAACAAGAAGACCATCAAGAACAAATACCCACTTCCCAACATCAATGAGCTGTTCGAACAACTCAAAGCTGCCCAAGTATTCTCCAAGCTTGATCTCCGTATGGGTTATCATCAGATTCGAATCCGTGAGCAAGATATTCCCAAGACGGCTTTCAGGACAAGCTTTGGTTCATATGAATACACTGTCATGTCTTTTGGCCTCGTCAACGCTCCTCCGACGTTCTCTCGCATGATGAACTTCATCTTCAACGCCTACACCAATGACTTCGTTTTGGTCTATCTCGACGACATTCTGGTTTTCTCAAAGAACAAGGAAGATCATGCCAAGCACTTGCATTTGGTACTCAATAAGCTCAGGGAACATCAGTTCTACGCCAAGTTCTCCAAGTGTGAATTTTGGCTCGATGAGGTTCTTTATCTTGGTCATATCATCTCTGACAAGGGCATTGCCGTGAATCCTGAGAAGGTGTCTGCAATTGTGAATTGGGAACCTCCTCAGAACGTGAAGCAACTCCGTAGCTTCCTCGGTCTCACAAGCTATTGCCGAAGATTCGTTGAAAACTTTTCTAAGATCGCAAAGCCTCTCTCTAATCTTCTTCAGAAGCACGTCAAGTACGTTTGGTCTCCGGAGTGTGACATTGCTTTCAACACTTTGAAAGAGAAATTGATCACTGCTCCAGTTCTGACTCCGCCTGATGAATCCAAGCCGTACGAGGTCTTTTGTGATGCCTCTCTCCAAGGTCTTGGCGCAGTGTTGATGCAAGAGAAGAAAGTTGTTGCTTATACCTCTCGCCAGTTGAAGCCTAATGAGAAGAACTACCCCACTCATGATCTCGAGTTGGCGGCAGTTGTGCATGCTCTTTTGACTTGGAGACATCTTCTATTGGGAAGAAAAGTGGACATTTTCACTGATCACAAGAGTCTCAAGTACATCTTCACTCAGCCTAATTTCAACCTCAGGCAAACTCGATGGGTTGAAATGATTCAAGAGTATAATCCGAGTATCGAGTATACTCCAGGCAAGGCCAATGTGATTGCTGACGCATTGAGCAGGAAAGCTTACTGCAACAGTCTGATTCTCAAGCCTTATCAACCCGAGCTTTGTGAAGCTTTCCGCAAACTTAATCTGCAAATTGTTCCTCAAGGTTTCCTCGCCAACCTTCAAGTCTCTCCTACCTTGGAAGATCAGATTCGCCAAGCCCAGCTTCTTGATGCTATGGTGAAAAAGGTGAAGATTGGGATTGCCAAGAGTCAACCCAAGTACAAGTGCTACCGCCTTGATGACAAAGATACTCTCTTCTTCGAGGATCGTATTGTGGTACCCAAAGGTGACCTCCGTAAAGTGATCATGTACGAGGCTCACAATTCTCTCCTCTTCATCCACCCTGGGAGCACGAAGATGTATCAGGACCTTAAGCAGGCTTATTGGTGGACTCGAATGAAGCGCGAGATCGCTCAATTCGTGAATGAATGTGATGTCTGCAGAAGAGTGAAGGCAGAACACCAAAGGCCAGCTGGTCTCCTCCAACCTCTTGCCATTCCAGAATGGAAGTTTGACCACATTGAAATGGACTTCGTGACTGGGTTTCCAAAGTCCAAGCGTGGCAATGATGCTATATTCGTTGTCATCGACAAACTCACCAAAGTGGCTCACTTTCTGCCTATCAAAGAGTCGATCACTGCAGCTCAATTGGCGGAACTCTATACCTCTTGAATTGTCTCTCTACACGGTATTCCACAAGTGATCTCTTCAGACCGTGGCAGCATCTTTACCTCTAAGTTTTGAGATTCTTTTCAAAAGGCCATGGGCACGAACATCCGCTTCAGCACAACTTTCCATCCTCAAACTAGCGGTCAAGTCAAGCGTGTCAACCAGATTCTTGAAGATATGCTCAGGGCTTGTGTGATCTCCTTCGGCATGAAGTGGGAGGATTGTCTTCCTTATGCTGAATTCTCCTACAACAACAGTTTTCATGCAAGTTCGGGCAAGGACCCATTTGAAATTCTGTATGGCAGGAAGTGCCGTACCCCTCTCAACTGGTCTGAAGCCAGTGAAAGTCAGCTTTTGGGTAATGACTTAATCATAGAGGCAGAGGAAATGTGCAAAGTCATTCGAGATAACCTCAAAGCAGCCCAATCCCGCTAGAAGAGCTACTATGATAGTAAGCACCGTGATTTGGCTTTCGAGATCGGAGATCATGTTTACCTCCGCGTCTCTCCTATGAAAGGTACTCGTCGCTTCGGTATCAAAGGGAAGCTTGCCCCTAGATACGTGGGACCTTTCAAGATTGTCAGCAAGAGAGGCGACCTCGCCTATCAACTCGAGCTTCCTTCAAACTTTGCAAATGTTCATGACGTGTTCCATGTCTCTCAGCTTCGAAAGTGTTTCAAGACTCCTGACCGCACCGTCAACTTCGAGGACATTGAGCTCCAAGAAGATCTCTCTTATCGTGAGCACCCAGTTGCTATTCTTGAAGAGACTGAATGCAAGACTCGCAACAAGTCAATCAAATTTCTCAAAGTCAAGTGGTCACACCATTCCGACCGTGAAGCCACCTGGGAATGCGAGGATCACCTCCGTTCTGAGTACCTGACGTTCTTTCAGTCCTAGATCTCGGGACGAGATCCTTTCGTAGTGGTGGAGTGTTGTAACACCCCGGATGTAACTTTCCCAATTTGTACTCCAACTCTTGCCGTTTCTGGCGTTAAGTTTATTTATTTTCTCGGGTTCGGGTCTTTGTCTCCGTGTGTTGTTATCATTTTCATGCATCTCATATCATGTCATCATGTGCATTGCATTTGCATACGTGTTCATCTCATGCATTCAAGCATTTTCCCCGTTGTCCGTTTTGCATTCCGGCGCTTCGTTCTCCTCCGGTGGTCAATTCTACCTTTCTTTCGTGTGTGGGGATTAAACATTTCCGGATTGGACCGAGACTTGCCAAGCGGCCTTGGTTTACTACCGGTAGACCGTCTGTCAAGTTTCGTATCATTTGGACTTCGTTTGATACTCCAACGGTTAACCGAGGGACCGAAAAGGCCTCGTGTATGTTGCAGCCCAACACCCCTCCAATTCGGCCCAAAACCCACCTAAGCCTTCTCCATCATCTAGATCGTTCGATCACGATCGCGTGGCCGAAAACCGCACCTCATTTGGACTCTCCTAGCTCCCTCTACCTCTATTTAAAGACCCCTCCGAATCCGGATCTTCTTCTCCCCCCGAAACCCTAAATTTTCCACTTCGTCGCCCGCCGGACAAAAATCCCAGGCGACGTGTCCGGATCCGCCGCCGCCCCCAACCGGGACCTGCCACGTGGCACTCGGCGCCCGCCGCCGCCGCGGCCCGCACGGGCCCGAGGCCGGCCCTCCCGCGCCGCCGTCCTCCTCCAGCCAGCGCCGCCCGCGCCGCCCCTCTCCTCGCCCGCCGGCCGCCGCCCGCCGGATCCCCGCCGGCGCCAACCTCCGCTGCCGCCCGGCCC
>NC_041392.1:318263446-318266876 GCF_002162155.2 Triticum dicoccoides | reverse complement strand
GCCGCCGGCCGAGCTCCGGTGGCCACCGCCCCCTCCTCACCGCCTCACCCTCGCCTTCTCCTCGCCGGCCCCGGCCACCCACGAGCTCGACGGAGCTACAGTGCATGCCGCCACCTCGCCGGAGATCACCTCGATCTGCGTGCCTCGGGTCAAACCCTAGATCTCGGGTGATTTTTTTCTCTAAGTCCCGAAATCCCAGATCCAAGTGCCCTTGTTCATGGCCTCGTAACTTTGCATCCGTAGCTCCGATTCATGCGTATAGCATATCACAATGTTCATCTCAGAGAGTACATCATTTCATTCCATTGCATCATTTTCATTTGAGTTCATCTTGATGCCCTAAATGCTATTAGAAGAGGGCTACTTGAGATTATTGTCAGATCTGCTACTCTATTTAGGTTTTTGTCGTTTTTGCCATGATTAATGTGTGCATGCTATGCCCTGATGCTCTACATATGTTTTGTTAAGGGTTTTGTCATCTTTCCAGAGGTGCAAGCCATGTATTTTTGTGATGTGTGTGGTGACTAGTGCAAGCTTGCAAAGTGGTGCACTTGGTAATTCCGTTTTCAGGGACTTAGCATTTCCACTAAGTCCTTGAGCTGTTTATCTCATGATGCCATATGTTCATGTTGTTTCCTAGTGATCCGTGCCTCTTTTGAGGATGGTCAGTAATGATGTTTTGTTAATATTATAGTGCTCTATCCATCCATGTCTTTGTTTGCAATTATGGAGCACCCTAGCTTGAGTCAATCGAGCTCTACTTTTGCTACTTTGTGAATCTGGGCAGATTGTCAACTTGTTTGCAATTTTGCCGATGATGTTGTAGTTGATCCGTGCATGCTATGCTATTGTTCTTGCCATATCTAGCTTGAATTTTGTGTGTTCTTGATAGATGTATGCTTAGCTTATCACGACTTGCACCGTAGTGAGTGCATCGAGCTCGTAAACATGCCTACTTGATATCTGTTTTCAGCATGTGCCAGTTTTCACTAAGTCTGAAAACTGATTATGTTTTGGCTATGTTCACACGCTTGCAATTGTATTTTCTGATCCCTTTTGGCTCAAGGTCACTAAGGGACTTTTGTTAAGCTCTTTGAGTAGCTCCATGCCATGCTTTACTTTGCCATGTTCAGGTCCTGTAGCATGTAGTTTTGTTGCTCCGAAGAGTGATACCTGATCTGAAATTTCAGACAAGTGTTAATTTCACTAAGTCTGAGACATGTTTACCATATGCATTTTTGCCATGCTTGTTTGAACTTGTTAATGGAGGAATTGGCCGTAGCTCAGTGCTAGACTTTTGTTAAGCATCTTGAATGCATCCCTGCCAGGTATTTTTTTGTCATGTTTGGGTGCTGTAGCAGGTTCATCTCATTGCATTTAGATGGTTACTTGTTGTAAATCGCAGACCGGTGCCATATTTGAATCGCTTGCCATTTCCAAACCGTAACTCCGATTCCGGCGTTCTTTATACCGTTTTCAAGCGATTTAATCTCATCTTTCCAGTGGCACACTTGGATTTCCATGTTGAGGCCAGGTTCTTGCATTTCCTGTCATATCTTGCATTTTGCATCCCGCATCGCATCCTGCATAGCATATTATCATTTCATCATTTAGTTTGATCCTTGCACGTGGTTGATTGTGTCCTTGTTGCTTGTTTGTCTTGTTTGGGTAGAGCCGGGAGACGAGTTCGCTAATGAGGAGCCCGTTGAGTTTGCTTTCGAGGATCCAGTCAACTCTGACAACTGTGCAGGCAAGATGATCATACCCTCGAAATCACTACTATCTTTGCTATGCTAGTTTGCTCGCTCTTTTGCTATGCCATTGCTACGATGCCTACCACTTGCTTTCAAGCCTCCTAACTTGCCATGTCAAACCTCTAACCCACCATGTCCTAGCAAACTGTTGATTGGCTATGTTACCGCTTTGCTCAGCCCCTCTTATAGCGTTGCTAGTTGCAGGTGAAGATTGGAGGCCGTTCCTTGTTGGAACATTTATTTACTTGTTGGGATATCATTATATTATCTTGTTATCTTAATGCATCTATATACTTGGTAAAGGGTGGAAGGCTCGGCCTCTCGCCTAGTGTTTTGTTCCACTCTTGCCACCCTAGTTTCCGTCATATCGGTGTTATGTTCCCGGATTTTGCGTTCCTTACGCGGTTGGGTTATAATGGGAACCCCTTGATAGTTCGCCTTGATTAAAGCTTTTCCAGCAATGCCCAACCTTGGTTTTACCATTTGCCACCTAGCCTTTTCTTTCCCTTGGGTTCTGCAGACTCAAGGGTCATCATTATTTTACCCCCCCCCCCAGGCCAGTGCTCCTCTGAGTGTTGGTCCAAACTGTCAGCCGCCGGTGGCTACCAGGGGCAACTCTGGGCTGGCCTACCGGAAGTTTGGACAATGTGAGTGTGCCCTGAGAAAGAGATATGTGCAGCTCCTATCGGGATTTGTCGGCACATTCGGGCGGTGTTGCTGGTCTTGTTTTAACCTGTCGAAGTGTCTTGAATTACCGAGATACCGAGTCTGGTCGGAACGTCTTGGGAGGTGGTTTATTCCTTCGTTGACTGTGAGAGCTTGTCATGGGCTAAGTTGGGACTCCCCTGCAGGGATTTGAACTTTCGAAAGCTGTGCCCGCGGTTATGGGCAGATGGGAATTTGTTAATGTTTGGTTGTAGATAACTTGAACCTTAACTTAATTAAAATGAATCAACGGAGTGTGTTGCCATGATGGCCTCTTCTCGGCGGAGTCCGGGAAGTGGACACAGTGTTGGAGTAATGTTTGCGCAGGTTGCTCTCTAGTTTCTCGCTCGCGCTTTGCCTCCTCTTCTCGCTCTCTTTTGCGAATAAGTTAGCCACCATACCTGCTAGTCGCTTGCTGCAGCTCCACTCTTATTTACCTTGCCATACCTATAAGCTTAAATAGTCTTGATCGCGAGGGTGCGAGATTGCTGAGTCCCTGTGGCTCACAGATTACTATTACACCAGATGCAGGGCCTGATGATTCCGCTCCAGGAGACGCGTTTGAGCTCAAGTGGGAGTTCGACGAGGACTCTCAACGTTACTATGTTTCCTTTCCCGATGATCAGTAGTGGTGCCCAGTAGGGGGTGATTGGGACCGTTGTCACTTGTTGGGTTATCTTTTATTTTGGCGCCGTAGTCGGGCCATGAGTGTTTGGATGATGTAATGTTATTTTTGTACTTGATTGATGTGGCGAGTGTAAGCCAACTATGTTTTCTCCCCTTTATGATTTATATTACATGGGATGTTGTGAAGATTGCCTAACTTGCGACATATGCCTTCAATGCGATTATGCCTCTAAGTCGTGCCTCGACACGTGGGAGATATAGTCGCATCGAGGGTGTTACACTAATATCGGTTGGTAAAGTCTACCTCAGGATATTGGTTCCAAGAAGATTCCTTTGGAGATGTG
>NC_041392.1:318248671-318263167 GCF_002162155.2 Triticum dicoccoides | reverse complement strand
AGGGTCCCGAACTGTGCGTCTAAGGATCAGAGGTAACGAGAGACGGGACACGGTGTTTACCCAGGTTCGGGCTCTCTTGATGGAGGTAATACCCTACGTCCTGCTTGATTGACTTTGATGAGTAAGGGGTTACAAGAGTTGATCTACCATGAGATCGTAATGGCTAAACCCTAGATGTCTAGCCTGTATGATTATGCTCTATGGACTAAACCCTCCGGTTTATATAGACACCGGAGGGGGGTAGGGTTGTACAAAGTCGGTTTATAGAGAAAGGAATCTGCATATTCACACACCAAGCTTGCCATCCACGCAAAGGAGAATCCCATCCGGACACGGGGAAAAGTATTCCATCTTATATCTTCATGGCCCATCAGTCTGGCCCACATCACATAGCCCGGACGACCGAGGACCCCCTAATCTAGGACTCCCTCAGTAGCCCCTGAACCAGGCTTCAATGTCGATGTGTCCGGTGCGCAGATTGTCTTCGGCATTGCAAGGCGGGTTCCTCCTCCGAATACTTCAAAGTAGTTGATCAACGAGAACTATGTCTAGATCTGTTTAACAAGTTAACTCTCCGACCATAAAAGCATAATACTTAAAATAAGGTATATCCATCGATAGCTTTTTCCGGCGAAACGTCATGCTTAGCTCTGCTATTATTTCGAACCGTTTTTGGGGCCTCCTGCTTCGCGTTTTAACATGCAACTCCTATCGGCACGTCTTGTCAAAACAGAGATCGTGTCCCCTTATTGCGGGATTCTCATTAATATGAGTTTTGATAATCTAACAAAGTTGTTCGCACGACCCCTTGGGAACAGGCGAGTTTTAAGGCTAAAAAAGGGGGGACGCTTGATATTTGTAGTCCATATAAGTGGATAGAGTCCAACTCTTCCATCCAATGCCTCATTCTCTTTCTCTGCTTCCCCATCCTCGAGCTCAAGCGCCCAAGTTCCAAGCTTTTCTTCCCTCCGCAGCTCCTCTGACCATGGCTGGCTCTCAGGGCAGGTGGATGGCTTCCTTCGTCACAGAGGAGAATATCAAGGAGTTGCGGGAGGCGCGCGTGGTATCTAACCGCAGAAATCAAGCACAGGCTTCCCGATTCGGCGTAGGTCATCCCCACTCCAAAGCCCGACGAGAGGGTGGTATTCATCCCCCACTTTCGCCATGGACTCGGATTCGCCCTCCACCCCTTTGTGAGGGGTCTCATGTTTTACTATGGGCTAGATTTTCATGATCTGGCCCCAAATTCATTCCTACACATCTCGACGTTCATAGAAGTGTGTGAGGCCTTCCTCCGTGTCCCTCCACACTTCGGCTTATGGCTCAAGATTTTCAATGTGAAGCCGAAGGTGGTCGATGGGAAACATGCGGAATGCGGTGGCGCTATGGTGAGCAAGCTCACCAAAGTCAACTGTCCAAAGGGAGTCTTTGTGGACACCATCAGGATATGGCAACAGGAATGCTTCTATATCACAGAACCCCGCGGCTCCAAGTGGGAAGCCGCTCCAGCCTTTAGGTCCGGACCCCTGCTAAGGCTCACATCCTGGACTGACAAGGGTCCGGACTGGGGGCCGGTCAATGAGGTGATGTGGCTACAAAAGCGAGTCAAAGGCATGATAGCGAAGGAAATTACCCTCGCTGATGTGATCCAAGTGATGTTGATCCGCCGAGCACTTCCCTGCCAGCGGCGATCCCTCGGGATGTGGGAGTTCAATCCAGAAGGGTCGCGGACCCTACAACGGTTCTATGGCACAACACATAAGGGGATCTGGACGCTGCTTTTTAAGAAGCAGATGTCGTGGCCAAAGTCATCGAACGACACCGACCTCGACTGCAATCATCCAGCCTCCGAGGTAAGTTCAAAACCTCCGAACACCAATTGATGTGTCCATCTTAAGGAGAATTATTGAGTAATCTATCTCCAAATAGGTCTGGACCAAAAAGGCGGAGCAGATCCGGTGTCCGGCTCCGCTCCCCGAAAACCCAGCCGATCCTCTATTAATGAGGATGCTGGTCCCGGCGCCATATGAGGCGCTGGTAAAGAAGGACAAGAAGAAGAAGAAAGAGGAGGACACTTCAGACACAATGTCAGGAGAAGCTGATGCCCAGTCCTCTCACGAGGGTGACGACGACGAGGAGGAGGAGGAAGAAGAAGATCCTCCTTGCAAAGGCAAGAAAAGGACGGCCTCCGAAGACCTGGAGGCCGAAGCCTCCAAGAGGGACAAAATTACCCTCCCCGATGATTCAGAGTCAGACGCCGAGGCCATCCCGACACATCGTCGCTGGACCAAGCCCCAAGCTGACTCGTAAGTAGTCCGAGATTTTTCCACATACATCCAATCTCTATGGACTGTGATGATAACCCTAAGTTCTATTTTTTTGTTAGTCCGGCCCGTAGTCTTCCCCAGCAATCCTCATCCTTGGGGGATCTGCCGCCGGAGTTGATGGAGAGCGAATCGCCTCCCATAGCTTCCACAACGCCTAGAGCAGATGACACCGAGGTGTCATCGCATAGGCCATCCCCGGGCCTCGAAGAGATGTGGGGGTGACTTGACGGTGCCGGAGGGCAACACCTCGGCTGCCGAGGGCTGGGGGGTACGGCCACCACGGAGACCGGCGACGGGGGCCACGGTCAATTCGACCCACAGTCGCATACTACTCCGGAGACCGATACAACTCCGAAGTCTAGTAAGCGTCCCCCTGCAAGGAAAGGGGGAGTGGCGTCCTCTGTTAATCTGGAGGCGCCGAATACCACGGCGGACTCACTGCAAAGTGCATCCGTCCTGGACAAGCACCACATCCTGATGGGTACGGTGGCTGAAAAGATTGAATCAGTCGAGAGCGGGCTGAATGAAGCCTTCTCCAGCCTGCTAGCAGGCTTCGAGGTACGCAATGTAATATTTTTGATCATTTTTACGAGAAATCTGCCTATATATAGACATTAGCCCCTAAGACTCTGTTCGGTCTTTGAAAGAAAAGCGAGCAGGGGATCAATGATCAGCTATCAGGTGGTAACATGCTATTTCATTTGGATCAAAAATAGGCCTCCTTGTGAGCGGCGACTGCCCAATTAGCGGAAATTTCCGAACTCAAACGGAAACTAGAGCGGGCTGATGAGGATCTAGTCCTTGTTAACAAGCGGCTCGACCAGGCGCAAGGTATGAGATACTCTTATGTTATGCCTATTTATGTCCGTATTCTGTGGGATTTCTAGAGCTGCAATGTGTGCGTTTGTGCAGATGGAGCTGTCGTGGTTGAAACCCTCAGGGGTGAGCTTACCCAAGCCAAGGAGCAGGCTAGGGTAAGCAAGGTGGCCGCTGATAAAGCGGCTGCAGATTTATCGGCCAAACAGGCTGCTCGGCGCTGTTTGGAGGAATGGGTGACCGAGGTGGAGCAGAGGCTCAAGGACACCGCCCGCAAGTGTGAGTCCTTAGAAGGGAAAAATAAGGCGAAGGGGACCGAACTCTCCAAGGCCCTTCAAGACGCCAAGGAGGCGCGGTCCGAATCCCGCGCGGTGCGCGAGGAAATCTGTCAAGTCGGACAGATAGCGGCTGGTAAGCCTTTCCCGTTACAGGCTAAATTTGGGGATCGGGGTATGCCTTGCTTAATCGACTATGGAGTTCTCCAGACGCATATGCGGATCTCGCGAAGAGTGCTGTGAACGCCGCCCAATTCTTCCGGGGCCTAGGAGGGGTACACAATGGAGCAGCTTTTCTGGTCGCAGTTTGCAGGGCAGGAGTGTCCTGCACTGCTAAATGACCAGATGGCATAGTGGGCGGAGCTGCATAAGATGTCCAGCGAGACCATGAAGGACGTCATAGTCCCGTTGTGGCCGACCGAGGCCATTCCGGACAGCTACTTCGGCCTTGTGCAGCGTCTCATTGATGCGCTGCCCCGAATTTACGCCGTTAAGAGGTGGTCCTGCATAGAAGGAGCACGATTGGCCTTCGCCCGTGTTAAGATGCACTGTGTGAAAATGAAGGCCGAAAAGGTGGCAGTTGAGGGTCCGCCCGAAAGCATGGGCCATCACACACCGGAGCGCTATTTTGAGGACGTACCAAGTGGTGATCTCCTTGTAGAAGGCCAATGCTCTAAGGATGTAGTGTTCGAATGAACGAGTCTGAACTGTTCTGGAATTTGTATTAAGAACTAAGTCTTTTGTAATATATTCCTTCCTTTATGAAGAGTTTTATCCTCCTGTGTGGCCATTTTTATATCTAAGAGTCCCCAGTCATCGGCTTCAACCCCCATGTAGATACTACCGGGTGTTCGGAATTGCACATGAATACACTTAACCGAACGTCTTGGTCCATGAAGGAGGTATCAGTGCGGTGAACCAGGCAATCACACTATTTGGTTTTATTGCTCTCACTTAGCCATAGGAGTTTGATGATGGGTCTACATAGTAGCCCCTAGTATGTACGCGGTTGTCCCAATGCGGATGCGTTACATATGTGACCGAAAAACAGTCCTTCATGTAATACAGAAAAAAAACAATAAAGATTGTAATAAGTCGCCGAGTGGCTGACCAGCTCTCGCCACATCATGACAGTCATTTTTCGGCTTTCTCTACTGGGGTGCCTAACCGGACGAACCAGAAACACAATCGCAGTAGTTCTCCCTTTACTACCCTAGCCGATCAGACGGAACGTAAGGTAGCAAACACAGGAGCCAGGCAACCCAACTATTGACCAAAGACATGATTCGGAGCTAATGCATATAGTGCCAAGCTCGGGACGCTGAATTGTGCTATGAAGTTGTTCAGACTTTTACACATATGTTGTCGTGTAGAGCCCCTGGCATATCTTGATTCCCACACTCCCTCACCCCCTCCCCAATTCAAAAAGGTTAAGGCGTGGTTTACCGATGACTTAAAGGTTTTCTTTTGGTTTGCTTTGAGTCATAGGAAAAACCACACTATCAAGAGGGGTCATTGTGGAATAAATGAAGTGTGGGAGTGCCTCATATTTTCATTCACCTGCCCTCCTATACCTCCTTCTTTGTTCCTCTTTGAGTTGTACTTTATCGCGGTGTCCTGGTGGTTCTTCAGTAAGTTTATGTACCCCCCGTGTGCACGGGGTCTCTGACCCCCGTGCACATGGGGTACCACGAAAGTTACTGGACACCCCGTGTGCACGGGGTCATGGACCCCTGTGCGCACGGTGTGGGAGAAAATTGTTGCCCCCCTTGCACACGGGGTCCTGGAGCCCCGTGCACACGGGGTGGTTGGATTTCCCTTGGACACCCCATGCGCACGGGCTAACTTGGCATGTGCGCATGGGGTCCAACGGGTAGAAATCCCTACCCGGCCAAGAACACTATAAAAGCCCCTTCTTCCACCTCCAACCCCTAACTATAATGTCTTGTTGAGATCCACCATTGCTACACCTCCATTTGCTGATTACTCTCAATCCCTCCACCCAAACTTGTTGAAACTTTGGGGATTGGGAGAGCAAGACCCGATCTACACTTTGACCAAACCAAATCGTGTTCCCCACAATATTTGTCCACCATTGACTTGTTACTCTTGGAGCTTGGGCTCCTAGGCGGTTAGAGGTTCCTCCAGAAGCTTCCTTGCTTATGGTGTGCTCCGGAGAAGTTTGTGAAGGTGTGGTGGTCACCTTCAAGACCAACCCCGCGTGATTGAGGCTCATCCATTGGGGGTGACTCAAAGGAGATTATGGTGAGCCTTCGGTGGTGTTCCACAAGCTTTGGCTCCGGCACCACTCCAAATGGAGAGTAGCTCTTCCCCAAGGAAGAGTGAACTTTGGGATAAAATCTGCGTCCTCGTCTCACTTATGGTTAATCCTTTCCCTCACCTTACTTTGCTTTATATGCTTGTTGGCTTGCTACTTAGATTGTCGCCTAACATATTTAGCTTGGAGCTTGCTTGTCATATAGGTTGAATTCACCTAGTTGCATATCTAGTCAGCCCTATTTATCTGCTGAGCCTTAAAATTGACAAGAAAGATTAAAAATTGTAGTCTCCTATTCACCCCCCCCCTCTAGTCGACCGTATCGATCCTTTCACATTATATCTCAGGTAATCCCATAAATGTTGAGACCAATATAATTAATGCCATAACACCAGAGGAGTACATAAGGGATACTTTCTAGAACGTTTCAGACTCTGAAAAGGAATAGGTATGTGGTATGGTAAATAAACCGACTACAAAACTGTTCTAATGGCAATTTTTCTCTGTTTTGGAATATTCAAAAAATTAGGAAAATTAAAAGTAGTCCGAAAGATGCGCGAGGAGACCACAAGGGTGGAGGGCACGCCCGCTGCCTTGTGGCCACCTCGTGCCCCCTCCGGACTCCGTTTTCTTGCACAATACTGCTTCTGGTCGGTAAAAATTCATTATATAATCTCCCGAAGGTTTTGACCATCGTATCACGACAAAAATCCTCTGTTTTCGTTTTGAGCTATTTTCTGCCAGAGTTTTCAAGGCTACGCATCATGTCGTCCTCCTCCTCCGACAACACGGACGGCGATGCTTGGTTGATGTAGATGGAACTTAGAAGGGAGGATGCCGAGGTAGCCACGATGGAGGGGGATGAAGGAGATTCGCTTGAAGAACAACCTCCAGCATCAGAAATAGGTACTTTGGCGGGCATCTCCACTATTCCAAATTCCCACCAAGCAATAGGGACTACAAACAACCATGAAGACCAAGAGGTTCGAGAAGGGCTTCCCCCTAGGATGCCCTTACACGGGTTACATTGGAACAACTTTCATAATTTGGTTCATAATTACAAAGTGGAGAACATCCCTCATACACATATACCCTCCAATTGGGACATATCCCATCCGAGTGAAAGCAATGCAGGAAAAGGTTCTTGGTGGCCTGAAAATAAGCATCTTTTGGAGGAAATCCAAAAGAATGCAAATATGCTCCAATGTATGCTCTAGGAACTGCAAGTCCTGAAAGGTGCCTTGATGAAGCTAACAGATCCATCAAGAACTCCAACATCATCACCTTCGAAGAAAAAGACATAAATACATGGGTATGGGCACTCCCCTTGGCAACTGCCAAGCTTGGGAGAGGTGCCCCGGTATCGTATCACCATCACACCCTTACCTTTATTGTTTTTCTTAGTTCGATCCTTCGGTTATATCTTGATCTAGTAGAATAAAGTTTTTAGTATAATCTAGCTTTGAGTTTTGTTTCGAGATCTATCTATGTAATCAAGTCCTTGAGTTATATATAATAAAGAGTAGTTTCGAGTTCAGGGCTTTGATTTAGTGTTATGATCTTGAGAGAATAAAATAAAATAAAGGAATAAAAAGATCATATATTGATCTTATGGAGAGTAATGACTTCACATGTAAAGAGTATGATGAATAAAAGTTGTTGAGAGTTGACAAACATAGTTTTGGTCATTGTTGCAATTAAACCAGTTTTGCCATGAGAGTCCACCATACCTACCTATGGATTGAGTAAGATCCTTCAAGTAAGTTGTCCTCTCGGTGCAAGCAATAAAAATTGCTCTCTAAATATGTATGATCTATTAGTGTGAAGAAAATAAGCTTTATACGAACTTGTGATATGGAAGAAATAAAAGTGACAGACTGCATAATAAAGTTCTTTATCACAAGCGGCAATATAAAGTGATGTTCTTTTGCATTAAGATTTTGTGCATCCAACCATGAAAGCGCATGATAAAAAGATGGGGTTTATATCATATTGCTTGAGTTTATCCCTCTACATCATGTCATCTTGCCTAATGTGTTACTCTGTTCTTATGAACTTAATACTCTAGATGTATGCTGGATAGCGGTCGATGTGTGGAGTAATAGTAGTAGATGCAGAATCATTTCGGTCTACTTGTCATGGACGTGATGTCTATATACATGACCATGCCTAGATATTCTCATAATTATTCTCTTTTCTATCAATTGCTCAACGGTAATTTGTTCACCCACCGTAGATTATGCTATCTTGAGAGAAGTCACTAGTGAAACCTATGGCCCCCGGGTCTATTCTCCATTATATTATTCTCCCAACTACTAGCTATTTTTGTTGCTGTTTATTTTGCAATATTTACTTTACAATCTACAAAAAATACCAAAAATATTTATCTTATTATCTTTATCAGATCTCACTTTCGTAAGTGACCGTGAAGGGATTGACAACCCCTTTATCGCGTTGGTTGTGAGGTTCTTGTTTGTTTGTGCAGGTACTAGGCGACTTGCGTGTAGTCTCCTACTGGATTGATACCTTGGTTCTCAAAAACTGAGGGAAATACTTATGCTACTTTGATGCATCACCCTTTCCTCTTCAAGGGAAAACCAAAGCATGCTAAAGAGGTAGCAAGAAGGATTTCTGGCGCTATTGCCGGGGAGATTTGCACCAAGTCAAGTCGAGATTTGATCTCCCGTCAACAAGCCATTTCTGGCGCCATTGACGGGGAGATTTATGCACAAGTCAAGACATACCAAGTACCCATCACAAACTCTTATCCCTCGCATTACATTATTTGCCATTTGCCTCTCGTTTTCCTCTCCCCCACTTCACCCTTGCCATTTTATTCGCCCTCATTTCTGTTCGCCTCTTTTCCGTTCGTCTCTTTCCGCTTGCTTCTTGTGTGCTTGTGTGTTGGACTATTTGTCACGATGGCTCAAGATAATACTAAATTGTGTGATTTTTCCAATACCAACAATAATTATTTTATTAGCACTCTGATTGCTCCTCTTACCGATGTTGAGTCTTGTGAAATCAATACCGCTTCGTTGAACCTTGTTATGAAAGATCCGTTTTCTGGCCTTAATAGTGCAGATGCCGCTACTCATCTAAACAACTTTGTTGATTTATGTGATATGCAAAATAAGAAAGATGTGGATAATGATATTGTTAAATTGAAGCTATTTCCATTTTCACTTAGAGATCGTGCTAAAACTTGGTTCTCCTCTTTGCCTAAAAATAGTATTGATTCATGGAATAAGTGCAAAGATGCTTTTATCTCTAAGTATTTTCCTCCCGCTAAGAGCATCTCTCTTGATCATGAGCATGTTGCACAATCTTGGGAGAGGATGAAATTAATGATACGTGATTTCCCTACACATGGTTTGAATTTATGGATGATTATACAAAAAAAATTACGCTGGATTGAATTTTGCTTCTAGAAATCTTTTAGATTTGGCCGAGGGAGGCACTTTTATGGATATCACTTTAGGAGAAGCTACTAAACTCCTAGATAATATTATGGTTAATTATTCTCAATGGCACAACGAAAGATCTACTAGTAAAAAGGTTCATGCGATAGAAGAGATTAATGTTTTGAGTGGAAAGATGGATGAACTTATGAAGTTATTTGCTAATAAGAGTGTTTCTTCTGATCCTAATAATATGCCTTTGTCTACTTTGATTGAGAATAATAATGAATCTATGGATGTGAATTTTGTTGGTAGGAACAATTTTGGTAACAACACGTATAGAGGAAACTTTAATTCTAGGCCTTTCCCTAGTAATTCCTCTAATAATTATGGTAATTCCTACAACAACTCTTATGGAAATTTTAATAAGATGCCATCAGATTTTGATACTAGTGTTAAAGAATTTATGAATTCGCAAAAGAATTTCAATGCTTTGCTTGAAGAAAAATTGCTTAAGATTGATGAGTTAGCTAGGAACGTGGATAGAATTTCTCTTGATGTTGATTCTTTGAAAATTAGATCTACTCCACCTAAGCATGATATCAATGAGTATCTCAAAGCCATGAGAATTTCCATTGATGAATGCAAAGAAAGAACCGCTAGGATGCGTGCTAAAAAGGATTGCTTTGTAAAAGCGTGTTCTTCTTGTTTCCATGATAATAATGATGAAGATTTAAAAGTGATTGATGTGTCCCCTATTAAATCTTTGTTTGCCACTATGAATTTTGATAAAGATGGGACTGGAGATGAGTCAACTTTAGTTAAAAGGCGTTCCAATGATTCAAAGTTTTTAGATCTTGATGCAAAAATTGGTAAAAGTAGGATTGAAGAGGTCAAAACTTTACATAGCAATGAACCCACTATTTTGGATTTCAAGGAGTTTAACTATGATAATTGTTCTTTAATTGATTGTATTTCCTTGTTGCAATCCGTGTTAAATTCTCCTCATGCTTATAGTCAAAATAAAGCTTTTACCAAACATATCATTGATGCTTTAATGCAATCTTATGAAGATAAACTTGAATTAGAAGTCTCTATCCCTAGAAAACTTTATGATGAGTAGGAACCTACTATTAAAATTAAAATTAAAGATCATGAGTGTTATGCTTTATGTGATTTGGGTGCTAGTGTTTCCACGATTCCAAAAACTTTGTGTGATGTGTTAGGTTTCCGTGAATTTGATGATTGTTCTTTAAAGTTGCATCTTGCGGATTCCACCATTAAGAAACCTATGGGAAGAATTAATGATGTTCTTGTTGTTGAAAATAGGAATTATGTGCCGTAGATTTCATTGTTCTTGATATAGATTGCAATCCTACATGTCCTATTATTCTTGGTATACCTTTCCTTAGAACGGCTGGTGCAATTATTGATATGAAAGAAGGAAATATTAGATTCTAATTTACATTAAGAAAAGGCATGGAACACTTTCCTAGAAATAAAATTAAATTACCTTATGAATCTATTATGAGATCCACTTATGGATTGCATACCAAAGATGACAATACCTAGATCTATTCTTGCTTTTATGCCTAGCTAGGGGCGTTAAACGATAGCGCTTGTTGGGTGGCAACCCAATTTTATTTTTGTCTCTTGCTTTTTGTTTCTGTTTAGTAATAAATAATTCATATAGATTCTGTTTAGATGTATTTTTAAGTTTTTAATTAGTGTTTGTGCCCAGTAGAACCTTTGGGGAAACTTGAGGGAAGTCTTTGCGATCTTGCTGTAAAAAACAGAAACTTTACCGCTCACAAGATTAGCTGCCATTTTTTACTGGAGAGTGCGATTAGGTAGATTATTTTTGCAGATGATTAATAGAAAAATTCCTCACGTCCACCAATTTATTTTAGAATTTTTGGGGTTACATAAGTATTCGAAACCTACAGATTACTACAGATTGTTCTATTTTTGATAGATTCTGTTTTTTGTGTGTTGTTTGCTTATTTTGATGAATCTATGGCTAGTATCGGGGGGTATGAACCATAGAGAAGTTGGAATACAGTAGGTTTAACACCAATATAATTAAATAATGAGTTCATTACAGTACCTTAAGTGGTGATTTGTTTTCTTATACTAACGGAGCTCATGAGATTTTCTGTTGAGTTTTGTGTTGTGAAGTTTTCAAGTTTTGGGTAAAGATTTGATGGATTTTGGAATAAGGAGTGGAAAGATCCTAAGCTTGGGGATTCCCAAGGCACCCCAAGGTAAAATTCAAGGACAACGAAAAGCCTAAGCTTGGGGATGCCCCGGAAGGCATCCCCTCTTTCATCTTCGTCCATCAGTAACTTTACTTGAGGCTATATTTTTATTCACCACATGATATGTGTTTTGCTTGGAGCTTCTTGTATGATTTGAGTCTTTGCTTTTTAGTTTACCACAATAATCCTTGCTGTACACACCTTTTGGAGAGACACACATGAATCAGAATTTATTAGAATACTCTATGTGCTTCACTTATATCTTTTGAGCTAAATAATTTTGCTCTAGTGCTTCACTTATATCTTTTTAAGAGCACGGTGGTGGTTTTATTTTATAGAAAGTATTGATCTCTCATGATTCATTTATATTATTTTGAGAGTCTTTTAGAACAGCATGATAATTTTCTTTGGCTATAAAATTAGTCCTAATATGTTAGGCATCCAAGATGAGTATAATAAAAACTTTCATAAAAAGTGCATTGAATACTATGAGAAGTTTGATTCTTTATGATTGTTTTGAGATATGAGGATGGTAATATTAGAGTCATGCTAGTTGAGTAGTTGTGAATTTGAGAGATACTTGCATTAAAGTTTGTGATTCCCGTAGCATGCACGTATTGTGAACCATTATGTGATGATGTCGGAGCATGATTTATTTATTGATTGTCTTCCTTATGAGTGGCGGTCGGGGATGAGCAATGGTCTTTTCCTACCAATATATCCCCCTAGGAGCATGTGCGTAGTACTTTGTTTCGATAACTAATAGATTTTTGCAATAAGTATGTGAGTTCTTTATGACTAATGTTGAGTCCATGGATTATACGCACTCTCACCCTTCCACCATTGCTAGCCTCTCTAGTACCGCGCAACTTTCGCCAGTACCATAAACCCACCATATATCTTCCTCAAAAAAGCCACCATACCTACCTATTATGGCATTTCCATAGCCATTCCGAGATATATTGCCATGCAACTTTCCACCGTTCTGTTTATTATGACACACTTCATCATTGTCATATTGCTTTGCATGATCATGTAGTTGACATCGTATTTGTGGCAAAGCCACCGTTCATAATTCTTTCATACATGTCACTCTTGATTCATCGCATATCCCGCGCCGGAGGCACTCACATAGAGTCATATTTTTGTTCTAGTATCGAGTTGTAATTCTTGAGTTGTAAGTAAATAAAAGTGTGATGATCATCATTATTAGAGCATTGTCCCATGTGAGGAAAGGATGATGGAGACTATGATTCCCCCACAAGTCGGGATGAGACTACAGACGAAAAAAAAGAGGCCATAAAAAAAGAGAAAAGGCTAAATAAAAAATGAGAGAAAAAGAGAGAAGGGGCAATGCTACTATCCTTTTACCACACTTGTGCTTCAAAGTAGCACCATGATCTTCATGATAGAGAGTCTCCTATGTTGTCACTTTCATATACTAGTGGGAATTTTTCATTATAGAACTTGGCTTGTATATTCCAATGATGGGCTTCCTCAAAATGCCCTAGGTCTTCGTGAGCAAGCAAATTGGATGCACACCCACTTAGTTTCTTTTTGAGCTTTCATACACCTTTAGCTCTAGTGCATCTGTTGCATGGCAATCCCTACTCACTCACATTGATATCTATTCATGGGCATCTCCATAGCCCGTTGATATGTCTAGTTGATGTGAGACTATCTTCTCCTTTTTTGTCTTCTCCACAACCACCATTCTATTCCACCTATAGTGCTATATCCATGGCTCACGCTCATGTATTGCGTGAAGATTGAAAAAGTTTGAGAATGTCAAAAGTATGAAACAATTGCTTGGCTTGTCATCGGGGTTGTGCATGATTGTGACGCTCGGGTAATTAAGCTACAGTAACTCTCTGCTAATGATGCCACGTCACTTTGATTACTGTTGACAATCTTGCGTTAGTTCGAAACTGATTCAAATTCAAAATTCAAAAGCTAGGCAAACAATAAAAGTTTTCAAACATTAAAACTAAAATGTTCAAAATGGAACAAATAAATCCTAAGTATTAATGGTGGAGAAACCACACTCTTATAAGATGTTTACATACTATAAGATGAATAAAACAGTAACGAAAACTATTATTTGAATGGTTTTAAAATAATAAACAATTACGAACTACTTTATCTTAGGTGCCAAGTTAATTGTGGTAGTGGCAAATACTATGATAGGTATGGCTTTGGTATTTATTAAAAGGTAAAATATATAGAAAATAGATAGAAAACAACAATGCAAAATCTAAAATAGAAAAGATATAAAAGACAAAGAAATACTGTGCACTGTAACCCACAGTTATAGTACACAGCTTAGCCCACCTAACCCTCATTCCCCCTGGGCCTTGGGCCACTGGCTGGCCTGCTAGGGTTAGATAACCCAACTCTCCCCGATCCCATTTCCTCCTATCCCACTCCCCTCGACCCCCCACCTCGCGCCGCCAGGGACGTGAGACAGAGCGCCTCTGCTCGATCCCCATCTCCCTCACTTGCCTCTCTCTCTCTCCCGAGCTCAACAGAGCATGCTCGTCGCCGAGGTGCCCTCGCCACCATGGCCATTTGCCAACCCAAGCCTCTTCGGGCTGCCCAGGAGAGCCGCTGCCTTCACCTACATCTGCTGCGCCACTTGATGGAGGCTGGGAAGCCTCATCGCTAGTGCACGCGTTTGTTCCCCATCGCCGGTGTCTGCCCCGTCCACCGCATTGATCCCCTCGTCCTCGGCCCAGTCGACCCCTCCTCAAGCTCCATTATGAGCTGCTGCTCCTTCCCCCCTATTCCCTTACGCATGCATCGCCGTAGCCATGCTTGTTCGCCTCAGACGCCCTAACCCGGAGCTCGGCTCCCTCGCCGCGCGTGCCCATGCACCGCCCGCGCCCGCCTCGTCCGCTCGTAGGCTGCCGCTGCTCTCTGCTACTGCTTGCTGCTGCTCCCCTTGCCCGGCTCGCCCCAGCCTCCCTCTTTCCCCAGCGTCGCCGGCCGCCGCCCGTGCCCACACGCCTCCTCCGCCCGCCCTCGCCTCCCCGCGCGCACGCGCGCGCCACCCAGCCGCGTTACGCGCCCGTGCCGTCCCATTGCCGCCCTGCCTCGCTCACAGCCGCGCCCACCAACGGCCGCCGGTGCCGCGCCCGCTGC
>NC_041392.1:318211527-318248537 GCF_002162155.2 Triticum dicoccoides | reverse complement strand
AAAAGAAAGAATAAAGAAATGAATTAGTTAATTAATTAATTAATTTTGCTTAATTAATTTAACCTAATTAACCTGCTAATTAAACTGTTTAACTCTTAGTTAGTTAATAGTCTATGACGACCGGGACCCACCTATCTAGTTGACTGGTCAATGGTCAACTTTGACCACTGACATCATGATGACGTCTTGGTGACGTAATAAATTAATTTTTGAATTAAACTAAATCTGCTAAGTCTGAAAGTGTTGTAAAAACTTTAAAAATTAATATAAAATAAACCATAGTTCAGATGGAAAAACTTTGTACATGAAAGTTGCTCAGAACGACGGGACGAATCCGGATACACAACCCGTTCGTCCGCCACGCATCCCTAGCATAGCGAACATGCAACTTTCCCCCTCCGGTTCATTTGTCCGGAAACGCGAAACATCGGGAATATTTTCCCGGATGTTTCCCCCCTTCACCGGTACCACCTTATACCATGTTAGGGCACCCCTAACACCGCTACTTGTCATGTCATGCATCGCTATGCGTCTGTTTGCTTAATATTTATTATCCCCCCCCTCTTCTCTTGCTAGACACCGAGACCGACGCCGCTGCTACCCAGTATGACTACGGTGTTGACGACCCCTCTCTCTTGCCAGAGCAACCAGGCAAGCCCTCCCCCCCCCCCTTGATCAACCTGATATCGCCTATTCTTCTCTCTACTGCTTGCATTAGAGTAGTGTAGCATGTTACTGCTTTTTGAATCCTATTCTGATGCATAGCCTGTCTTTGCTACTACTATTGTTACCTTTACCTGCTATCCTAAATGCTTAGTATAGAATGCTAGTATTCCATCAGTGGCCCTACATTCTTGTCCGTCTGCCATGCTATACTATCGGACCATGATCACTTGGGAGATGATCATGGGTATATACTTACATACATATTATATGATACATGTGGTGACTAAAGTCGGGTCGGCTCGTAGAGTACCCGCAAGTGATTCTGATGTGGGGCTGAAGGGGCAGGTGGTTCTATCCAGGTAGTGGTGGGTCTGGGTTCCCGATGGCCCCCGACTATTACTTTGTGGTGGAGCGACAGGGCAGGTTGAGACCACCTAGGAGAGAGGTGGGCCTGGCCCTGGCCGGCGTCCGCGGTTACATTAATTAACACGCTTAATGAGATCTTGGTATTTGATCTGAGTCTGGCCACTGGCCTATACACACTAACCAACTATGCGGGAACGGTTATGGGCACTCGACGTCGTGGTATCAGCCAAAGCCTTCGTGACGTCACCGACTGAGCGGCACGCGCCGGGTTGGACCATGTAACGCAACTTCCTTTGTAATGGAGGTTGCTAGGTCTGCTCTCCGGCCGCCCACGCAACATGCAGGTGTGCAATGGGCGATGGGCCCAGACCCCTGCACACATAGGATTTAGACCGGCATGCTGACCTCTCCATTGTGCCTAGGTAGGGTTGCGACGTGTTGATCTTCTAAGGTCGGGCATGACCCAGGAAAGTGTATCCGGACAAAGGGGATCGAGCGTGTTGGGAAATGTGGTGCACCCCTGCAGGGAAGTTAATCTATTCGAATAGTCGTGATCTTTGGTAACAGGACGACTTGGAGTTGTACCTTGACCTTATGACAACTAGAACTGGATACTCAATAAAACACACCCTTCCAAGTGCCAGATACAACCGGTGATCGCTCTCTCACAGGGCGACAAGGGGAGGATCATCGGTTAGGATTATGCTATGCGATGTTACTTGGTGAACTTACCATCTGCTCTCTTCTACATGCTGCAAGATGGAGGTTACCAGAAGCGAAATCTTCGACAGGGCTAGCTATCCCCCTCTTTTTCCGGCATCCTGTAGTTCAGTCCACAAATGATACCCCTTATCCATTTGATACCAATGCATACATATGTAGTGTAGCTCCTTGCTTGCGAGTACTTTGGTTGCTTTGCTTCCTCTTTTCCCCTTTCTATCCCCGATTGCTGCGACCAGACGATGGAGCCCAGGAGCCAGACGCCACCGCCAACGACGACTCCTACTATGCTGGAGGTGCCTACTACTACGTGCAGCCCGCTGACGACGACCAGGAGTAGTTTAGGAGGATCCCAGGCAGGAGGCATGCGCCTCTTTCGATCTGTATCCCATTTGTGCTAGCCTTCTTAAGGCAAACTTGTTTAACTTATGTCTGTACTCAGATATTGTTGCTTCCGCTGACTCGTCTATGATCGAGCTCTTGTATTCGAGCCCTCCAGGCCCCTGGCTTGTGATATGATGCTTGTATGACTTATTTTATTTGTAGAGTTGTGTTGTGATATCTCCCCGTGAGTCCCTGATCTTGATCGTACACGTTTGCGTGTATGATTAGTGTACGGTCAAATCGGGGGCCTCACAATGATTTAAATATTTTGTGTGGTGAAGATAGAGCATAGCCAGACTATATGATTTTGTAGGGATAACTTTCTTTGGCCCTGTTATTTTGAGAAGACATAATTGCTTAGTTAGTATGCTTGAAGTATTATTATTTTTATGTTAATATTAAACTTTTATCTTGAATATTTTGGATCTGAACATTCATGCCACAATAAAGAGAATTACTTTGAAAATTATGTTAGGAATCATTCCACATCAAAATTCTGTTTTTATCATTTACCTACTCGAGGACGACCAGGAATTAAGCTTGGGGATGCTTGATACGTCTCCAACGTATCTATAATTTTTGATTGTTCCATGCTATTATATTTTCCATTCTACTTGTCATGGACGTGATGCCTATATACATGATCATGCCTAGATATTCTCATAATTATTCGCTCTTCTATCAATTGCTCGACAGTAATTTGTTCACCCACCGTAGATTATGCTATCTTGAGAGAAGTCACTAGTGAAACCTATGGCCCCCGGGTCTATTCTCCATTATATTATTCTCCCAACTACTAGCTATTTCTGTTGCCGTTTATTTTGCAATCTTTACTTTCCAATCTACACAAAAATACCAAAAAAATTATCTTGTTATCTTTATCAGATCTCACTTTCGTAAGTGATCGTGAAGGGACTGGCAACCCCTTTATCGCGTTGGTTGCGAGGTTCTTGTTTGTTTGAGTCTCCTACTGGATTGATACCTTGGTTCTCAAAAACTAAGGGGAATACTTACGCTACTTTGCTGCATCACCCTTTCCTCTTCAAGGGAAAACCAACGCATGCTCAAGAGGTAGCAGTAGTTTCCTAGATGAGATTCATCTGTCTTTACCGTGTATGATGCTACTTTCCAAAGGTTTTTAATGCTGCATGTGAAACTTGGTGCTGTTGTGTAATGGCGTAACTGAGTGCCGAAGCTATCTGATGTAATTCGATTATAAAATCCAGGTTGCTTTTATATGGATATGAAATATCTGGCGTGTTTTATAAGAAATACCAGTTTGATTGGTATATGGATTATCAATAATAGGATAATTACCATCCTTATTGGGGTTTTCTATTGCAGACGGTTACTCAGATAGCACTGTGGGTGATGAACTCAAACAACCCGCACGGTTTCTAGAAAGTAGGCGTATTCGATCGACTAACAATCACACACGACTTCCGGCAGCGAACTATTTGCGTTAGGCCACCTTGCACAAACGTTTCCACACAAAGAACTGTGTGTGATATACATACCTACGGAAATGTTTTTCTAGGACTCACCGTGTGGGATGTACATACCTACGGCAATGATTTTTTGGGATTAACCGTGTGGGATGTACATACCTACGGAAATGATTTCATGGGATTCACCGTGTGGGATGTACATACCTACGGAAATGTTTTTCTCGGATTACCGTGTGCGATGTACATACCTACGGAAATGATTGGGTTTCGATGCCTCGCCCGATCGCACACGGCCCCAGCCTGTGTCCCAAGAGGGCCTATCCCCGACAATTTCTGGGTCGTGTGGGAAGGACCCCCCCTATCGCCCACACTCACTTGGCGACGGTTCCAAATACCATTGCAGAAAGGGGTTAAAAACCATTTGTATAGCACGTCGATGTACTAGTGTCACACAACTATCTGTTACCGATAATTTTAGTGCTTGCAAAGAATACCTTGCTGAAAACCGCTTGTCTTTTCCTTCTGCTCCTCGTTGGGTTCGACACTCTTACTTATCGAAAGGACTATGATAGATCCCTATACTTGTGGGTCATCACTCACTCGTACAAAAAATGCCTGCTCCTCTTCTTCCACTCCTACAGAAAAACCCAGCCCTCCTTCTTCCCCACTCGCACTACCACTAGGCTCGTCTCTGGCTACTCTGCTCAAACCCGTGAGCTCGGCACGACGCCCGCAAGGAAAATGGAGTCGGCTGGCAACAGCGCCAAGAAGATGAGGCTCCCGCCAGCGGCAATGCCGGTTGTAGATCCCGCACCCGGCAGTGCAGGGAGAAGCGGTAGGCCCCCCACCGGATCTAAGGAACACATAGAATCTTGGGTGGAGCGCATCAGCGATCTCCCGGACGCCATCCTTGGGGAGATCATCTCGCTTCTCCCCACCAAGGATTGCTGCCGCACCCAAGTCCTGTCAACTCGGTGACGCCCTCTAGGGTGCACTACGCCCCTCAATCTCGACTATCGCCAGCTATCTTTCATTCATGATTTTGAACTCCTCGGAGCCATCATCTCCTCGCACCAAGGCTCCATTCAACACCTCTACATCCCGACATGCTACATGCTGTCCATACCCTGCACGGTGGATGCGTAGCTGACATCCCTAAATTCAAATAACTCCAGCAATTTGAGTTCTACCATTACCAGGAAAGTTTCATACCACGAACTGAACACCAAGAATTTATGCCCACACCAGTGTTGTCCATATCGTGGTTTTCCTCTTCTCTCCACACCACCTCCTTCGCTTGGTGCCATCTACCACACGATCTGGTACAAATGCTTCGACTCCCACTCCTAAAATAACTTTCGGTTGAGGTGGTTTATCTGTCAGAGGCCTCACTACACATCATCATCCACGCTAGCTGCCCTGCCCTGGAGTGCTTGCCGATTGCTTTGGGGATAGAAATCCATATCAATTGTCTCCAAATAAAGTCACCTCACCTTAAAAGCATTGGAATTTGTTTTGAAGGACATCGGCACATCATCAAAGATGCCCCTTCACTTCAAAGGTTGCTCCTTCATTATTGTTATATACCTTCGCAGATAACTATCGTCTCTGCGCCCAAACTAGAGCCTTGGGTGTAATTCCTGATCCGTTTAATGATCACCAGTTGGTGTTTGGCTGCACACTTATTCAGCTATTGTATATTATCATCTACACATTTGTAATCATAATCTGCATTTTTCAATTGTGCGCATATGTTTTATATAATCTTGGACTACACTTTGGGTACTAACATTATGTTATATGCTCAATGAAGAGTTCGTCCATAGATAGCCTACCAATGATGCTGGATTCTCTCAAGATCTTATATATCGGAATGTTTAGTTATGATCTAAACATAATTATTGGCTTGCTGCGATGCTTTCCATGTTTGGAGAATTTATATATACAGGTGATGATTTCATGCACATTGAAAGCCCGTATATATTGTACTAGAATTAACTGTCCAGCTGTCGCTCTTTCGACATACTCTTTTTTTAGACATTAACTATTTTCAATCTTCATGTCTACTTAGGCACTAACACATGGAGAAAAAAATATAACCAATCGGTGGCGTAATAAGCACCAGGATTTTATCAGTTCTCATGACATTTGTTTGAGGACAATAACGATGGAAGTATATGCATCCAACCAGGTAAACAGAAGCTTTGTCACATTCTTCATGTTGAATGCGAGGTTACTATTGTCCATGGCTTAAGTTTTTCAACAAGATATTTCTCACGGACGGACATGTTGAATGGCAAAAAAAGAAGTTTTAGGTAGACAAATGGGCTTCTGAATGTGCTCGGCTTCTATTTATAACAACTTGTGGTCATGTTCCAATAATTTTTTTAGCATAGGATGTTGATTTTATGGATCAGACCGATCCATTTGTTTGTGACTGCCAAAAACAATGGTTGGGTTAGATGTTATTCCCGTGTTCAATCTGGGTTTTATCTAAATTTGGTGAACAATTAATCATGGGGCTTTTGTACCGTTTGTAAGCTTGAGTTACATGTTATTGCCCTCGTACTCCCCTCCATCTGCCACTACACTGCCACATCTTCCACGGCTCCTGTTCGTTCTCCACCTTGGTTTGCTCGTTGTGCCCGCCGTCGTCTGATAACCCACAAGTATAGGGGATCACAACAGTTATCGAGGGTAGAGTATTCAACCCAAATTTATCGATTCGACACAAGGAGAGCCACAGAATATTCTCAAGTATTAGCAGTCGAGTTGTCAATTCAACCACACCTGAAAGACTTAATATCTGTAGCAAAGTATTTAGTAGCAAACTTGTCGGGGATATACCCCGCGGTATGACCCGGCCGGATGTATGACCCGGCCGGACTTGGCGACTCACTTGTTATCCACCCTGACTTGGCGACTCACTAAGTGACCCGCTCGGATCTCTCCACTCACTAATGACCCGGCTGAGCCAGGTGACTCATTGGTGACCCGGCCGGCGGGTCAGAGGAGCGACAAGACCCGGTGGCCCAACAGGCGGTTCATGGAAGGCCGGCTCATGTTATGGTTGGACGGCTTAAGAGAAATGCATAAGGAATATTCTCCTACAAAGGAAGCAAGATTAGGACTCCACTTGTAATAGAGTAATCCTGATCCGACTAGGACTAGTAATGTAAGCCGCCCCTTCAACTTATATAAGGAGGGACAGGGCACCCCAAGAGGGACAAGTTTTCACAAGCTAGGTTTAGATAGACAAGTCAATAACTCTCGAGATAGAGTGCCCTTGTAATTGTGATCATCATCTTTAATATCAATGAAGAAAGATGTAGGCTTTTACCTCCACTGTGAGGGGTCGAACTTGGGTAAAACCTCGCGTCTCTCGTCCCGCTCAACCCCTCTCAAGCTACCACATAGATGCGTTGGCATCATGACTAAGTCCTCACACTAAGGACATCTGCCGTGAAAATTCCACGATAGTTGGCGCCCATCATGGGGCCTGCGCACGGTGGTGTTGAGTTCTTGAAGGGATTTCATTCAGGGATTGTGAAGCTCGTGTTATGTCAAAGAAAAGAAGCTCCTGCATGGAAAGCACGCAGGATAACCTGTCATGAGACAGCCTTGAACAGAGTCGGCACGTTCATCAGTCTATGTTCAGAATTATTATTAATTTTGAGGTTGGCAGATGCAAGTTGGAAGATTGAGAGATTAGGGTTCAGTACGCCACGGTCGCGTCGTTTCAATCCACCAAGTTCGAGACGAGATCTTCTGTACAAGGTGATTTATCTGCCACGTTTTCTACTCCAAAGGCCGACATGAATTTTTCTATAGCTGTCGTGCACTGGGTCGGATCAATCAACACACGCATGAGGAGACGAGATTCAAAATACGAGGCGTTTTCATAAATTGATCTGCCAAAGACTGCTGCTACTGTTGCTCGGAGTAGTACTACTTCTAATAAAAAATTACACTACCGTTGCTTGAAGGCAAGACTATACGTTGTTACGGATTGCATAAAGTGATCCATCAAGTACGCGGGTACCGTGCATGTTAAAACTCAGATTTTGAGGAGGCAACCTGTCCTGCTTCACGTGAGCATGCATGTTTGGACAAGGATTGCAACACCGGGTCGAGCTGGCAGGTGAAAAGGTCCAATCCCCAGTGTCGTACGTCGACAACGGCTTGTTGGAGAAAGTTAACGGGCGTGAGATTCCTCGGTCATGCATCGTTGCCGCGCCAAGCCGGCCTCACTGCTCCTTTGCTCCGAGTTGACCTCGTACTGCCACGTTGTCGAACCGCCCCGGTTTCGTTTTCCCTCTCGCCGAAGTGGCGCCGTCTTCGATTGCCACCGCTGCTATCTGTCACTAGGTACGAGTCCTGCTTCTCCGGCGCTGTCCGATCGGGCCTGGCCCTACCATCCCCACGCGATTTAAAAGCCGCCGGCCGCTTCTCAGCCTCGCCGAGGCGCCCTTACCTTGTTGACCCACGTTGCTGCCGCGCTGAGTCGTTGTTCCTACCTGCGCCAACCACCGCGAGTCACCGTCTTCACCTCTCCTTGACCTGTTTATGTTCTAAACTGCTGGTTGCGAGTTGCCTTTGCTGGCAATGTGTCTTGGGCGTCACCGGCTCCATGCCGTGCCGAGCTACTGCCGCTTGTGTGGCGCTGCGAGTTGCAAAGGATCAGTTACGAAGTAGTACTAACTGAGTACTGTTTACATAAAAGATAAGTTAACAAGGACATCCAGGTTCGATGCATTGCTCGAGTGGCGTGACTTACTTAAAAACTAGATGGATGCATGGTTATTTGTTTGGACGTGAAGGCATTATTTGATCAAATTTCTATACAGTCACTTTGTTTGAAAGACACATCAGGTGATACCCATCTTATCTACTTCATCTGCATAGAGTAATTTGTTTGTAAACAATTACTTTGGTCTGTGTATTTTTATGTGCGGGACAATGATTTATTATAAAGGTGGCGTCATGATGTGTCAATGGACTATGCGTGTAGCGACCCGACCTCAGACGGTCAAGCCTCTGTGTATCCGTGCCATCCCTGAATCAGTATGCTGGCACACACAGTACATCTATGTATATATCAAAGCGCAATCACATGTATAAATAACGTAAAATTGATGTATACCTCATATGTCGCAGCGGAAACAAACAAAAGGGTGTGGAGTCCCATCAACGCCAGCGGCAAGTTGAGTGTAGATCATAACCCAACAACGAAACTCACTCGTCGAATAAATAATCCTGCAACATGATACGTTGCAACCATGTAGGTCAATACATTGACTGTACCGGCAAGATCACTGTGAGAAAAACAGATGATAAAACTATACTATATGCAATATGGCTTTGTGGCTCTGTGTCTGAGTTTTGTTTTGCATAAAAGCTGGTTTTATTTTCCCTACAACAAATTATTATAAGGAGTCTATACTAAGAGTTTTCTATCATGACATGGTTCCGCCAACCGATGTCTCATAGCCCATATCATCATAATGTTGCCCACAATTAAATTATCAGTCCGGTGTTGAGATTTCCGAGATAGATCCAAGTCCAGAGGCTCAAGTTGTTTGTAACCGGGGACACGGCTAATCGATTAGGTTTTAACCCTCTGCAGAGGTTTGTACACTTTCCCCGCAAGATTCGATCCCTCTTTTTTCGTTCTCGCACTTCACGGTGTTTGAGAACAAGACGACCGAAACATGGTCTTCCGAAGAGTTCCCCTGACCACTGTCCGGTGCTTATCCAATCCTAACGTAGTTCTACATCTGCTAGCACCGTCCCAGCCAGAGTCACCACTAAGGTCAACCAAGCCAGAGCCCATAGTGACTTGCGGTTGCACAGGTAAGCTTCCGGGCATGAACTATTCTTCCGTCTCTTTGAGTCTGGGTGAAGCTTTTCGCAAGATGTCATGGAGCTTCTTCATGCATCCCAGCCATCCACTGGTTCCTCCAGGGTGCCCGTCAACCGTCCTTCACCCAATAGTGTGTATTGAATTCTTGTATCGAGTCCCGAAATCTTGAAGTCTTGGAGTCCTTGAAGATGCAGTCCTTGCAGATGCCATCATGGAGTTATCGTCATTGACGTAGAGTCCTCCATTCTCACACCACTCTCGTGCACTCATACCAAACCCCGTCTATGATAGCGTAGCATTAAAACTATATACGTCCTGGGCTTGGTAACAGGGAGATGGGTTCCTACCTCATGCATACTACTCAACTACGAGGATTCAATAACACTACCGGAGGGATTGTTGAAAGGGTGCTTGTCGGTGTCAAAACCGGCGGATCTCGGGTAGGGGGTCCCGAACTGTGCGTCTAGGCCAGATGGTAACAGGAGGCAAGGAACATGATGTTTTACCCAGGTTCGGGCCCTCTTGATGGAGGTAAAACCCTACATCCTGCTTGATTAATATTGATGATATGGGTAGTACAAGAGTAGATCTACCACGAGATCAAGGAGGCTAAACCCTACAAGCTAGCCTATGGTATGATTGTTGTATGATGAAGTTGTCCTACGGACTAAAACCCTCCGGTTTATATAGACACCGGAGAGGGTTAGGGTTACACAAAGTCGGTTACAATGGTAGGAGATCTTGAATATCCGCATCGCCAAGCTTGCCTTCCACGCCAAGGAAAGTCCCATCCGGACACGGGACGAAGTCTTCAATCTTGTATCTTCATAGTCCTGGAGTCCGGCTGAAGGTATAGTCCGGCTACCCGAACACCCCCTAATCCAGGACTCCCTCAGTAGCCCCTGAACCAGGCTTCAATGACGACGAGTCCGGCGCATAGATTGTCTCCGGCATTGCAAGGCGGGTTCCTCCTCCAAATTCTTCATAAAAGTTTGTAAACACCAAGAGTAGTGTCCGGCTCTGCAAAATAAGTTTCCACGTATTGCCACAGAGAGAATAATATTAACACAAATCTAATCTGCTGACGTATTCCACAGCGTGACATCACACTACGGCCAAGCCTTTATTCGAATCGTTTTCACTTTTCCACCTCAGCGTGTTTTGCGAGGCGGTTTCCTTGGCACGTCTTGTCAAAGCAGAGATCGTGTCCCCCATTTACGGGATTCTCATCAATACGGACGTGGGTAACCCAACCGTGCCATTTATCACGGCGCTTGGGAGGCAAGCGAGTTTTACTAGGCTGGTGGGGACGCATAGTCGCATCCGCTCATATAAGGGGATAAGGATCCACCTTTTTACCCACGCCTTCTTCCTCCTTTGCCTATCCATCTTCTGCGCACCCGAGCTCCAGCGCCCAAGCCCACACTTCCTACCTTAACCTTCTCCAACAATGTCCGGAGCGGGAGGCAAGTGGATGGTCTTCTCTGTCACGGAGGGCCATGTCAAAAGGCTAAGGAAGGCCGGATACCTGTCCAAAGACATCACGCACCGGCTTCTTGAGGAGGGGCAGCTTCTCCCCACCCTAAGGCCCCATGAGAGGGTAGTATTTCTTCCCCACTTCCTCCGCGGACTGGGTTTTCCCCTCCACCCATTTGTACGCGGGCTCATGTTCTACTATGGCCTAGATTTCCACGATCTGGCCCCGAACTTCATCCTCAATATCTTGGCGTTTATCGTCGTGTGCGAGGCTTTCCTCTGCATCCACCCCCATTTCGGCCTCTGGCTCAAGACCTTCAATGTCAAGCCAAAGGTGGTGTGCGGCAACTAGGCGGAGTGCGGAGGTGCCATGGCGGGCAAAATAGCCAACGTCCTATGGCTAGAGGGCTCCTTTGTGGAGACCTTGAAGGGATGGCAGTCAGGGTGGTTTTACATCACCGAGCCACGCGATCCGAAGTGGATCGCAGCCCCTGAATTCCGATCCGGACCCCCAATGCGGCTCACGTCCTGGAAGGAGACGGGCTTGTCGTGGGGCGACGAAGAAGAGGTGACCGGACTACAAAGATGCATCCAGTCCCTGGTGAACAAGCAGCTCAAGCTTGTCAACATAGTCCAGATCATGCTCGTCCGCCGGATCCTTTCGTGTCAAGAACGGGACTTCAATTTGTGGGAGTTCAACCCGGCGCAGCACCGAACTCTGAGCAGGCTCTTCGACACGACGTACGAAGATGTCTGGAAGGGGCTAACCAAAGGGGCAGAGGCTCCCACATCCGCCTCCGAAGACCGCGGATTCAGCTCGCAGCGTCCTGCTGGCGAGGTAAAATATTTTCATCTTTTACAGGATGTTAAGTTTTCTTCATAGTTTGACTCTATGCGGGATCTAAACTCCCTCACCTTTGACAGGATTGGCAGGCGAAGTCCGGACTGATTAACTGTCCGGCTCCCTTGCCCGAAGACCCAGCCCCTGCTCTCCTAGTGAAGCTGTTGATTCCGGCACCTTATGTGGTGCCGGAGAAGAAGGCCAAGAAGAAGAAGGCCACGGGGACTCGAAAGAGTTCCCGGCATATGGTGGTGTCGGACTCGTCGTCCGATGAGTCCGAGACGCACTCCTCCCATGAAGACGAGGAGGAGGAAGAAGAGACCTCTCCCCCTCCAGCAGGGGAAGGAAAGAAGAGGAAGGCCACCCTAGTAGGGGAGGCCGATGGGTCGAAGAAGAGGAAAACCCCTCCGCCGGACTACGCCCCCGACGCCGACGAGGACGAAGAGGAGTGGCCGGACAGGGCCAAGCGTCCGGCGAAATCGTAAGTGTTCGGATGCCGGAGTAACTCATGATATTCCTTTTGTTGCGCAGCTTTCCCTAATGTCGAATATAATCATGCAGCCCGCCCAAGGACGGGCTCGACGAGTCGTCGTGCGGCTCCCTGGATTCATCGGACGTGAATTCAGTTCCGCCCGCTGCCTCCCCCTGTGCTGCGGATGACGCTGAAGTGGCGTCGCGACAAGCTCCGGGGCAAGAGGAGGTGGTCCAGGAGGAGCCGCGAGGCGACCTCCCGGACTCCAGGAGTAAAGGGGACAAGACCGCCCAGGGCTCCAAGTCCATCTTTAAGCCGGACACCGCGCCAGAATCATCAACGGTTCCGGACCACGGCAAGCGAACTCCTGCCAAGAGGAGCAAGCCTATTGAGCCGGCGTCCTCCGTCCAACCGGGGGCGCCGGACAATCTGCTGGAGGTGCTTAAGGGCGCCTCCATCGACGAGGAGCACCGTATAATCATGAGTACGGTGGTCCAGAAGGTTCGGTCCGCCAAAAGCGGACTTACTGAAGCTTGTGCCAGCCTTCTAACAGGCTTCGAGGTAAGTAGAAATATGCAAAAATATTACCACATAGACAGTAGCCCCTGATGCTCTGTTTGGCGTTCGGAAAGAAAAGCCGAATAGAGGATCTATTATATATCGCAGGAGTCTAACTAAAAAGGAGTCAATATACGTATGCAGGCTTCGCTGCTGGCCACCGCCGCACTGACTGCGGAGGTGGGTGCCCTGAAGCAGGGCCTCGAGCGGACCGAGCAAGAGCTCGGCCTTGCCAAACGGCAGCTCGAGGAGAAAGAAGGTAAGAGATACCTTATAGAAAAAATGCCTATAAGAAGATGCAATTGCAAAAAATGACAGGAGTATACTGCTTATTGTAGGGGCCACAACTGAGGTGGTGACCCTCAAGCAGGCGCTGTCCGAGGCCAAGAAGAGAGCGGCCATGGAGCGCACCGAGCGGGAGAAATTTGAGGCGCAGGTCGGCAAGGTGCAGCAAGAGCTTCAGACTCTCATGAAAAAACATGAGAGTTTGGAGCTCGACTCGAAGACGCGAGCGCCGAGCTTGCTGCGGCCCTTAAAACTGCCAAATCTGCCAAGGCCGAAGCCCAGAAGGCCCTCCAGGAATTGGATGCGGTGAAAAAGATAGCGGCGGGTAAGGCATTCTCTGTCGGCGTTCCGGGAACGGGGGTCCCTAGACTTGCCTGCCTGCGGCCTGCGGCGTGGCTCAAAGGGGGGCCCAGCACGGCCCATCTTCATTAACACAGACCCAAGACCCTCGCGAGGGGCCAAGCCTCGCGGGGCGGACGACACGGAGCTTCCTCAGGCACGGCCTCACCAGGCTGGCTCACGAGGAGGCGGAGAGATCAAGGTGGGGTACCTCACGAGGTGCCCGTGACGCAAGCCATGACGACCAAGGGCGCCAGACGGGCGCCAGCCCGCGCAGTGTCCTCCTTTCCCCTTTGGTGCAAAGGGGGCAAGCGCAGCCGCGGAGTACCGAGGCATCAGGCAAAGGTTGCCATTTCAGTGCAACAAGACCAAGACCAGGAGGACTGCAAGACGGAGGTCGTCGTGGAGCCCAAGACGGCGTCACCACCAGAGCTTTGTGCAGGCGAGGACCAACTTTAGTCAGGATAAGTGTAGCAGATGTTCCCCTTCAAAATGGCCAATTGTTGGCGCCCTTCCCGCTCAATATTTGGGAAGAGGCCTAGGGCCATTGCCTATAAATAGGACCAACCACCCACAAAGAGGTTAGAGGTTAGAGGTTAGTGGTTAGAGGTTCGAGGTTCGAGGGTCGAGATCGAGCATCGAGAAGGAAGGATCGGATCGAAATCAGAGAGAGAGAGAAGGGTGACTGAACTCCTCCTAGCAGTTCGTTCCCCCCAGCAAAGAACAGACCCTCGCGAGGCTGTTCTTCCTTGTATCGTTCATCATCATCAGCCCAAGAGGCAATCCACCACACCACACACTGGAGTAGGGTATTACACCACAACGGTGGCCCGAACCAGTATAAATCTTGTGTTTCTTGTGATGTTCTTTCCTTAGATTAGATCTTAGTGAGGCGGAGGGGTGCAGGTAGGTAGGAGGCGAAATCTCCGCGCGCACCCTAGTGTTCGAACCTCAAGGGTCTGCCGGAACCCGAAATCCGACATTTGGCGCGCCAGGTACGGGTGCGCCAGAATTCGTCTTCCACCACCCCGTTCTCCTCCGACCATCGCGCCCATGTCTGACGCTCGTCGGGCCCGCGCCGAGCGCCGGGCCGCTCTCGCTTCCCGGGTCGCCTAGACGGCTCCTGTCGGCGGGCGTCCTCGCTGTTCCCCGTCACCTGCCGTCAACACCGCCACCGGCCCGGTGGGGGACGAGCAGCAAGCATCGTCTCAGCATCGGTCAGTGCGGCAAGACGGCCGCACCGCTACTCCCTTGCTCACCCCAGCTGGTTCTTCGTCCCGCGCGCTCCGCGCACCCATGGAGGCTCGAGCTGCGCTCATCGCGGCAAACGAGCTCATGTGCTACCGTCCCGTCAACGATGTCTACGAAGAATGGCTCGACCGCGTCGCCGAGCTCGTCCGGACCGCAGGGGGCTCTCCTGCGCCATCCGTTCCGCTGCACCGCACCCCGCCCCGCGCGGGCGACGAGGCTCCGGCGGTGCCCTGGCCGCCTCCTCCTCAAGAAGGCGCCATGGCTCCAAGGCGCGTGGCCCCTGAGCGGAACCCGCTCCGTCAGGTGCCAGCGCGGCAAGAGCAAATCTGCCAAGAAGTCCCTCGCCCGCAAGAAGCTGCCCGGGCGCTCCCTGCTCCAGCACGTCGCGACCATGCTCCTGCTCCCGCACGCCAAGACCCCGCGCTGCTCCCAGCTGCAGCGCGTGGGGGCATGCAAGACCAAGCTCTTCGTCACCCAAGGCCTCCCGTGGCCACAGCAGGCTGCCGTGCCTTCACCACCGAGCTACGCAGCGTCGCGTGGCCCGGCAAGTTCAAGCCAGACCTGCCTCCTCGTTACGACGGCACAGCCAACCCTGCGGAGTTCCTCCAGCTCTATGATCTGGGCATCGAAGCTGCCAACGGAGACGAGAAGGTCATGGTGAACTGGTTTCCCATGGCGCTCAAGGATAGGGACCGCACCTGGCTCCTGAACCTAGCTCCAGGCACGATCTCCTCCTAGGACGAGATGCGCACCCGCTTCATCGCCAACTTCCAAGGCACTCGCGACCGGCCACCCGCCATGAGCGACATGCGCCGCATCAAGCAACAACCCCGGGAGACCCTGCAGAAGTACATCCAGCGCTTCAACAACGCACGCCTCAAGATTCCCAAGGCGACTGAGGAGGCCATCATCTCAGCCTTCTCCGACGATGTGCGCGGTGTCAAGATGAAGGAGGAGCTGGCGATGCATGAAGACATGTGCACTTCCTTGGAGCTGTTCAACTTGGCAACCAAGTGCGCCAGGGCTGAGGAAGGGCGTCTCTCCCTCCTCGAGCTGCCTGCCGCAGACCCAGAAGAGAAGAAGCCCAAGGCCAAGGATGTGGAGTGCAAGGGGGCTGCCGTGCTCGCGGCAGAACCAGACACCAAGCGGGGCAGAGATCTGCCCGAACCTCCCAAGGGCAGTCGATACTGTGTGTACCACGACCTCCACACCCACAACACCAACGAATTTCAAGAGCTCCGAGCCGTGCGAGAAGGAAGGATCGGCCGTCGCCCCGACCGCGGTGACCGGGGCTACGGTCGAGGAGGAGGAAGGAACGCAGGACGCTGGGAAGACCGCGGCCCGCGCCAAGGGTGGCGCGATCAACCTCGCGAGGATCGCTGGCAAGATCCGCCTCGTGAGGGAGACTGGAGGGATCAGCCTCGCGAGGATCGCCCGCAAGGCAACGCAGGCCTCCCTCCGCTGCCGTCGCAGCCAAGGAGAAACGAGGACCGCCACCAGGACGAGGGGGCTGGGGGCTTCCAGGAGCCGCACGCGATCGCCTGCATCCTGGGCAGGGCTCAAGCCCCAGCCTCTCAACGCATCTTCAAGCAGTTCGCCCGCAAAGTGAATGCAGTCCTCTCCAAGATCGAAGCCACGCGCCCTCTCAGGTGGTCGGCGTGCGCCATCACGTTCAGCTTAGCAGATCAGCTCAAGTGTGCGGCTACAGCCGAAGTCCTCCTGATGCTTTGTTCCCCAATCATCAACAACGTGGTGGTCACCAGGACCCTCATCGATGGCGGGGCAGGGCTCAACATCCTGTCCGTGGAAACATTCAACAATCTCCAAGTGCCCTACAGCCAGCTTCAGCCAACCAAGCCTTTCTCCGGAGTCACCGACGGCTCCACGGTCCCGATTGGGCAGGTCCGCCTCCCTGTCACCTTCGGGGCACGCGACAACTACCGCACCGAGCTCATCGACTTCGACGTCGCTCACATTCGCCTGCAGTACAATGCCATCCTTGGGTACCCAGCGCTGGCCAAGTTCATGGCCGTAACTCACCACGGCTACAACGTCCTCAAGATTCCAGGAAGTGGCGGAGTCATCACGGTGCCCCGTGAAGAGAAGGACGCAGTGTGTTCCCTGGAACGAGCCTTTCAGGCCGCGTCACTGGAAGACCCGGATCGCGGAAGCAGGAGGCTTCCCGAGACCGCCCCCAAGAAGAAGAAGACATCGTCCAGCCCGGCCCCTCAGGGCCCGCGCCTGCCCAGGGGGAACCTCCTTCCATCGCATAGGAAAGCGCGCCCGGCGCCCTCCTCAGGCAGGGCTCGGGGGCTCTCCCCTGGAGGGCCACCGACCTGGCTAAGGTCACGAGGGAGGCGCTTGGGCACCACATGGAGGCGTGTTTCAAAGCACGTTTCCCTCAAGAAGGAGTAAGACAAGGAGAGCCAGACCCTCAGGAGTTCGTCAGCAAGGCCATTCAGGAGCTACAGGAGTCAAGAGTCATGAAAGGCGGCCGCCGCCTACCAGCAGTGGCTCCCCATCCAGGCGAGGATGGTGGGCTGCGCGTCCGCATCGACATACCAGGGCTCAATCGAGTCGCCTCTCTGGAGCGTCTCTGGCCCTCGCGAGTGGGGCGCTGCGGAGGCCCACCCCACAGCTACGTTCGCATGCCTTACGGCTTGCCGAACGCGGCTGCCACGTACCAGCGCCTCATGAGGGGCATCATGGAGGCACAAGAGGCCAGGCGTTCCGCAGCCCTGGAGGAGATGGAGATGGTCCGCGAGGAGCCACCAGCGCCTCCGGAGCCTCCCGAGGCCCCTAGGCCTGGGGGCTCATGAGGATCGGCTTCCGCAGCCTATCGAGTCTGCTACACCAACACTCCTTCATCCTCAACATCATCAGGTGACATCTGCTACACTTCCAGCTGGGAGCGCCCCCCAGGGCTGTATTATTCCCAGGCCGCGTGGGTCCGTCCCTGCGGCATGTATCCCTTTTATTTCATGTTGTTAGCTTACTTTGTTGGGGGCGCCCCTCGGGCTGCATCATCCCCAAGTCGCTCGGGCCTGACCCAGTGACGTCCACCTTCCCAACATCTATTTGAATGAATCCACTCCTCCGCGGCTAATGAGTTTGACCTAGTTGCCTGCTCAAGTGACGCCAACTGACGGAGCTGCTCCCAAATGGCACGATGCTTGCGCATGGGTCCATCCCTGCAACGCCGACAAACCTGAATGGCTGAGCTCTGGCTGCGGCAGCCCCACATGGCGCCACCTTGTCAAGCCTTCAGTGCCTCATCGCCCCACGGAAGCAACCAACGGCTGACTGTCAATTGTCATGGCAACCCCTCGTTCTTTCTATGATAGGTCTACAGGATCTCCTAAAGGAGCTGCATCAGGCGAGGCCCTTGCGGTGTCTCCTTCACTCTCATCCACGCGAACCGCTTGCATGTTAAGGGGGGGTGCCTGAGCATCGCGACTCAGGGCTCCTACTGGCTCTCCAGCCCTCACCCTCTGGCCTTCTCCACGGCATCGCGACCTGGCATACCAGCGATGGCTGAGACTCGCTCGAGGGCCGGGACCCGAGGACGTAGAGCAGAAAGGGGAGCAAAGGCGAGAGGGGAGGGACACGCGAGGACCTCGCCGAGCAACCTCACGCCTGCCGATGCACGGACCCGGCGACACACCAGAGAGCGACCCCTGATTCTCGAGATAAGTCACCACCCGGAAGCACCAGCTACCGTGGCACCATCCCCGCACCTAATGCAATCCTGTGTTAGCGACGCCGCTCTCCTTTCTCACCGAACGACGGCTGCTTGAGCGCCAAAGGGGACCTCCTGAGCATCACAACTCAGGGGCTCTTACCGGACTCCGGGTCGCTCACCTCCTAGCCTTGACCACGGCATCGCGACCTGGCATACTAGCGATGGCTGAAGCCGCCTTGGGACTGGGACCTGTCGGCGCAGAGCACCAAACCCTCATGAGGTTTGAAAGGGAGAATTGAGCTAAGACGGAATGAGCAACTCGCACAATTCTACGACAAGGGTTATATTAACAAAACAGGATCACAGGCACCTTATAAGCCCCCACGGGACGCGTCTTTGATTCCTCGCAGGGAACAGATCCTAAAAGGACGCTAACTACGCGCGCCCCTGCAAAAGACGCAATCATCAACAGTGGGCCGTCAAGCACCAGCGCCAACCCCATCCAGATCAGAGGCGGAGACGGCCTGACGAGCCCGCCCTGCTCCAGGAGCGGCCTGGCTCGGGGGCTCGTAGCTGTCGTCGCTCGTCTCCGGAGTCGCGAAGAGCTCGCCGGAGTCGCTGGAACCTCCGACGCCTCTGCCGCCTGAGGAGCCGCCAAGGGAGCGGTCAGCGGGCCCAGTCCTCGCCGCAGCAGGGTCCCGGCCACCTCTCTCGGGGCAGCACTCCAGCCGGCACCCGTTCGCATCGAAGGCCTTGAAGAACATCACCGAAGCACCGTCGTACTCCAAGTGGATCGCGAAGGCGCCTCTTGTCCTGCAAACCCGGGCGACTTCGCTCCAGCCTCGAGTCATGAAGACCTCGCCCGGGGCAACGACCGCGACCTCTGCCTCGGTCGCGAGGGTGCTGCAACCGGCGTGCTACAGCCAAAGCTCCAGGAGTTCTCCCTGTGGGACGATGGAGGCGAAGAAGGGAGGAAGGCGAATCCAAGACTGAGGAGGCATGGCGGCGCGGAGCACAAACTCTCGGGAGGAGCCCTCGGTGTGGACCCTAGGGGGGACGACCCACACCTTCGTGACCCGTCGGCGCCGACGACGGCGCCGCCCGTGGCGATCAGCATCAGCTCCTTCAGGGCCCTCATTGTGGGCGTACAAGGGAAGCGGGAACCCCGGCGGTGCCCGCTTGCACCAGGGCCTCGACACCACCTGATGGGCCCCCTTGTCCGGGCCGCGGAGGACGAGCCGTTTCTTCGGCGGGAGCGGGTCTGGTTCCTCTCGGGGAGCCTTTCCCTTCTCTGCCGACGAGAACCGGCGGATCGGAGCCATCGCAGCAAGATGGATCAAGGACCGGGAAGAAGGAGAAGCAAGAAGGGATGGCTGGAAGGGTGCGCGCCGTTCTGTACTTATGGCCGGCGAAGGCCAACCACCGACCTCCACGATCGCAGGTAATCATGACCCGCTTTGCATGCAGGGACTTGTCTAATCCGTGCAATTGCCGAGGCGCCATGGGGAAGTGGAGACGCCCACGTCCAATCAACCGCCACGCGGCACCCAAGACCGCAGGCTGTTAGGTCCCGCGGCGCTTCGCTCTTGCCCTTCCGCCTCCCTGCATGGCCAAGTCGGGGCACGCCTTGGGCCCAGGGGCTACTGTCGGTGTTCTGGGAACGGGGGTCCCCAGACTTGCCTGCCTGTGGCCTGCGGCGTGGCTCAAAGGGGGGCCCAGCACGGCCCATCTTCATCAACACAAACCCAAGACCCTCGCGAGGGGCCAAGCCTCGCGGGGCGGACGACACGAAGCTTCCTCAGGCACGGCCTCACCAGGCTGGCTCACGAGGAGGCGGAGAGATCAAGGCGGGGTACCTCACGAGGTGCCCGTGACGCAAGCCATGACGACCAAGGGCGCCAGGCGGGCGCCAGCCCGCACAGTGTCCTCCTTTCCCGTTTGGTGCAAAGGGGGCAAGCGCAGCCGCGGGGTACCGAGGCATCAAGCAAAGACTGCCATTTCGGTGCAACAAGACCAAGACCAGGAGGACTGCAAGACGGAGGTCATCATGGAGCCCAAGACGGCGTCACCACCAGAGCTTTGTGCAGGCGAGGACCAACTTTAGTCAGGATAAGTGTACCAGATGTTCCCCTTCAAAATGGCCAATTGTTGGCGCCCTTCCCGCTCAATATTTGGGAAGAGGCCCAGGGCCATTGCCTATAAATAGGACCAGCCACCCACAGAGAGGTTAGAGGTTAGAGGTTAGTGGTTAGAGGTTCGAGGTTCGAGGGTCGAGATCGAGCATCGAGAAGGAAGGATCGGATCGAAATCAGAGAGAGAGAGAAGGGTGACTGAACTCCTCCTAGCAGTTCGTCCCCCCCAGCAAAGAACAGACCCTCACGAGGCTGTTCTTCCTTGTATCGTTCATCATCATCATCCCAAGAGGCAATCCACCACACCACACACTGGAGTAGGGTATTACACCACAACGGTGGCCCGAACCAGTATAAATCCTGTGTTTCTTGTGCTGTTCTTTCCTTAGCTTAGATCTTAGCAAGGCGGAGGGGTGCAGGTAGGTAGGAGGCGAAATTTCCACGCGCACCCCAGTGTTCGAACCTCAAGGGTCTGCCGGAACCCGAAATCCGACATTCTCTATGCAAAGCAGACATATAAAAGTAAACTACTTGTTACTTACCCGAATCCGGAGCTCTCCAGGGGCATTCGCAGATCTTCCCCGCAGCGTATCCGATGCCGCCGCATTCTACCGAACGGAGGAAGGCAGCTCGACGGAGAAGGTGTTCTGGTCTCAGTACGCTGAGGCCGGACACCCTGTGCCCTTGAGCGACCAGCTGAAGCAGCTGGTCGAGCTTCACAAGGCGGCCGAACAGGCCCTGAAGGGCTTCATAGTTCGGCTGTGGCCTGCAGAGGCCCTTCCTGGGAGCTACTTCGGATTGGTGCGGCGGCTGGTGGAGGCTTGTCCAAGGCTCGAGGTCATCAAGCACTCCGTCTGCATCGAAGGTGCCCGTAGGGCCCTTGCCCGTGCAAAGGTGCACTGGGGTAAGCTGGACGGTGAGAAGCTTGTGAGGGACGGGCCGTCGCCGGGGAAGGAGCATCGCAAGCCCGAGAACTATTACAAGGATGTTCTAGCCGGTGCCCGCCTTATGGCGGATGAATGCGCCAAGGATGTAATTTTTGAATGAACTCGCTCGTGTTATCCTGTGCGCTGAAAACTTGTTCATATGCGCTAAGCAATGCTTGAATTTAAAATATTACTTTCTGTGCGGCCGTTTATAAAAAATTGAGAGATGGCCAGTCGTCGGCTTCTGCCCCCATGCCACTAGTGCTGGGGTGTTCGGGATAAACCTGAGCGCTCTTTTTCCCATGATTGGGTCCGTCGAGGGAGGCGCTCAGCACAAGGAACAAGGCAATCGGACTATAATGCTTGAACACTCTCACTTAGCCATAGAACTCTATAATTTTAAATTTTGGCGAAGCCCCTAGTATTCGGAAGACCGAGTTTGGGGCGCTATCCACGCCTTGGCCGGACAAAGCCGGTTCCTCGCTCAGCACAAGGAATAAGGCAATCGGACTATAATGCTTGAGCACTCTCACTTAGCCATAGAACTCTATAATTTTAAATTTCGGCGAAGCCCCTAGTATTCGGAAGACCAAGTTTGGGGCGCTATCCACGCCTTGGCCGGACAAAGCCGGTTCCTCGCTAGAAGCGGCATAAGTCTTTAAGGACTCGAAAAACCTCTCGAACAGCGACAGGTATCTCGCCTAATCATGACAGTCAGTTTTAGCTTTCTCTACTGAGGTGCTCAGCCCAGCTCAACTGGGACACAATCGCAGTAGTTCTCCTAGTGCTACCTTAGCCGATATAGCGGAACGTAAGGCACCAAAACATAGGAGACGGGCAAACCCAACTATTGACCCAAATCATGATTCGGAGCCGATGCATATAGTGCTATAAGTTCGGGGTGCCGCACTTGTGAAAGTGTACGGACTTCTCACGCCATATTGATGGGTACTGAAGCCCCTGGCGTATTTTTGCCGTACTGCAGTGTACGGATGCAACATGTTATTGATAAACATATATAAAAAGAGGATAATGCAAAAAATAGACAAAAAGCTATGCATTGTTTATAGAAAGGCTGCTATGAAAGCGGAACGATACAAATAGTACGATAAGCAAAAGAAATTGGACTATTTAACATGTCCTGGCCAGGGGTAGGCCACGGAATTGTATTAAAAAACAGGTATACTGCTTGCAATAGAGACCACCTGGGAGTTCCATAATGCGGCGTGGCTTGTCTGCTTTCCTGGATCTTGCATCGTTTGTGCGGCAGTTGAATTGCCGAATGGGTCATCCGAAGTATGGCGTCCTGAGAGTAAGAGAAAAAAAGAAAAAAAGGAATCCAGCAGCCCCTGGTGCGGTTTAAGCCGTATTTCAGGCGTGTCGTGATAGTGCCCCTTCCCCTGTGCCCATGGTATTTCAAGAGCGTAGTTATGTACGCAAAGCACTGGTTTCGCTATATCGCGAGGGCTAGGGTTGGGGCCGCATTGCTACGCTAGCTCAGAACGTGCCAGGCGGCCTTGCTGTTGGGTACTCCGGGCGCGCTTGATAGTGTCCGGCTTTTTGAAGGCCGAACTGGAGAACTGCCTAGAGAGGCTGCATTGCACTTCTGCTACGAGCGTTGCCGTGTGCTCCTCCGTTTAGAGGGAGCGTTCGGTGTTCCCATTGACCGTGATTACTCCTCTAGGGCCTGGCATCTTGAGCTAGAGGTATGCATAGTGCGGTACCGCGTTGAATTTTGCGAATGCGGTTCGCCCGAGCAGTGCGTGATAGCCACTACGGAACGGGACTATGTTGAAGATTAACTCCTCGCTTCGGAAGTTATCCGGAGATCCGAAGACCACTTCCAGTGTGACTGAGCCTGTACAGTTGGCTTCTACACCTGGTATGACGCCTTTAAAGGTCGTTTTGGTGGGCTTGATCCTTGAGGGATCTATGCCCATTTTTCGCACTGTATCCTGGTAAAGCAGGTTCAGGCTGCTGCCGCCGTCCATGAAGACTCTTGTGAGATGAAATCCGTCAATGATTGGGTCTAAAACCAATGCGGCGAAGCCACCGTGACAGATGCTAGTGGGGTGGTCCCTTCGATCAAAGGTGATCGGGCAGGAGGACCATGGGCTGAACTTTGGGGCGACTCGCTCCATCGCATATACGTCCCGTAACGCACGCTTCCGCTCCCTCTTGGGGATGTGGGTTGCGTATATCATGTTCACCGTCCGCACTTGCGGGGGAAATCCCTTCTGTCCACCGATGTTCGGCGGCCTGGGCTCCTCCTCGCTGTCGCTATACAGCCCCTTGTCTTTGTTTTCGGCTCTTAACTTGCCTGCCTGCTTGAACACCCAACAATCCCTGTTGGTGTGATTGGCTGGCTTTTCGGGGGTGCCATGTATCTGGCACAAGCGGTCGAGTATTCGGTCCAAACTGGACGGGCCCTGAGTATTTCTTTTGAATGGCTTTTTCCGTTGACCGGATTTGTAGCCTCGGAATCCGGCATTAACTGCCGTCTCCTCGTTGCTGTCGTTGTTAACGCGACGCTTTTCTTTGTTCTGACGCGACATGTCGCTTTTGTCCTTGGTATTCGAATTACCAGGGTTCTTGGTTAAATTGTTGCTGCGAGCCAGCCAGCTGTCCTCTCCTGCGCAAAAGCGGGTCATGAGTGTCGTGAGGGCTGCCATAGATTTCGGCTTTTCCTGTCCCAGGTGCCGGGCAAGCCACTCGTCACGGATATTATGCTTGAAGGCCGCTAAGGCCTCTGCGTCCGGACAGTCGACTATCTAGTTTTTCTTTGTTAGGAACCGTGTCCAGAATTGCCTGGCCAATTCCTCTGGCTGCTGAATTATGTGGCTTAGGTCATCGGCGTCCGGTGGTCGCATATAAGTGCCCTGGAAGTTGTCAAGGAATGCGGCTTCCAGGTCCTCCCAAGAACCGATTGAGTCTACTGGCAAACTGTTAAGCCAATGCCGGGCCGGTCCCTTAAGTTTGAGTGGGAGGTATTTGATGGCGTGTAGATCATCACCGTGGGCCATGTCGATATGAAGGAGATAATCCTCGATCCATACCGCAGGATCTGTTGTGCCATTGTACGATTCGATGTTTACGGGTTTGAAGCCCTCAGGGATTTTATGATCCATTACTTCATCTGTGAAGCATACTGGGTGTGTGGCGCCTTTGTATTGGGCTATATCACGACGCAACTCGAAGGAGCTTTGTCTGTTGAGTTCGGCCCGGCCTAATTTATTGCATCCGGAGTGACGATCACCGTCACGTGCCGTGGGGCGCCTGCGCGATCCATAGATCGATCTTGTTTGCCTTGCCTTGTCCTCCAGTATGTCGCGCAGGTCAGGCGCATTTTCCCATGCCTTAGTATGCTTGATGCGGCGTCGGGGCATGGCTTGAGTGGAGGGCCCAGAGGCCTCTCTGTCGCGGCCATGAGGTGGCCGGTCGGCCATGTCTTGCGCTGGTGATGTAGGTGCTTCCTCCTCTAGTCGGGGTAGCAGCCTGCGCTTTGGGTAACTCTTGGAGGGGCGTTCGAGTTCATACTCTTCGGCCGTAAGGACTTCAGTCCATCTGTCAGCTAGCAAATCCTGATCAGCTCTAAGTTGTTGCTGCTTTTTCTTGAGGCTGCTTGCCGTGGCCATAAGCCTGCGTTTAAAACGCTCTTGTTCGGTGAGATCCTCTGGCACGACGAACTCGTCGTCGTCGAGGCTTGCCTCGTCTTCGGAGGGAGGCGTATAATTATCGTCCTCAACCTCTTGGTCCGCCGCCCTCTCGTGAGGGATGGCTTCTCTGTCCTCCTGTGCTGAATCTTGCTGGAGGGGGTGTTCTTCGGCGCTATCCGGAGTAGTATTATCTCCCGTGCCGGATCACCGTTTTTGCTTTGGCGGGATTTAGAGCGGCGCCGCTGACGCCGGCGCTTGGGCTGTTTCTTAGAGGTATCGTCCCTTGCTGTTCCATTGCCATCTCCATCCTTTGGAGTGTCCACCATATATATGTCATATGATGAGGTGGCCTTCCAGCGCCCTACAGGTGCTGGTTCTTGTTCGTCTCCTCATCGTCGTCCATGCCGTCGATGTCTTCGGAGTCGAAGTCAAGCATGTCGGTTAAGTCGTCGACAGTGGCTACGAAGTGGGTGGTGGGTGGGTTTTGAATTTCTTCATCGTCCGTATCCCAACCTTGCTGACCGTAGTCCGGCCAGGGCTCTCCTGATAAAGAGAGAGACTTTAGAGAATTCAGGATGTCGCCGAAGGGCGAGTGCTGAAAGATGTCGGCGGCAGTGAACTCCATTATCGGCGCCCAATCGGATTCGATCAGCAGGGGCACGGGGGGCTCGGAGTTCGGAGAGGAATCCGGCTCCTCGGAGTCACGGGCCATGCGGAGTGCAGGGCTGGAGTTCGGCTCGATCACCTCTAAGATCGCAGCCCCTGAGGCAGCGTCCAACCGTTGATCCTCGATCGGTGTCGTAGGCTCCGAATCAATGGTCGGAACCGATGCGTGTGCGGCCTCCAAGGCACTGTTCAGCGGCAGAGCTATATCATGCCCATCGAGACAGTGCGGCGCGCTTGGCTGTGGCTCGAATCTGTCAAAGATCAAGTCCCCGCGGATGTCAGCCGTGTAGTTTAGGCTTCCAAACCTGACCTGATGGCCAGGGGCGTAGCTTTCGATCTGCTCAAGGTGGCCAAGCGAATTGGCCCGCAGTGCGAAGCCGCCAAAGACGAAGATCTGTCCGGGGAGAAAAGTCTCACCCTGGACTGCATCGTTGTTGATGATCGAAGGAGCCATTGGGCCTAAAAGCGACGACACAGAGGAACTCTCAATGAAAGCACCAATGTCGGTGTCAAAACCGGCGAATCTCGGGTAGGGGGTCCCGAACTGTGCGTCTAGGCCGGATGGTAACAGGAGGCAAGGAACACGATGTTTTACCCAGGTTCGGGCTCTCTTGATGGAGGTAAAACCCTACGTCCTTCTTGATTAATATTGATGATATGGGTAGTACAAGAGTAGATCTACCACGAGATCAAGGAGGCTAAACCCTAGAAGCTAGCCTATGGTATGATTGTTGTATGATGAAGTTGTCCTACGGACTAAAACCCTCCGGTTTATATAGACACCGGAGAGGGTTAGGGTTACACAAAGTCGGTTACAATAGTAGGAGATCTTGAATATCCGCATCGCCAAGCTTGCCTTCCACGCCAAGGAAAGTCCCATCCGGACACGAAACGAAGTCTTCAATCTTGTATCTTCATAGTCCTGGAGTCCGGCTGAAGGTATAGTGCGGCTACCCGAACACCCCCTAATCCAGGACTCCCTCAGTGCTACTACATGCAAATAATAAAACATAGGTATGAAAAACATGGTCAAAGTGAACTTGCCTGGTATTAGTTGGTGAAGATAACAACGCTTTCATAAACTTCATAAAACTATTCGCCATTCTGAGAAAGTCTATATAATCAACATATATAATCACACATAAGCAATCACTCAAAAAAACAAGTAAAAGACTCATGAACTCAAAAGAACCAAATGAAGCTTTCTGGACAAAGACATTTTAATTGTACAAAAATCATGTGGTCATGGTTCTAGAGGATAGTAGGGATCTAGGGCTTCAATTTCTAAAAGGAATCAAATCAAACAGAGTCATAGATTAAAAGTTATGTCCTAACAAAGTTGAAGTTTGAATCGGTCACATCTGAATTTGAAAGTGATAAAAATATAACTTGATAGGATCACTATATAGATGGAATCATGATGAACAATTTGGCATTGGTTTCATAAAAAAACTAAGCTCCGGTTCAAAAGTTACGATCGAACGAAGGTTTGAACTAGATTTGAAGTTGAATAAATTTGATTTGCTCACTCTCCAAAATCCACTTTTTGTTGGAAAGTATATGTCACAAGGAGTATTCTGCAAAAAGAAACACCTAAATCGGAGTTACGGATAAAAGGTTGGAGGGTTTTGAAGTTCAGGGGTTGTTCTGAAAAATCCAGGGACTAATCTATGAAACTTCTATCTGCAATTGAGTCCCTGGACACGTGTCGCAATACTAATGGATAGAAACTGTTCTCTGGAGCAAATCTAGCGAATGACCGCTAATTAGAAGAAAATGCTTTGGCCCAAAAACAAAAACAGATCTAATCTAGACCATAGATTTTGGATCTGACGACGGTAAAGTAATAACCGTTCTGTCTAACTAAAAACCGTTCACTGGTTGAACCGAACAAACAAACAAAACATGAAAGAAGAGGGGAGGACACATGGGAGGTGGTGGCGCTTACATAAGCATGGCCGTCATCTCAGGCGGCGACTCCGGCGAGGCAGACGAAGGCAGGGTGGGGCGGCGTCTCCGGCGTGGCGTCGGGCGGCGCTGGGCAACGGGGTCGGGCAGGGGCCCGTGGGACGGAGCTCAGAGCTCGAGCGACTCGGCCGTCAACGGTGCTGCGACTTTGGGTGGTGGTCGTGGCGCTCATGTTGGTGGTCTTCGGGGTTGGAGAGGAAGACGACGGGGTCCGGCGCGTCTCGCCGATGGCGATGGTAGTGTCTGTGGTGTCGAGTTCTTGCGGTGGTGACGAAGGCGAGCGGCTGGAGCGAGGCGAATTCCGGTGAGATTCGAAAGGCGTCGGGGAGTTGTTCTCGCACGCGTCTGCGAAGGAGGAGTCAGGTAGGTGTGTAGTAGAGAGGCACGGAGAAACATAAGAGAAAGAGGGCTCAAGTAACCTTCGGTGGCAGCGGAAACATCCTTCAGGCGACGGGGAACTCCGGCGAGATTGGATCGGGGTGAAACAAGATCGAAACCTTCCAATTTTTGCGAAAATCGGATGAGGAGGAGGGGGTATTTATATGGAGTCGGTCTTGCATGAGGCGAAACGAACGGATCGAATCGAGAGGATTTGCATCGGGATATTGTTCCCATGATGAACACGAAAGAAAATTACAAAGGATGGGGATGACATGTGCGGCCCGTGAGTCAGCGGCAGGGAACGAGCAAGAGGAGCGGTTGACCGAGTGCTTAGCGCTTCGATGCGAGAGGGGGAGGCCATGGGCCTAAGGTGCTGCTGGGCCGCGGAGAGAGAGGGAGGGAGTTGGGCCTCGGTGGCTTCGGCCCCCTCTTTTTTTAAATAAAGCACATACTTGACAAAAAGAATCATAAGTAAATACAAAATATTATGTAGCCATATAATATATCAAAATTTTCAGAGAAAGATTTCCCACAATGTGAACTATTTTCCAAGTTTAAATTAAATCCACAAAAATTCACAAAAGTCAAACAGTGCTGTTGTTGTGAATAAAACCCAATGAAAAATCATTTTTAAATACCAACTTATTTTTAAATTATTTTATCCGAATTTTCCATCGAAGGGAATCATTTTACCCTTATTTCCGTCTATTTATTGTTAGGAGAAAAATAATTTGACTAAAAATTCAAATAACTCCAAAATGATTATTGGATACTTCCAACTCTCTTTCTGCAAGTTTTGAAGAAGTCATCTTATCTTTTCTCATGAAACTCATTGACCTGCATAAAGTTTCTGATTTGAATCATTTGCAAATGAAACTTCAAATATTTTCAAAAACCCTTTTCATTTTAAATGGAAGAAGTCATGTCATCTTCACTATGGTTTTGCATTTAAAAAGAATTTGAATTCATGGAGATCAGAATGCAAAGTGAAAGTTTGGGAAAGTCATTTCATTACCTCTCATTCAACTTTCAAAAGGTTTCAAATTTCACTCAATTTCACACAATCAATCACTCACAATCAAACAAAAAATCAAAGTTATTTATTTAATATAACATTCCAAAATTTAGAATTTTGGGATGTTACAAACCTACCACACTTAAAATGAATCTCGTCTTCAAGATTCGAAGAGGCTAGCAGGAAAGGTTAGGGTTTGGGGGTCTTCTGGCAAATCCATTGTCCGGAGAGGTATGGGGTGCTACTACACTTAAAAGCATGGTTATGGTTCCGACAAAACTCATGTACTCATTCCTTTGGGTTGACGGTGTTGGTCTTCTCATATTCCCTAGAATAACTCCTTCGCTGGTGTCCTTCCGGTAAGGGCATAATCTCTTTTCCTCAAAATCTTGTGTCCTTTCATCATGGTAAGGTTCTTCCAAGACTGGGTCTTCTTAGCTGACCGGTCTGTCGCCAATGCTAAACAACTATCGGAACCTCTTGGTGGTCAACCATTAATGGTTTTCCTACAGAAAATGGGTCTAGGCTAAATCTCACCGTATAACCTACGATTGGCAACAACTGCCTGGTACCAGGGTTTCTTAACATGCCATTCTAAGGTTTAAACAAGGTTTGATATCGTTGTCTCTCCATGATGGGTAAGTCGCTCAGATTTACCATTCCAAATAGCAAGAGCGAATGATACAAGTAAGTCGATATGGTGATCAATCCATTCCGCACCCGAATCATTACCCTGTATAAGGTTTAGCGAATCTCGCATTTCTAACACTCGGTCATTCTCACAGGCATTGCAGAATTTCTCTTGTCCTCGAACTGGGTTCGGGTAATTCCATTATTTCTACAACCTGAACAAAACATCTATCGTTCTTCACGACTCTCATGTTTTTGTGTATCCTCCTAGTAAACGTATGTTGATTGAATCACCGATTCTTCCGAATTTCTTCCTTCATCAAGGTTACGTCTGTTCCTTTTCAAATCCTAGGTCTGTGGGTTATGGCCCACTTCAACACTTGTACAAGTTTAACTCATCCTTGGAGTAACTCTTGTTCCATATTACACCTCCTTTAAATCCAATAGTACTCTGTTTCTTAATAACCATCGTATCAAAAGAAAAACTCCAACTTTTTTGTCCAAACTCCAAATATGTGGGACATATTTCCTTTTCCATTGGCCGGGTGTTCTTACAAGGGACTACCACCATTGAAATGCACAAATTCTTCCATGGACCATATTTCTCATATCCTCGAAAATGGTCAACATCTTTGTTCATGGAGTAAAAACTCATATAATATGACGTATGAAATCATAACACATTAAATTTATTGATTCATGATTTCATTACAATCACTGAAACTCTCATTACATAAATTCAACTCCATATCCTCATGAAAAATAAATGTGCTTCCTACTACACTTATTATGAATACCAAAATCTCAACTACTCAGCTCCAACTTTCATCTTGTCGGGGCATTTACTAGCATAATGTTCTGCTTCCTTGCAACAAAAACAAATAATTTTCGATAAGTCTTTGGGCTTCTCGGGGATGGTGTCTGCTCTTTGGGTTCTAGGCTTCTTCTCTGGACATTTATTAGCGTAATGACCTAAATCCTTGCACCTGTAATAAGTGACATTACTCAGGTCCTTCTATTCAGAAATTGGGTTGTTCAGGGGATGCCTTTGTTTTCTCTTCCTGAATTTCTCCGCAATGATCAGAGCTTCTATTTCCTGAGGGTCAAACTTCACTTCTGCTATCGAGAAGTCTCCGAGATACTCTTGGCTTTCCTTCGTGCAATACTCTGAAAAATGTCCTCCACATGAATAGCAAACTTGGGTGAAAATTTTGTTTGGGCCTTCACCATCAGGGTCTTCAATAACTTCCTCCATCACGGGTTCTTCTAAACTTTCCCTGGGGGCTTCTTTCATGGCTTCCTTCCGCTGCTTGGTAATTTCTTGTACCTTGGGGTAAATTTGACATTGAGCAGGGTAGTGCGTAGTTCCTTCACACAAGAAACAAGTAACCTGCCCAGTTGGGCATTCTTCAGTTGGGTGATTTCCGTCACAATGAGGGCATCCATCCTTGTGTTCTTCATTGGTGTGTCCTATTTCTCCGCAAATCTTGCAGGCACAAGGTTTCTTCATCGGGTTATCACAGTGCTTCCGAATGAGACGGGATCTTAACAGAGTCTTCTTGAATTCCTCCCAAGTTCTTGCTCTGTTGCATACTTGTATGGCTTGATGCATTTTCCACCAGGTTGCAGCACTTTTTGTAAAGTACCGAAGAGTGTATTGAAACTCATACTTGCTTCCAATCAAGTTGTTCCTGAAGTGATCCTCCATATTTTGAATCCATAGTTCTACCTCCCGTTGAGTCATCGTTCCAGAGAATACTAGTCCTTCTTCATTCACCATCTATTGGATCCAAAGGTTTTGGGATGAGATAGGAGAGAAGTGGAGGGAGATACACACAATACAAACAATAGTTTTGAAGAAACAAGTTTTCTTTTGTGGCTGTCGGAAAAACATCAAACAAATAACAGCTCACAAATCGCCGCATCTAACGTAAGTATATAACAGGGGTTTTGGTCTTCTAAGGGTCAAATAAATCTTTGGAGTTTTCCAATTCTTCAAGTCTTCAGAGTCTTCTTTTGTTGCAGCTGCAATTCTTCCAACGCATGGTGAAATCTTCTTTACTCTGATGAGGCCATCAGTTATCCAAAATCTTGTCCTCCTTGGAGCGGATTCAGTTGATCCTCCATGTGGTCAAAAGGGAAAGGGGTATATTCTAACTATTTGAGGTAAAAGGGAATTTGTGGTAATATCAAAAAAGATGAGAAGGAAGATTTTTTAAAACAAAGTTTTATAGATATCATGTCCTAGGGGCTTTCCAATTTTTAGGGTCACGTCCTACAGTCAACATGTGCTCTCATACCATATCTGCAGCGACCCGACCTCAGATGGTCAAGCCTCTGTGTATCCGTGCCATCCCTGAATCAGTATGCTGGCACACACAGTACATCTATGTATATATCAAAGTGCAATCACGTGTATAAATAACGTAAAATTGATATATACCTCATATGTCGCAGCGGAAACAAACAGAAGGGTGTGGAGTCCCATCAACACCAGCGGCAAGTTGAGTGTAGACCATAAGCCAACAACGAAACTCACTCATCGTATAAATAATCCTGCAACATGATACGTTGCAGCCATGTAGGTCAGTACATTGAATGTACCAAAAAGATCACTGTAAGAAAAACAGATGATAAAACTATACTATATGCAATATGGCTTTGTGGCTCTGTGTCTGAGTTTTGTTTTGCATAAAAGCTGGTTTTATTTTCCCTACAACAAAGTAATATAAGGAGTCTATACTAAGCGTTTTCTATCATGACATGGTTCCGCCAACTGATGTCTCATAGCCCATATCATCATAATGTTGCCCACAATTAAATTAACAGTTCGGTGTTGAGATTCCCGAGATAGATCCAAGTCCAGAGGCTCAAGTTGTCCGTAACCGGGGACACGACTAATCGATTAGGTTTTAACCCTCTGCATAGGTTTGTACACTTTAACCGCAAGATTCGATCCCTCTTTTTTCGTTCTCGCACTTCACGGTGTTTGAGAACAAGACAACCGAAACATGGTCTTCCGAAGAGTTCCCCTGACCACTCTCCGGTGCTCATCCAATCCTAACGTTGTTCTACATCTGCTAGCACCGTCCCAGCCAGAGTCACCACTAAGGTCAACCAAGCCAGAGCCCATAGTGACTTGCGGTTGCATAGGTAAGCTTCCGGGCATGAAGTATTCTTCCATCTCTTTGAGTCTGGGTGAAGCTTTCCGCAAGATGTCATGGCGCTTCTCCATGCATCCCAGCCATCCACTGGTTGCTCCAGGGTGCCCGTCAACCATCCTTCACCCAGTAGTGTGTATTGAATTCTTGTCTCGAGTCTCGAAATCATGAAGTCTTGGAGTCCTTGAAGATGCAGCCCTTGCAGATGCCATCATGGAGTTATCGTCATTGACATAGAGTCCTCCATTCTCACACCACTCTCGTGCACTCATACCATACCCCGTCCACGATAGCGTAGCATTAAAACTATATATGTCCCGGGCTTGGTAACAGGGAGATGGGTTCCTACCTCATGCATACTACTCAACTACGAGGATTCAATAACACTAACGATGGGATTGTTGAAAGGGTGCTACTACATGCAAATAATAAAACATAGGTATGAAAAACATGGTCAAAGTGAACTTGCCTGGTATTAGTTGGTGAAGATAACAACGCTTTCGTAAACTTCATAAAACTATTCGCCACTCCGAGAAAGTCTATATAATCAACATATATAATCACACATAAGAAATCACTCAAAAAAACAAGTAAAAGACTCATGAACTCAAAAGAACCAAATGAAGCTTTCTGGACAAAGACATTTTAGTTGTACAAAAATCATGTGGTCATGGTTCTAGAGGATAGTAGGGATCTAGGGCTTCAATTTCCAAAAGGAATCAAATCAAACAGAGTCATAGATTGAAAGTTATGTCCTAACAAAGTTGAAGTTTGAATCTGGTCAAATCTGAATTTGAAAGTGATAAAAAATATAACTTGATAGGTATAACACCCTCGATGCGGCTATAGCTCCCACGTGTCGAGGCACGACTTAGAGACATAACCGCATTGAAAGCAATGTCGCAAGTTAGGCAATCATTACAACATCCCATGTAATATATGATAAAAGGGGGAGATACATAGTTGGCTTACACTCGCCACGTCACATCAGAGTACATAAATAACATCCATCATACAAACACTCATGGCCCGACTATGGCGCCAAAATAGAAGAAAACCCAACATGCGACAAGGATTTTAATCGAACCCCAACTAGGCACCACTATTGATCATCGGGAAAGGAAACATAATAACGCTGAGAGTCCTCGTCGAACTCCCACTTGAGCTCGTACTCGTCACCTGGAGCGGAATCACCTGGACCTGCATCTGGAGTTATAGTATCTGTGAGCCATAGGGACTCAGCAATCTCGCACCCTCGCGATCAAGACTATTTAAGCTTATAGGAATGGATAAGGCAAATATATGTGGAGCTGCAGCAAGCGACTAGCATATGTGGTGGCTAACTTATCCGCAAAAGAGAGCGAGAAGAGGAGGCAAAGCACGAGCGGGAAGCTATAAGAACAACCTGCGCAAGCATAACTCCAACACCGTGTCCACTTCCCGTACTCCGCCGAGAAGAGGCCATCACGGCAACACACTCAGTTGATTCATTTTAATTAATTTAAGGTTCAAGTTATCTACAATCGGACATTAACAAATTCCCATCTGCCCATAACCGCGGGCACGGCTTTCGAAAGTTCAATCCCTGCAGGGGAGTCCCAACTTAGCCCATGACAAACTCTCACGGTCAACGAAGGAATAGACCTCCTCCCAAGACGTTCCGATCAGACTCGGTATCTCGGTAACTCAAGACACTTCGACAGGTTAAAACAAGACCAGCAACACCGCCCGAATGTGCCGACAAATCCCGATAGGAGCTGCACATATCTCTTTCTCAGGGCACACTCAAATTGTCTTAGGTACGGGTAGGCCAGCCCAGAGTTGCCCCTGGTGGCCACCGGCAGCTGACAGGTGGACCAACACTCAGAGCTGCAGAACCCAAGGGAAAGAAAAGGCTAGGTGGCGAATGGTAAAACCAAGGTTGGGCATTGCTGGACAAGCTTTAATCAAGGCGAAATATCAAGGGGTTCCCATTATAACACAACCGCGTAAGGAACGCAAAAATCCGGGAACATAACACCGATATGACGGAAACTAGGACGGCAAGAGTGGAACAAAACACTAGGCGAGAGGCCGAGCCTTCCACCCTTTACCAAGTATATAGATGCATCAAGATAACATAGCAATATAATGATATCCCAACAAGTAAATAAAAGATGTTCCAACAAGAAACGACCTCCAATCTTCACCTGCAACTAGCAACGCTAAAAGAGGGGCTGAGCAAAGCGGTAACATAGCCAATCAACGGTTTGCTAGGACAAGGTGGGTTAGATGTTCAACATGGCAATTGGGAGGCTGACAAGCAAAAGGTAGGCATCATAGCATTGGCATAGCAAGAGCGAGCAAACTAGCATAGCAAAGATAGTAGTGATTTCGAGGGTATGATCATCTTGCCTGCACAGTTATCAGAGTTGACTGGATCCTCACAAGCAAACTCAACGGGCTCCTCGGAAGTGAATTCGTCTCCCGGCTCTACCCAAACAAGACAAACAAGCAACAAGGATACAATCAACCACGTGCAAGACCAAGCAATAAGATGAAATGATGATATGCTATGCGGGATGCGATGCGGGATGCAAAATACAAGATATGACAGGAAATGCATGAGCCTGGCCCCAACTTGGAAAACCAAGTGTGCCACTGGATAGAGGGGATGAAATCGCTTGAAACGATATAAAGATCATCAAAATCGGAGTTACGGTTTGGAAATGGCAAGCGTTTTAAGAATGACATCGGTCTGCGATTTACAGCAAGTAGGCATCTAGATGCAACGAAATGAACATGCTACAGCCACCAAACATAACAACAAAATACATGACAGGGATGTACACAAGATGCTTAACAAAATACTAGCACTGAGCCATGGCCAATTCATTCATTATGAGCTTCAAACAAGCATGGCAAAAACACAAATGCAAAACAGATTCCAGACTTAGTGAAATTAACACTTGTCTGAAATTTCAGATCACGAAGCCCTCTTCGGAGCAGCAAAACAACATGATACATGACCTGATTAAGACAAGTAAGAACATGGCATGGAGCTACTCAACAAGTTTAACAAAAGACCCAAAGTGACCTGGGGCCAAAAGGGTTCACAAAATATACTAACGGGCACACGAACATAGCAAAAACGTAATCAGTTTTCAGACTTAGTGAAAACTGAGACATGCTAAAATATGACTCACGAAGGCATGTAAACGAGCTCGATGCACTCACCACGGTGCAAGTCATGGCAATACTAGCATACATCCATTAAGAAGGCACAAAATACAAGCTAGACATGGCAAGAACAATGACATAGCATGCACGGATCAACTACAACAACGCCGGCAAAATCGCAAACGAGTTGACGATCTGCCCAGATTCACCACGAATCAAAAGTAGAGCTCGATTGGCTCAAGCTAGGGTGCTCCATAATTGCAAACAAAGATATGGATGGATAGAGCATAACATGATTAACAAAACTCCTTTGCTGATCATCCTCAAAAGAGGCACGGATCACTAGGAAACAAGCTGAACATATGGCATCATGAACTAAAATATCCCAGACTTATGAAAACAACTAAGTCCCTAAAAACAGATTTCCCGGGTGCCTCTCTTTGCAAGCTTGCACAAGTCACCATACACATCTTAAAAATGCATGGGTTGCACCTCTGGAAAGAAGACAAAATGCTTAACAAAACATATGAAGGACTCACAGGCATAGCATGCACACAATAATAATGGCAAAAATGACAAAAGTCTACGATGAACTAGCAGATCTGGCAATTAACTCACGAAGCCTCCTTCTAACAGCATTTTGGGCATCAATATGAACTCAAATGAAAAAGATGCAATGGAATGAAATGATGTACTCGTCGAGACAAACATTTTGATATACTATATGTCCAAATCGGAGCTACGGATGCAAAGTTACGGGCGGTCAAAGTAGGCATAAAAATTAGGGTTTGGGGAAGAAAAAGTCAACCGTTCAAAATCAGATCTGGATTTGCACGCGGTTCGAGGTTCGACGTAGCTGCTCGCCGGAGTTCGTCTTGGCCGGAGAGGAAGGAGCCGGACTTGGGGAGGAGGAGGAGGACGGCGGGGCCGGCCGGACCCGGCGAGGACGGCGGCGGCGGCGGCCG
>NC_041392.1:318091951-318211168 GCF_002162155.2 Triticum dicoccoides | reverse complement strand
AGGGCCCGCCTCGGGCCTGCGGACCGGCGAGAGCGGCGATGTGGTCCAGTCCACGTGGCGAGCGGCGAGTGGGCGAGGGGCGCGGCGGACGTTGTCCGGTCCGCTCCGGACACGTCCGTCGGCGGCGGATCTAGAGTTTTTTTTTAGGGTTGGACGGGGAGAGATCCGAGATCCGAAAACGGGCGGCTATTTATAGGCATAAGTGGAGCTAGGAGAGTCCAAATGAGGTGCGGTTTTCGGCCACGCGATCATGATCGAACGCTCTAGGACATGGAGCAGAGTTTGGTGAGTTTTGGGACAAATTGGAGGGGTGTTGGGCTGCAACACACACGACGCCTTTTCGGTCCCTCGGTTAACCGTTGGAGTATCAAACGAAGTCCAAATGATACGAAACTTGACAGGCGGTCTACCGGTAGTAAACCAAGGCCGCTTGGCAAGTTTCGGTCCAATCCGGAAATATTTAATCCCCACACACGAAAGAAAGCTAGAATTACCACCGGAGGAGAACGAAGCGCCGAAATGCAAAACGGGCAACGGGGAAAATGCTCGAATGCATGAGATGAACACGTATGCAAATGCAATGCACATGATGACATGATATGAGATGCATGAAAACGAAAACAACACACGGAGACAAAACCTGAACCCGAGGAAATAAATATAACTTAACGCCGGAAACGGCAAGAGTTGAAGTACAAATTGAGAAAGTTATATCCGGGGCGTTACAATAGGATCACTAGATAGATGGAATCATGATGAACAATTTGGCATTGGTTTCATAAAAACTAAGCTCCGGTTCAAAAGTTACGATCGAACGAAGGTTTGAACTAGATTTGAAGTTGAATAAATTTGATTTGCTCAATCTCCAAAATCCACTTTTTGTTGGAAAGTATATGTCACAAGGAGTATTCTGCAAAAAGAAACACCTAAATTGGAGTTACGGATAAAAAGTTGGAGGGTTTTGAAGTTCAGGGGCTGTTCTGAAAAATCCAGGGACTAATCTATGAAACTTCTATCCGCAATTGAGTCCCTGGACACGTGTCGCAATACTAATGGATAGAAACTATTCTCTACGGAGCAAATCTAGCGAATGACCGCTAATTAGAAGAAAATGCTTTGGCCTAAAAACAAAAACAGGTCTAATCTAGACTCCAAAAGGATCTGACGATGGTAAAGTAATAACCGTTCGCTCTAACTAAAAACCATTCACTGGTTGAACCGAACAAACAAAAAAACATGAAAGAAGAGGCGAGTACACATGGGAGGTGGTGGCGCTTACAGAAGCATGGTCGTCGTCTCAGGCGGCGACTCCGGCGAGGCAGGCGAAGGTGGGGTGGGGCGGCGGGTCACGGGGCGAGGGGCGGCGTCTCCTGCGTGGCGTCGGGCGGTGCTGCGCAACGGTGTCGGGCAGGGGCCCATGGGACAGAGCTCAGAGCTTGAGCGACTCGGCCGTCAATGGTGCTGCCACTTCGGGTGGTGGTCGTGGCGCTCATGTCTGTGGTCTTCGGGGTTGGAGAGGAACACGACGGGGTCCAGCACGTCTCGGCGATGGCGATGGTAGCGTCTGCAGTGTCGAGTTCTTGCGGTGGTGACGAAGGCGAGCGGCTGGAGCGAGGCGAACTCCGGCGAGATTCGAATGGCACCGGGGAGTTGTTCCCCCACGCGTCTGCGAAGGAGAAGGAGTCAGGTAGGTGTGTAGTAGAGAGGCATGAAGAAACAGAGGAGAAAGAGGGCTTGAGTAACCTTCGGTGGCAGCGGAAACATCCTTCAGGCGACGGGGAACTCCGGCGAGATTGGATCGGGGTGGAACAAGATCGAAACCTTCCAATTTTTGCGAAAATTGGATGAGGAGGAGGAGGGGGTATTTATATGGAGTCGGTCTTGCGTGAGGGGCAACAAACGGATCGAATCAAGAAGATTTGCATCGGATATTGTTCCCATCATGAACACGAAAGAAAATGACAAAGGATGGGGATGACATGCGCGACCCGTGAGTCAGCGGTAGGGAACGAGCGAGAGGAGCGGTCGACCAAGCGCTTAGCGCTTCGGTTCGAGAGGGGGAGGCCATGGGCCTAAGGCGCTGCTGGGCCGCGGAGAGAGAGGGAGGGAGTTGGGCCTCGATGGCTTCGGCCCCCTCTTTTTTTTAAATAAAGCACAGACTTGACAAAAAAGAATCATCAGTAAATACAAAATATTATGTAGCCTATAATATATCAAAATTTTCAGAGAAAGATTTCCCACAATATGAACTATTTTCCAAGTTCAAATTAAATCCAAAAAAATTCAAAAAGTCAAACAGTGCTGCTGTTGCAATAAAACCCAATAAAAATCATTTTTAAAATACCAACTTATTTTAAAATTATTTTCTCCTAATTTTCCATTGAAGGGAATCATTTTACCCTTATTTTTGTCTATTTATTTTTAGGAGAAAAATAATTTGACTAAAAATTCAAATAACTCCAAAATGATTCTTTGAAACTTCCAACTCTCTTTCTGCAAGTTTTGAAGAAGTCATCTTATCTTTTCTCATGAAACTCATTGAGGTGCATAAAGTTTCTGATTTGAATCATTTGCAAATGAAACTTCAAATATTTTCAAAAACCCTTTTCATTTTAAATGGAAGAAGTCATGTCATCTTCACTCTAGGGTTTTGCATTTGAAAAGAATTTGAATTCATGGAGATCAGAATGCAAAGTGAAAGTTTGGGGAAGTCATTTCATTCCCTCTCATTGTACTTTCAAAAGGTTTCAAATTTCACTCAATTTCACACAATCAATCACTCACAATCAAACAAAAATCAAAGTTATTTATTTACTATAACATTCCAAAATTTAGAATTTTGGGATGTTACAATGCGTTAGCATCATCATGCACCGGCGTACACGCCCCCTTGTTGTTGAACGGGTGTGCACAAGTCGTAGTCCGTGCATCTTGATTTACATCAACACGACGCGACTGACTCGCCCGTCCATGCGGCTTACCACCCTTGTGACTGACTCGCCCGTCCACACCGGCTTACAACGCCGTGGCCGGCTCATCTGTCTGCTCCCGTGGCCGACTTGGCTATGATTGTTTTCAGCTTCACCCAGTGATCATCAACTCCGCGACAAATGATTTCTGGCCTGACACATCAGGTGAAATCCATCCAGTATATCTTTATGTTATATTTTGTTTTCTTTAAAAGAACAATTATTCTGGCTTGCCAGTTTCTCCAATGCAGGACAAGTTTGTCTACTGCAAAAGGGACTATTATATCACTGAGTTGTTGAATGACTCATACCGGTTTATATCACGGTCAAATATGGAGAATCTCAAGACAACTCCTTGAGTCGTCTTAAGACTTGGGGGCTACAATGACATGACTCGGTGGAATTGGCCAGTATTAGTGAATCAAGAACTCCGGATCATTGGAGGGAAAAAATAAACCGGCCCCGGAGACTACTGCTATATTGATGAAAATTTAAAGGCTATCAAGACAATTTCCATCTTAAACGGTGCCGAGTAATCTCAAGTTTCTTGCTCAAAGAAAGAGTTCCGGTTTATAAGTAAAGATTCCGGTTCAAATCCGATTCTAGGGGAATCTATCTCCGACAAAGTTTTGAAGTTCTCAATATCTGGTTTGAAATTCCGATTCAAAAAGAATTCATCTCTCGCAAAGTTCGAGTTCTCAGAAAAATTAAAGGTTGCCAAAGAGAACTTGCTGCCATGACGCGCAGTTCAAACATGGGTATCCTGCCTTGAGGCTCATTATATGTCACTTGGGGGCTTCCTGTTCAAACATAGGTGTATTCACCAAAGAGAACATAGCGTTACTACCCTCTTGACCGAATATGTCACTTGGGGGCTTCCTGTTCAAATATAGGTGTATTCACCAAAGAGAACATAGCGTTACTACCCTCTTGACCGAATATGTCACTTGGCGGCTTCCTATTCAAACATAGGTGTATTCACAAAAGAGAACATAGCGTTACTATCCTCTTGATTCAGGCTATCAAGCCAATATGGTAATTCAGCTATCAAGCCAATATGAAAATTTATAAGAGCACAGCTCTGGTTATCTTGGTAATTTGGCTATCAAGCCAATATGATAATTTCATAAGAGCATAGCTCTAGTTATCTTGGTAATTCGGCTATCAAGCCAATATGATAATTTCATAAGAGCACAACTCTGGTTATCTTGGTAATTCGGCTATCAAACCAATATGAAAATTTCATGAGAGCACGGCTCTGATTACCTTGATAATTCGGCTATCAAGCCAAAATGAAAATTTCATGAGAGCATAGCTCTGATTACCTTGATAATTAGGCTATCATGCCAAAATTAAAATTTCATAAGAGCACAACTCTGATTACCCTGGGATTTCTGCTATCAAGCCAGTATTATCACTTCATACGAGTATAGCTTTGACCTACTTGGAGGCTTAATGACCGGGTTACAAAGACCAAAGAGAGTCTGTTGTACAACACAGCTCAAACATAGGTATATGATGAACTGGCATCATATGATGATATTAAGTACTTGGAAGTATTGTCTTCTCAGTTTTGGGTTATCATCCTAACTACTTTGGTATGGTAAGCCGGCAGTTTAATCACATATCGCAGGTATGATATTTTGTTATGATTATATAAGGTTGTGATTAAACCGGCTCTGGCTTTTAACTTTAAGTTGGCAGTATGTTTAGGCTTGAATGGCCTTAATGCTAGTCTTTTCCATAATTGCATAAGACTATATTATGTTTGGGTTGTTACCCGCCCCAGCTTTTGACGTTAAGTCGCCAGGGAATATGTTGTTTAAACTTTGTGCAGGATTTGCAGAACTATGACTTATATAAATGATTAAGTTCAAGCTCATCATCAAAATTGATGTTTCAAAAGGGTTATCCATTCTGGATTTTCTCAAAGGCTATAAGCCGCCGGGTTTTAAAAATGCTGGCTTACAATGAATGCGCATTAAGTCGCCATTGGCCAACAACCGCCGAGTATTTAAACTCCAGTTTTACTTGTCAACCAATAAGGTATTCAAATCTTTAATAGCCAAACTTGGCTGGATTTTCATGATGATATTCAATGACTGAGGTTTTTATACCGGATTATATTATTCAAATTTTGAATAGCCAACATGGTTGGATTTTTCTTATGATTATCAATAACCAATATTATTATTGAGGTTTTCAAAGTCGCTTCAGCGTAATGGCTATTATTTTATCAATGGATATGATTTATTCTACAATGGAGGGAATAGTCCCGAGTCACTGCAGGCTTACGACCCGGCACTTGGGGGCTACATTATTCAAGTTGAGATTACATCAAATATGCAAGTCCCATGTCACTGCTAGCATGCACCATGGCACTTGGGGGCTAATAAAAAGTCATTTTTTACTTGCCTTCTTGAAGAACCGACTCATCACATCGTAATGAGCCGGCCCTTGGGGGCTGCCAATTGCTCCTATCAAAAATTCAAGGTACACAAGTTAAGTCCATTATATTGAAGGGTCCATTGCTCACTTGGTAAAGCACAAGTCTCTTAACCTTGTGGACGTGGGTTCAAGCCGTACGATATAAGATGTTATTTTCAATGAAGTATACATAAAGTCTTAGCTTAGTGTTATCATACTGAGCCGGTCCTTGGAGGCTACATGTTGCAGTTCAAATCTACATGACCATATCTACAAAGTCCCTGCTCATTATTGCATACTGACCCGGCCCTTGGGGGCTACACTGGTTGAAGTTTTTATGAGCATAAGGCAATTACAAGTCCCAGGTTGCTACAAGCATGATAACCCGGCACTTGGGGGCTACATATACATATATGGAACATTCAGTTTTGACTGGTGGCTGAGATGAACAGCCTGGATTTCTTCAAGTGGTAGTATTTATATTGAAGCAAGTCTTAAGTCATCACTTTGCTCTGCTCAAGACTTGGGGGCTACAGGTAATATAGATACAAGGGAGAAATATCTTCAAATTCTTAGTTTTGAGCAAACCAGATTGACCCGGCGTGAGCAACAATCATGACCCGGCGTCATCAATAATTATGAGCCGACGTCGGCAACAATTATAACTTGGTGCCATCAATATTTACGAACCGGCAATTTAGGTAATGATAAACCGGCAAGTTCTACATCTTCAAGCCGCCTAAAAATCAGATGAGTATTTTAAGACCAATATTTTTTGTTAAGCATTGGGAGCTGAATCAAATGAATTATTCTTCACAATATTTCTCTGAGAAGCCAATGTCAGCAAATTTATTATGAAGCTGGTCTATTGACCCAGACTTTCCAGAAGAAGGAAATGACAAGGATTTAAGGATGATTAGGTACTAGTTCAGAAAAACTTTTAAACCGGAGCACAACTTGTCAAATTTGTTCTTGTGTTTATTTTGCAGGATTAGTTTAACATGGATAAATCCAAATTAAACTGGGGGGCTAATGTCGGGGATATACCCCGTGGTATGACCCGGCCGGACTTGGCGACTCACTGGTGACCCGCCCTAACCTGGCGACTGATACGTCTCCAACGTATCTATAATTTTTGATTGCTCCATGCTATTATATTATCTATTTTGGATGTTAATGGGCTTTATTTTACACCTTTATATCATTTTTGGGACTAACCTACTAACCGGAGGCCCAGCCCAAATTGCTGTTTTTTGCCTATTTTAGAGTTTCGCCCAAAAGGAATATCAAACGGAGTCCAAACAGAATGAAACCTTCGGGAACATGATTTTCTCAACAAATGTGATCTAGGAGACTTGGAGTGGGCTTCAAGAAACAATCGAGGAGGCCACGAGGCAGGGGGCGCGCCTACCCCCCTAGGCGCACCCTCCACCCTCCGGGGCCCCTCGTTGCTCCACCGACCTACTTCTTCCTCCTATATAAGTCCATGTACCCTACAAACATCCAGGAGCACCACGAAAACCTAATTCCACCACCGCAACCTTCTGTACCCGAGAGATCCCATCTTGGGGCCTTTTACAGAGCTCCGCCGAAGGGGGCATTGATCACGAAGGGCCTCTACATCAACTCCATGGCCTCTCCGGTGATGTGTGAGTAGTTTACTTTAGACCTTCGGGTCCATAGTTATTAGCTAGATGGATTCTTCTCTCTCTTTGGATCTCAATACAAAGTTCTCCTTGATTCTCTTGGAGATCTATTCGATGTAATCTTCTTTTGCGGTGTGTTTGTCGAGATCCAATGAATTGTGGGTTTTTGATCCAGATTATCTATGAACAATATTTGATTCTTCTCTGAATTCTTTTATGTATGATTGGTTTATCTTTGCAAGTCTCTTCGAATTATCAGTTTGGTTTGGCCTACTAGCTTGATCTTTCTTGCAATGGGAGAAGTGCTTAGCTTTGGGTTCAATCTTGCGGTGCTCGATCCCAGTGACAGTAGGGGAAACGACACGTATTGTATTCTTGCCATCAAGGATAAAAAGATGGGGTTTATATCATATTGCATGAGTTTATCCCTCTACATCATGTCATCTTACTTAAAGCATTACTCTGTTCTTATGAACTTAATACTCTAGATGCATGCTGGATAGTGGTCGATGTGTGGACTAATAGTAGTAGATGCAGAATCGTTTCAGTCTACTTGTCATGGACATGATGCCTATATACATGATCATACCTAGATATTCTCATAACTATGCTCAATTCTATCAATTGCTCGACAGTAATTCGTTTACCCACCGTAATACGTATGCTCTTGAGAGAAGCCACTAGTGAAACCTATGGCCCCGGGTCTATCTTCCATCATATTAACCTTCCAACACTTAGCTATTTCTATTGCCGCTTATTTTACTTTGCATATTTATTTTTCTTTATCATAAAAATACCAAAAATATTATCTTATCATATTTATCAGATCTCACTCTCGTAAGTGACCGTGAAGGGATTGACAACCCCTTTATCGCGTTGGTTGTGAGGTTCTTATTTGTTTGTGTAGGTGTGTGGGACTCGAGCGTGATCTCCTACTGGATTGATACCTTGGTTCTCAAAAACTGAGGGAAATACTTACGCTACTTTACTGCATCACCCTTTCCTCTTCAAGGGAATACCAATGCAGTACTCAAGAGGTAGCAAGAAGGATTTCTGGCGCCGTTGCCGGGAGATTCGCGCCTAGTCAAGTCAAGATTTGACTCCCGACAACGAGCCATTTCTGGCGCCGTTGCCGGGGAGTCTACACACAAGTCAAGACATACCAAGTACCCATCAAAAACTCTTATCCCTTGCATTACATTGTTTGCCATTTGCCTCTGGTTTTCCTATCCCCCACTTCACCCTTGCCGTTTTATTCGCCCTCTCTTTTCCGCTCGCCTCTTTTTTTGCTTGTTTCTTGTTTACTCGTGTGTTGGACTACTTGCTTGTCACGATGGCTCAAGATAATACTAAATTGTGTGACTTTACCAATACTAGCAACAATGATTTTCTTAGCACTCCGATTGCTCCTCTTACCGTTGTTGAATCTTGTGAAATTAATGCTGCTTTGTTGAATCTTGTCATGAAAGATCAATTTACCGGCCTTCCTAGTGAAGATGCCGCTACCCATCTAAATAGCTTTGTCTATTTGTGTAATATGCAAAATAAGAAAGATGTGGACAATGATATTGTTAAATTGAAGCTATTTCCTTTTCCCTTAGAGATCGTGCTAAAGCTTGGTTTTCGTCTTTGCCTAAAAATAGTATTGATTCATGGAATAAGTGCAAAGATGCTTTTATATCTAAGTATTTTCCTCCCGCTAAAATCATCTCTCTTAGAAACGACATCATGAATTTTAAGCAACTTGATCATGAACATGTTGCACAATCTTGGGAGAGGATGAAATTAATGATACGTAATTACCCTACACATGGTTTGAATCTTTGGATGATTATACAAAAAATTTATGCCGGGTTGAAATTTGCTTCTAGAAATCTTTTAGATTCAGCCGCGGGAGGCACTTTTATGGAAATCACTTTAGGAGAAGCTACTAAACTCCTAGACAATATTATGGTTAATTATTCTCAATGGCACACCGAAAGATCTACTAGTAAAAAAGTGCATGCGATAGAAGAAATTAATGTTTTGAGTGGAAAGATGGATGAACTTATGAAATTATTTGCTAATAAGAGTGTTTCCTCTGATCCTAATGATGTGCCTTTCTCTACCTTGATTGAGAATAATAATGAATCTATGGATGTGAATTTTGTTGGTAGGAATAATTTTGGTAACAACGCGTATAGAGGAAACTTTAATCCTAGGCCGTTCCCTAGTAATTCCTCTAATAATTATGGTAATTCCTACAACAATTCTTATGGAAATTTTAATAAAATTCCCTCTGAATTTGAGACTAGTGTTAAAGAATTTATTACTTTGCAAAAGAGTTTCAATGCTTTGATTGAAGAAAAATTGCTTAAGATTGATGAATTGGCTAGGAACATTGATAGAATTTCTCTTGATGTTGATTCTTTGAAACTTAGATCTATTCCACCTAAGCATGATATCAATGAGTCTCTCAAATCCATGAGAATTTCCATTGATGAGTGCAAAGAAAGAACCACTAGGATGATGCTAAGAAAGATTGCTTTGTGAAAGCATGTTCTTCTAGTTTATATGAAAATAAAGATGAAGATCTAAAAGTTATTGATGTGTCTCCTATTAAATCTTTGTTTTGCAATATGAATCTTGATAATGATGGGACTGAAGATGAGCCACCTTTACCTAGAAGGAATTCCAAAAATTCAGAGTTTTTAGATCTCGATGCAAAAATTGGTAAAAATGGGATTGAAGAGGTCAAAACTTTAGATATCAATGAACCCACTATTTTGGATTTAAAGGAATTTAATTATGATAATTGCTCTTTGATATATTGTATTTCCTTGTTGCAATCCATGCTAAATTCTCCTCATGCTTATAGTCAAAATAAAGCTTTTACTAAACATATTGTTGATGCTTTGATGCAATCTTATGAAGAAAAACTTGAGTTGGAAGTTTCTATCCCTAGAAAACTTTATGATGAGTGGGAACCTACAATAAAAATTAAAATTAAAGATCATGAGTGCTATGCTTTGTGTGATTTGGGTGCTAGTGTTTCCACGATTCCAAAAACTTTGTGTGATTTGCTAGGTTTCCGTGAATTTGATGATTGTTCTTTAAACTTGCACCTTGAGGATTCCACTATTAAGAAACCTATGGGAAGAATTAATGATGTTCTTATTGTTGCAAATAGGAACTATGTGTCCATAGATTTCATTGTTCTTGACATAGATTGCAATCCTTCATGTCCTATTATTCTTGGTAGACCTTTCCTTAGAACGATTGGTGCAAATATTGATATGAAGGAAGGGAATATTAGATTCCAATTTCCTTTAAGGAAAGGCATGAAACACTTCCCTAGAAATAAAATAAAATTACATTATGAATCTATTATGAGAGCCACTTATGGATTGCCTACCAAAGATGGCAATACCTAGATCTATCTTCGCTTTTATGCCTAGCTAGGGGCGTTAAACGATAGCGCTTGTTGGGAGGCAACCCAATTTATTTTTATTCCTTGATTTTCGCTCCTGTTTAGTAATAAATAATTTATCTAGCATCTGTTTTGGTTGTGTTTTTTGTGTTTAATTAAAGTTTGTGCCAAGTAGAACCGTTGGGAAGACTTGGGGAAAGTCTTTTTAATCTTGCTGTAAAAAACAGAAACTTTAGCGCTCACGAGAATTGCTGCCATTTTTATTTGGAGAGTGCTATTTAGTTAATTATTTTTGAAGATGATTAATAGATAAATTCCTCACGTCCAGCAATTTATGTTAGAATTTTTGGGGTTCCAGAAGTTTGCGTTAGCTACAGATTACTACAGACTGTTCTGTTTTTGACAGATTCTGTTTTTCGTGTGTTGTTTGCTTATTTTGATGAATCTATGGCTAGTAAAAGAGTTTATAAACCATAGAGAAGTTGTAATACAGTAGGTTTAACACCAATATAAATCAATAATGAGTTCATTACAGTACCTTGAAGTGGTGTTTTGTTTTCTTTCGCTAACGGAGCTCACGAGATTTTCTATTTAAGTTTTGGGTTGTGAAGTTTTCAAGTTTTGGGTAAAGATTTGATGGATTATGGAACAAGGAGTGGCAAGAGCACAAGATTGGGGATGCCCATGGAACCCCAAGGTAAAATTCAAGGACACCAAAAAGCCTAACCTTGGGGACGCCCCGGAAGGCATCCCCTCTTTCGTCTTCATCTATCGGTAACTTTACTTGGAGCTATATTTTTATTCACCACATGATATGTGTTTTACTTGGAGCATCTTGTATGATTTGAGTCTTTAATTTTTAGTTTACCACAATCATCCTTGCTGTACACACCTTTTGAGAGAGACTCACATGATTCGAAATTTATTAGAATACTCTATGTACTTCACTTATATCTTTTGAGCCATATAGTTTCTGCTCTAGTGCTTCACTTATACCTTTTAGAGCATGGCGGTGGTTTTATTTTATAGAAATAATTGATCTCTCATGCTTCACTTATATTATTTTGAGATTCCTTTAGAACAACATGGAAATTTGCTTTTAGGAATAATATAAAAACTTTCATAGAAGTGCATTGAATACTATGAGAAGTTTGATACTTGATAATTGTTTTGAGATATTGAGATGGTGATATTAGAGTCATGCTAGTTGAGTAGTTGTGAATTTGAGTAATACTTGTGTTGAAGTTTGTGATTCCCGTAGCATGCACGTATGGTGAACCGTTATGTGACGAAGTCGGAGCATGATTTATTTATTGATTGTCTTCCTTATGAGTGGCGGTCGGGGACGAGCGATGGTCTTTTCCTACCAATCTATCCCCCTAGGAGCATGCGCGTAATACTTTGTTTCGATAACTAATGGATTTTTGCAATAAGTATGTGTGTTCTTTATGACTAATGTTGAGTCCATGGATTATACGCACTCTCATCCTTCCATCATTGCTAGCCTCTCTAATACCGCGCACTTTTCGCCGGTATCATACACCCACCATATACCTTCCTCAAAACAGCCACCATACCTACCTACCATGACATTTCCATAGCCATTCCGATATATATTGCCATGCAACTTATCACCATTTCATTTACCATGACACGCTTCATCATTGTCATTATTGCTTGCATGATCATGTAGTTGACATCGTATTTGTGGAAAAGCCACTGTTCATAATTCTTCATACATGTCACTCATGCATCATTGCACATCCCGGTACACCACCGGAGGCATTCACATAGAGTCATATTTTGTTCTAAGTATCGAGTTGTAATTCTTGAGTTGTAAGTAAATAAAGTGTGATGATCATCACTATTAGAGCATTGTCCAAGTGAGGAAAGGATGACGGAGACTATGATTCCCCCACAAGTCCGGATGAGACTCCGGACAAAAAAAAGAAAGGCCATAAAAAGGAGAAGGCCCAAAAAATGAGAGAAAGGAGAGAAGGGACAATGCTACACTACAAAAAAAGACACATCCGTGACATTTTGGGCCAAACGAAAAAAATTGCTGTCATACATATGACACTTCTATGACGATAATTGTGACAAAACCCAGTATCATCATTGATGTGGTGGGCTCCTACTTCTATGACAAAAAATCATGACAGAAAATGGGCTTTTCGTCCTGGGCGGGCGGGAGACGCAGCTGCATGACATTCTTTGGGCCGTCCATGACGGAAAAAACCATGGTAGAAGCGAGGGGGAGGAAAATTTCGGGGAGTTCCCGGTTACGGTGGGAGGTTGGGGCTGAGCGATGCGCGCTTCTCTCGTACACGTACGCGCGTGTGTGCGAGGCGTTGGCTCTAACTGAACCCGAGCGAGGCGTCAGGCTCTAACTGAACCCGAGCGATTACACTGCAGGCTACGCGTTACTAAACCCAAGCGATCGATCGATGGCTGTTGACTGAACCCGATCGAGTGATTCCTTCACTACTGCTGCTAACTGAAGCCGATCGATGCTGCCTTTGGATGAACAGTGAGCGTTGCGGGGGGGTTGGATGAACAGTTCTCGGTGGGGGTGGATGAACAGGACCCCGTGGTGTTGCCTCTGGATGAACAGGACCCCGATCGATCGAGCCAGTTGGGGCTGGATGAACATGACCCCGTGGAGGGATGGATGAACAGGACCACCCCGTGGCGGGCTGGATGAACAATAGACGGTGGAGGGCAGGATGAACAGTAGCCCGTGGAGGGGTGGTTGAACAGGAGCCCGTGGAGAGGGCTGGTTGAACAGTAGTCGGTGGAGTAGCGCGCGGTGGAGGCTGGATGAACAGGAGCCCATGGATGAACAGTCACAGGTGGAGGCTGGAGGAGGTCGACGGTGGATGAACAGTAGCTCGTGGAGGCTGGAGGGGGTCGACAGTGGAGATGAACAGTATCCCGTGGAGTCCCATTTTGCGGTACGCCACACCCCTCCCGATGAACAGGACCCCGTTTCGACCGTAGCACTCCAACACAAGTCCGTTTCCTCCGTTTTGCAGTACGCCACACCCCTCTCGATGAACATGACCCCCGTTTCGACCGTAGGAGGTCCGTTTCCTCCGTTTTAGGGTACGCCAGACCCCTCCCGATCAACATGATCCCGTTTCGAACATGGCCGTTCGAACACAAGGTCGTTTCCTCCGTTCTGCGGTACGCCAGGCCTCGTTTCCATCGCCTGTTCCATCCAAGCCCTCCCGATGAACACGACGCATTCCATTGCCTCCCCATGAACACGACGACGACGCTGTTTCTCCATTCCGACCCAGCCATGTACACGAGCCCTGGCCGTACGTATGCGCGAGTAGGCGTTCGAGACCCCTCCCATATGTACACATACGTGGCCGTATTTTCTTTCTTGCACCCTGGCCGTTGTACGTACGTGTACATGCTACGTGCGCACCTCTACTACGACACGTGCGCGCCTCTACATTCACCAGTATATATGTACGTACACGTTTGTGACCAGAATGACAACGCTACGTACGCTTCGACCAGGTGGGTCCCAGTAGTCAGGGGCAAACGTTTTTTTTGCGAAATACGGTGGCCCATCCGGTGGGTCCCCGCTGTTAGGTGGAGGAATAATTATTTTGCACGTAATAAGGAGGCACTTCCTTGCTGCGGCCGTGGACCCAGCTGTCAGCCTCTCCACGTACAGTCCACGTCCGATGGAAGCCGTTCCTTGACCACGTTGACCACGCCGCGCCGAGAGCACCAGGGCGGTGGACGACGGCGAGGCCTAGGAAGGGGACGACGTGGAGCCGGGGAAGACGCGGCATTGGATGCCCACGCGTAGAGGAGTACAAGGGTTCACTGGTTCGCTGCGGTGTGAGCTGTCGTCGCCGCAGAATAAACGGAGGTGTGAGTGAGTAGAGGGATGGCCTGGCCAGCGGTGGGAGTAGTAGGGGGCGGTGAGGCCTCCGCCGCATCGCAGCCGGCCACGGGAGGTAGGAGCACGAGGCACGACCGGCGCTGGTTTGGGCGGCTGGAGCAAGAAGACCAGAGGTTGAAGAAGCACTACGACCGTTGGATGGACATCGTATGGTCACTGGAGCTAGAATCGTGCATATTAACTAAGTTGACAAAGCCCTCCGTCCCCGTCAACTTAGTAGGCCCACAAGTCAGCCTCCCACCAAGGTGGGTTCCAGCTAGCAGGGGGTTTTCATATTTTTGTGCGTAATAAGGAGGCACTTCCGGTGGGTCCGAGCTAACAGCAGGGGGGACGTTTTTTTCGCGAAATACGGTGGCCTGTCGGGTGGGTCCCATCTATCAGGGGCAAACGTTTTTTCGCGATATACTGGTGGGCGTCCGGTGGGTCCCTGCTGTCAGGTGGAGGAATAATTATTTTCCGCGTAATAAGGAGGCACTTCCTTGCGACTGCCGTGGACCCAGCTATCAGCCTCTCCACGTACAGTATTCTTCTGATGGAATTTGGTCGTTGACCACATTGACCACGCCGCGCCGACAGCACCGAGGCGGTGGACGACGGCAAGGCCTAGGAAGGGGACGACGCGGCGCCAGGGAAGACACAGCAGTGGATGCCCACGCGGAGAGGAGTACAAGGGTTCATTGGTTCGGCTGCGCTGCCGTCGCCGCAGAATAACAGGGGGTGTGGGTGAGTGGAGTGGAGGGATGGCCTGGCCAACGGTGGGAGTAGTATGGGGGCGGTGAGGCCTCCACGGCAGCACAGCCGGCCACGGGAGGCAGGAGTAGGCGGCACGACTGGCGCTACTTTGGGCGGCTGGAGCAAGAAGACCAGAGGTTGAAGAAGCACTACGACCGTTGGATGGACATCGTACGGTCAGTCGAGCTAGAATCGTGCATATTGACTAAGTTGACAAAGCCCTTCGTCCTCGTCAACTTAGTAGGCCCACTATAATGGGTCCCAGCTAGCAGGGGGAGTATTCATTTTTGTGTGTGTAATAAGGAGGCACTTCCTTGCGTGTGAGGATATAGCTGGTGGGTCCGAGCTGTCAGCGGTGTTAACGTTTTTTTCACGAAATACAGAGGCAGTTTTGGTGGGTCCCAGATGTCAGGTGGAGGAAATCATTATTTTGCGCATAATAAGGAGGCATTTCCTTGCGTGCGGTCGTGGACCCAGCTGTCAGCCTCTCCACGTACAGTCCACTTCAGATGCATGTCGGCCGTTGACCATGCTGACCACACCATGCTGAGAGCACCAGGGCGGTGAACGACGGCGAGGCCTAGGAAGGGAACGACACGGAGGCAGTGAAGACTCGGCCGTTGTTTTTGTTTCCCACACGGAGGGGAGTACGACTGTACGAGGATTTACTGGTTCGTCTGCCGTCACCGGAGAATAACAGCAGGTGTGGGTGAGTAGAGGGATGGCCAGGCCAGCGATGGGAGTACGGTGGGGCGTTGAGGCCTGCGCGGCAGCACAGCCGGCCGAGGGGAGGAGGGAGCAGGCAATCCCGCCGGTGCTTGTTTGAGCGGCTGGAGCAGGAAGAGCAGAGATTGAAGAAGCACAACGGCCGTTGGATGGACATCCAACAGTGTACAGGCCATCTGTGGAAAGCCTCAAATCTACGGAAAACAGCATGCATCCCATCTGCCATTATTTCAAATAATTTGCAGCCCATTTGCTAATTATTACGGCTTTTTTTGGAGCCCATATTCTTTATGTTTGCATTACAGCCCATATTGTGGCCACGGTTAAAAAATTATACGAATTTTTGCATATGTCGGTGCGGTCTGAACTGTTTTTAATCCCGAAATTTCAAGTCACATTCAGACTGATTTTAAAAATAAATGTATATCAATATAAAATCCAATAAATTGTCCACGCATAAAAATCAATGCAATTTAAAATCTTGAAATGAAAAAAAAGATATTTGAAAATAATTGCCGGTTTGATGTGTTTTAAAAATGTACAACCCATTTCTCATTACTGATAGGCCATTTTCTCGGCCAGCCGAATGAAGCTCTCCTCGTCTTGAAAGATTTGCAGCCCAACAGGCCTGATAAAGCGACTTACTTGACAAATCACAAAAGAACTGGGCTAGCCATTTTCAGAAAGAAAAAAAAAACTACTGGCCTGGTTTGTGGTAAACATAAAAGAAAAGGTTGTCTAGACAAGCCAGAGTGTCCCGCACAGCCCAGTTGACACCCTGCTTCCGTCTCAAAAACAAATTAGATAAATGCCACTCCAATTATGGCGATTCATAAAAATGCCACTGCAATTTCCAAACTTTGAAAAATGCCACTGCAATTTTTGCAACTTTGAAAAACGCCACTTCAGTTTGCAAACTTTGAAAAACGCCACTCCAGACTTCGAAAAATGCCACTAGAAATGGCATGAAATGGCATTTTTCAAAGTTTGGAAATTGCAGTGGCATTTCTCGGATACACCAAATTTGGAGTGGCATTTATCAAATTAACACAAAACGAAAATAACTGGGCGAGCTGCTGGGTCCCTGGTGTCAGCCGCTCATTGTGCAATTCTCTCGTTTATTGACTACGTTGACAATGGCATCAGACCCAGATGTCAGAAATCCACTAGGAGGAGCCATTTTTTATTGGCTTGAAATAAGGAGGCACTTGCTTGCGTACTGCCATGACCTTGGCGGGTCCCTGCTGTCATCCTCTCCACGTACAATCATCTCCTGATTGTGTACGCGTCAACTTGCTAGGCCCACAAGTCAGCCTCTAAACCGTGGAGGACAAATACAACCCATTTAAAAAAAATAACAGCCCATTCCATACGTTCAAACGGAAAGTTCAACATTCAGAGCAAAGTAACAGGTCTGATCCACATATAGAGTACTGAACTTCCACGTTGACAACCATCATAGCCAAGTTAACTATCTACTCCCACTAACACTCTAGTAGCGTACAAGTACTAACTTACTCTTAGCTAACTAGATGATGCCGGCCGCCATCTGCTGTCCATGCTAAACGCCGGCACCGGCGTCCTCCGCCTCGCCTCGGACTTGCCATAGGTGCGATAGGGCACGTTGCTCGCGCGCGTTGGCCCTTTTCATGCCGGCGTGGTCCACCGAAGCTTCGGCTTCCAAGCGGGAAACCCACTTGACGAGCTGGTAGTAAAAATCGGCGTCGCGAACGCGTGCGTGCCCGACAGCCTCCAAGGCTATTTGCCGGGCGCCGGCCTCCATGTAGTCGGCCCAGTTGCGGGCGCTCTGCTCGCGACTCAGAGCGTCGGTGCGCTGCTGCTCCATGTCCCGCTGGCGGCGCAAATCGGTGATACGCTGCTCCTCCGCCAGGCGGTCGCGCTCCAACAACTCCTGCTCCTCCGCCATGCGGTTGCGCTCCAACAACTCCTCGATCTCCGCGTTGCCATCTAAAGATAGATAGAATGCCTCCTCCCTCCGTCTGCCTTCCGGTGAAAACCCGAACACTAGTTCCGGCGTTGACCGCCTCCGGCGTCGCCTACCGCGGACGGGAGGGGGCATGGCGGACGTGGCGAGCGACGTCGGGCCGGTGGGGGCTTATGAGGATACGGCGAGTTGGGTCATGGTGGCACCTGAGAAGGCCTGGAAACAGTACTTATAGGCGGAAGGTAGTGCGACGGTCATCGGAATTCAATGCATAATGGCTTAGCGCGCCAGCTTGCCGTGGAAAACTAGAGAAACTGAAATTATGACTATGCCGTCCCGTCCCGTTTGGGTCGCACGCCGGCATGGCGGTCAAATGAGTGCACTCGAATCATCTCCCTCCTTGTCAATAATGACTCCACGGATTTAAAGCGTATCTTTTTTCGCATCAGTTAGCTGCCTTAATTTCGGCCGGCTGCATGCAGGCACTCAGAATCGCTCGCAGGCAGTATGCGAAGCAGCATGCAACGAGTCGCAGCCGAGGGCACGCATGTAGCCACTTAAATTGCTGGAATTAATTAGGCTTAAACTTCTGCATGTCGTTAATTATTGCCATGCATTGGTCTTGCTGCTTTGCTCATGGGACTAATAAATCCCGGACGGAGGGAGTACCTTGGTTGGTGAGAGGTTTGAATTAAGCCCTGCAAACTGGAAAGGAGGTACTCCCTCCGTTTTTATTTTGTTCGCATATTAGCTTTGGTCCAAGTCAAGCTTTACAAACTTTGACCAAGTTTATATACAAAAATATTAAGATATACAATAACAAATCAACAACATTAGATTTATTATTAAATGTACTTTCACATCGTATAGATTTATTACGATAAATGTCTATATTGTTTTCTATAAACTTGGTCAAACTTTACGAAGTTTGACTTCAGTCAACTCTAATATGCAGAGTAAATAAAAACGGAGGGAGTACTAGTACGTGCGTGATCAGCTATTTATTCGTGTAGGATCAAGTAGGTCGTTTCTTGAATTGAGCCCTGCAAACCGAAAAGGAGGTAGTACGTGCGTGATCCGCTATTTATCCGTGTAGGATCGATAGTGTAGCTTGTCAGTTTCTTCAGAGGTAGGTATTTTTATCCGTGTAGGATCGGTAGTGTAGCCTGTCAGTTTCTTCAGAGGTAGGCATTTTTATTCAAAAAACTGCCACTTCGCATCTTGCGTCGCAAATAAAACTGCCAGGAGCGCATTTGTAGGCTAGCTAGTGATTGATCAGTAACTTGTAAACACTGAGTGAACAAAAATAAGTAACTGTTAATGCATCTCAATGATTCACAGATCATATACAAATATGTAGCTCCAAAAGCAAAGATCAGCCACTTCAGATCTCGCGCCGCAACTAAAACTAACTAGTACGATTCCCATACATAAGATCAACATGTTAATGCATCTCAATGATCCACAGATCATATACAAATATGTAGCTCCAAAACCAGAGATCTAGAAAAAACATCTGTTCTTCCTACTAACATGGATGCTTCTCTTGGCCAACATTTAGTACAGACTGAAAGACAAATTTGTTTGTGAAGTCTACAATTCCTCTTGCAAACGTAAGTGGTTTCACCAATAGCTAGAACCATGAGAATGAACCACACATGATGGAGGAATATCCACTGCAATATGATTTGGTCTTCTCTCGATCACACCGTGAGACTATTTTTGGAATACAAACTTTAACTTAGGAAAAATGATGCCCATTGTATAATCAGACCAAAGCAATGAAGCACCTAGTGTTGGCCAATAAATAGTACAATACTACTTTTCTGCAGTCCATGAAGTGACTATCCAATCTTTCTGTGTCTATTTTCAAATGGCACTGCATGCAGTGACTATACTATTCTCTTGTGCAGTTCAACCAAAATTGCAGACACTTTGTTTGTTTGCCAAATAGCAACGGGCAGACATCTTTGTCTGCACAAATATCAAGCATCTAGTAAACATATACCACACCTTGTATTTTCGGTTTAAACATGTCTCTTCCGCTTAGCATCTATCATGTTCTGCACTGGACAATCTGATACAGTTATGTTTTGCCCTGGACAATTTCATACTGAATTGATTTACTGGTTCAGAGCAGAAATATAGCGACTATTCTTCATTAGACCAAGGATATCCATGTTCGCAGTGATGGAAGAGGTGAAATCAATACAACCGAAATTGAGCATCCAATCATTGAATCCTGTCCTGCACCTCCAATGTAGGTCCACCCTGCCAATAAATTCACATGCAAACCACTAGTATTACTATCTAATGACAGTACAAAAAGAGTAGAAAGATAGTGCAAACCATGTACCTTCGTAATGAACATGTCATAGTGCCACCAATTGGATATAAAGGTTTGGAAAAAAACATGCTCCTAATGTTGAACCAGTTGGACTTTTTGTGCGGTTCCACTAAAATCGAGCATCCCTGTTTGCATAGATATTGAAAGTGTGATTACTCTAAAAGTGGCACTAGTTGAAGCATAGACTCACAAATATAAGCATTCCAATTTCATAATGGGAAAAGGTAGCAAGACTGTTTCTAACCACCTGTTTGAAGGAACAAATAAAGCAACAGCGGCTGATGTCAGGAAGGCATACATAGTTTTTTATGAAAAACTGAGCCATTCCTGACCTTTCCTCTTGTTTTAAGCAAATTTTGTGCAGTTCTTCTAAAATAAAATGCCATCACCGCCTTGACAATTCAGTGAAACTGTACAAAAGGAAATGACTTAACATTACATCATGATGTCAGGTATGTAGTCGACAGGCATTAGAGACAAACATACAAACCTCCTCTGATAACATAATGAACATTAATTTTAACAAAGGTGTGACTAGCTTTACCGGGATAATTTGAGTGAACTCTACACCCTTTGTTCCTTAATATAAGAATTTTTCGCGGTTCAATTTAAAGTACCCAAACGTCTAGTATTTAGAAAAACAGGTAGTAGTTTTCTTGAGCACATATCTGGGAAAGCTTGCCACACTTTATTTATGTCCATACACTAATGCAACACCAATCGAATACTACAAATATACACTAATCCAGTGGCTAGTGCAATAGTAGAGTAGTTAGTTTATTATAGGGTACAATACAATGGTTTTACTAAACAGATTTCAATAAACTCTAGCACTGGAAGGTTTCTATAAGAATTAACAATACAAAATGTAAAGGTAACAAGTTTCAGAATTGGTATACTAGCTCTACATGAGCATTAAACCAAATACAAAAGTCTGAAGGTAACTAGCATTATTAACTAATGACAGTATAAAAAAATTGCAAACCATGTACCTCCAAGGTAAATATCATTTCGAACTCGGGGGGCCTTAAAAATTACTATCCCAATCTTGATAATCGATCAAACATAAAAAGTTGATCGAACGAATCAAGAGAACAGCCGGAGGAGGAGGTTCCCACTCTTGACCTTTCCTCTTGTCTTCATAATTGTCTGTGCAGTTTAACCAAAATAAAATGACATCAGCGCCTTGGCATTTTGGTGACACTGTACAAAAAAATTAACTTATCTCATGAAAGTGAGGTATGTAATCTATAAGCATTAATAGTGCACAAATCTGAAGGTAGTAACAAGTTTCATCGTTGGTACACTGGTTGTGCAACGGCATTAGAATGCCTTAGCTAAAAAATCTTTAATACATCCACAATCAACAGCTAACCCTGAAATAATCCGGTGACATTAAATGGCATTGCTTAAATTTATCGGTGGCATTATACTGAGAGCGGCATTAGTTAAATGTGGCATCACTTTAGTAGTAGCATTGCTTGACTTGACTACTGGCGTTATACTAATAGCAAAAAAAGTGGCAATAAAGCATGGGAGGCCCATTCGGACAGTGGGCGCACCAGTACGATGTACCTCCACGGACGCAGAGTGGTGAGGGAGGTATGGTTGCCCCGAGCAACAAATATCCATGCAACATATGTGGATTACGTCCCATTTTTCTCTCTTTAGCCACCTTTTTCCTATGCGAGGACAACAAACCGATCGACCTGGTCATTCTCTATTGCGTTGTCATGCCTTTCTACCCTTCTTCAACCAAGAGACACGAGACTCGTTCCTTAGCTACTGATTTTCCCCTTTTCAACCTAGATGCGGGTTCGATGCCTACTCTCTTGGACAGTACAGTCTCCCTTCCTTTCCTTATTCAACCCAGACATGGATTAGTCTGCATGAAGTAGGGTTTCCTTTAATAGTGCAAATTATGGTTTTCGTCTGCGTGGCCAGCAGAGCAGAGGATAGCAAATTGGGAAGATGGTGGAGTGGAAAAAGATCCACATGCAATGACGTGGCAGATGGGAGGATAGCAAATTGGGAAGATGGTGGAGTGGAAAAAGATCCACATGCAATGACGTGGCAGATGGGGCAATAGAACAAGGTTATGGTCCGAAAAGAGGTAGCATACTTGAGGGTCGGCGGGAAGTGGCTTCGCTCATGGTCGTCGTCCTCCGCACACACTATGGCAGCGAGCTTGGGGACGAAAGCCATCCCGCGCGGGCGCTAGGTCTGAGAGGACGGCCTTGTCGTCAGTGCGTGACCTCGCTCGCCGACGATGAGTGCGTCAACGATGCACGTCCTTTTCTTCCCCGGCGAGTCTGTGACCACCGGTGAGGAGGGAGAGAGGGGCCGTCTTTTTTAGATCTGGAGAGAGGGTGGTAGTGTGAGAATCAAGTGGGCAACCCTTAGCAAGAAAGCGCTCAAGCTCCAGCCTATATATCTTTTTTATACTACTAGTACTGGAGGTGGAGTAGTGGTAGAGTAGTTTATATTTTCTCTGCGTACAGTACCAGTTAGTCGTGCTTCAAAACTGATCGGCATGCCATTAAAAAAATAAAGGTGGATAACTAATGCGGCACCTCGGGCCAACGCGGCCAGATCACATTTTGCACGAGAAATTACACACCATGTTTCGTTGACATGTGGTCCCGTTCCAACATATCAGTGAGACGACTGCGAGTAGTAGGAGTATTTCCGAACGGACGTGTAGGCCGGGGCACCTCTTCGTGAACCGTGGCAAACTCACAACCGTCCACCGACTCTTCGCCTTTCCCTCTCGATTTGGAGCTGCTGTCGCACGCTCTTCCTCTCCCTCCTCCATTTTCCTTCAGCTTCACCCTTTCTTCTGCCATTGTTCGATCGTCTTCTCCATGGAGGGAACAGGCCGGAAATGACCCCGTTATTCTTGCCCCGATCTGAAAGATGACGTGGTGGAGGAACTCATTGATCGGTGTGACGTCATCACCTCAGCTAGCGTGCAGGTTCGTTCAACCCCATTCTCGACTCAACTAATAACATCATTACAAAGAACCCAAGAGTCAAGGAGCAGTTTGATCTCCCCTATCTTCTTCGCCGTGACCCTGAGATGACTGGCGCCGGCACAACGGAGGCCTCGCCCTGTGCAAGTTGATGCCGCTTGATAATGATACGTATGATGTTAAGATGCCGTTGCTTGAGGGAAAGGCTTGGGCGGGTGCAAATGGAGATTGGGTTGTTTACATTGGGTCCAACTACGAGTGGGAACTTGTGAATGTGTACACTCGTCACCGGGTTCCACTTCCAAAAATCTTAGCACACTGCCTAGAGGTTGAGCACACCGGTAATGTACACACGTTCAAATACGATCATGGTGACTGTATTCTATGGAAGATAGCAATTTGTCGAGTTCCCAACCGCTCTTGGAATTACAGCAACTATGATGTTGTTGCTATCTTCGACAAGCTTGTTGCCGTCCTTGATGGTTTCACTCAATGGATATTGCTCAAAAATCAGTTTTTGTACACGGATGAGTACTGTGATGCAATTCAATACGAGGGCCTTGTGTTTTCTGCCACCACTCGTGGCACTGTTTTTGCATGCCATCCTCATAGTTTCGGTACGTTTGTCTTCCACCGTAATTATAATTGTTTCATCCACATGCATGCGGGTTAGCAAGTTTCCCTTTACTAATTAACCTTCTTCTTGTGTTTCCAAGGTCCTGTGAACATCCCACCACCTATACTTGAAAATTTTTATAACCAAGGGGGAGATGACGATGGTGATGATCAAGAGCATGAGGACGAGCAGCGCCCATATACTCTGTGGCGCCTGGCAACTAATTCCGATGGATCACCTCTTCTTGTGTGTATACAGCCCACTGATGATGTTACTGCTAAGGAAGCAGGTGTCTCCCATGGTCGCACTCTTCGGACCTATTACAACACCTGTTGCATGGTATTCGGGATGGATACTAGTGTGCTAGCGCCAACTCCTTCTCCCTGGTACAGAATTGATAGTCTTGGAGAAAACTCGCTCTTCCTTGGACAAAACTATCCGATGATGGTGAAAGGCGATCCAATTGCTGTTGACACATTTATGAGAAGCAATTTTGTCTATGCCTCAGACATTTGTGTGGTTCCCTACCCTGGTAGGGATATAGTAGGCCGCTTCAGCCTGGATGATCAGTCCTGCATTGGTTTCCAGATTGACAATCGATGGCCCATCCCAGAGAATCACTTGTGGTTCAAAGCAAGCGTTTCCAATGCCGAGGAATGGTTGAGTTGAAGTTCATTTCATTGCTTGTTATTTGTTGTGTGGTGAAAAATTTAGTATTTATAATGTATCCTCGTTGTCGATGTGGGTTGATGACCTGTTGTATGTAATAAAATGATATGCATGTGATAAACTTACTAAATTTATGAATGGCTTTCGAGTCGCTTCTCTAAATTTGTACTAGCTTCACATGCTTCACGCGTCGGGCGGGTGTTTTTACTGTAGCCATATGTTCATGTGTTCGTTGTACGTAACCAGCACCTCGAATCCTCGATAGTAGTATACTATATACTAGTAGGAGTAAGTAGTAGGAGTAGTAGGGTGGCATGGGCCAGAACAAGCATTCACGTCCAGGAGTATGGCACACGCCACCACCACGACATCCATCTGACACCATATTATTTCTTGGAGTCCGTGCTAGAGCAATCTCTTCAACCTCGTTGTTTCTCTAACTTCAGCCATCGCGCGGCGGGCGAGGTGGGGGTTTGCCGATAGTCGGTTTCCTTAACTGCGGTCCCACTTGTAAGGCCAACTTCAACGCACGACCCCAAACGCACCTCCGTTTTGCATGAACTCCAACGATAATTTTGACTAGAAAAGCAAGACCAAAGAAAACAAGAACCACAAGAATACATTTTACTACTCCTGTAAGTTGGATTAGTGCCTTATTGATGCATTCATTGTTGATCTGCGGAGGCTCGATCTTGCGTGCTTCTTTCTTCTTCGAGTGTAAAGAAGTAGACGTTGCTTCCTCGCATCTAGTCTCATGTCTAGCCTCTATTCTAGTAGGAGTATCAACAAGTGCACTAATCTCATCTCTAGCCTCTGTGCTAGCTAAAAGTGATAGAACATCTACTAAATTGCACTCTATCAATATATGGATGTACTCTTCTTCCCAATACAAAAACATGCATCCATTCTACTCCCTCCGTTGCACAATACATGCCTTCTATTTGTCAAAATATATATGTATCTAGACATGTCTTAGTATATAGGTACATCCATTTTTGGACAAATGGAAGTCAAGTATTTTGGAACGGAGGGAGTACACAATAAAAATTTTAAGTTAGCACAACTAGTCTAATCCGAGAGCAGAACCGAAGATTTGGTCGGGTTCTTCCTCCTTTTGCCGACAAGTGGGACATCCAGCATCCAGGTCGTGTCATGAAAGAAAATAGAGTGGTAGTTGAAGCCACGAGATGTGCATCTTGGGTTAAACTGTAAATAGAATCTTACTACTCTTGAGTAACTCCAAAAGCGGCCACCGAAGATCTTTATTGGATTTGTTTTTCATCACCAGCACGTCGAGGTGAAAGATGTGCAGGTTCAGTGGGTCCTCTTGCGTTTTCACTGACATGTGGGCTGCATGTGAGCAAACAGACGATGGGCTCCGCACGTCCGCTGGTTGGCTGAGAAGAGAGATAGAGGAGGGCTGAGCACGGACTGCAAGAAATTTGTTCTATGTACCTCGATATAGGCTCGATATAGTGGGGTGGCATGGGTCATAACTAGCATTCACGTCTAGCAGTACGGCACACGCCACCCGCACGAGTCCCATCCGACACCAATTTTCTTGGAGTCCATGCTACAGCCATCTCTTCCCCCTCCTGTTTTCTCAGCCATCGCGCGGTGGGCGGGGTGGGGGTTTGCCGATAGTCGGTTTGCTCAACTGCGGTCCCACTTGTAAGTGAAAATGCAACACCGCACGCATTCCCGCTTGAGCGGCATGCCGGATCAACCGTGTGGGGGTGCGACGCGAATACGGCAGGCTTTTCCTTTTAAACTCGTAACTTGTAAAATTTGGTTCTGCTCCATGGCGCGACCGATAGATAGAAAATAACGATTTTGCCTAGAGTAATGAGAAGTTTGGTTCTGGCGCCGTTCATGCATGGAGTACATATGAAAATTATGAAGTTGATGCGAAAGGTAAGATAATTACTGTAGTATCATATACTACTACATGGATTTGACGAAAAGATAAAAATACATACGGATCCATCAACGTTCAACGACATCCTCACGCCCTAGTGCGTCGGGTCACCAACTGACGTGTGAGGAGCAGCGGCGTTGGCGGCGAGCTCAACGTGCTTCTGAACAGTGCCGTCCAAGGTTGCCCTGCGCTCCAAAAAGGCCAGCGTCCTATCGTCCTCCTCTTGCATGTAGTAGTCCTTGTGGACGATTTGCGCGTAGACGTGGGTGATTATGTTGATGGTGTCTTGCTGCGCCAGGCGCTGCGCGGCGAGCGCGACCTCGAGGTGGACATTCTCCGGCGCGACGGCGGGCAGTCGCAGGGACACCAGTGCATCGAAGAGGTTGTTACCATAGTGGCCATTGAGGGTGGCGGGCATCGTAGAGCCTGGGCGCGTCGGCTGGAGGCTTACGTCAAAGTCGTCTGCAAGCTTCTTCATGACGGTGAACTTGTCGAGGAAACCGATGAGGACCTCGTCGAACAAGGAGACGAAGTTGTCGTCCAAGCGGCCCCTCGCCCTGGTGGCCTCAAGCAATACTACCTAGAGGCGTTCCTCGATGCCGGGCCACAGGCCGGCGTCGTGGACCATCTGGCACAGTCGGCTGATGCTCGCGCTCATCTCCTGCATGGGTCTAGCGTAGCTTCTAGTCAACTGATCTTCCGATTCGAGTGATCACTCAGCCCTAGGTTAGCGTGCATAGGTGCGTAGGATTTCGTACTACTCATCGGCCCTCTACTGCACCTGCCTTTGGCTGTATGGTAGGTGGGCCAGCCACCCCCTAGGGCCACGTGTCATTCACCCAAAGGCAGTTCCTCACAGTGAATATCCGTTGGTCAAATTATTACGTGCTGCTCCTCACAGTGAAGTGACAAGACGATGCGCCGAAGATGACACCTGAGTATAGGCGCCGTGTTCGGCATACCGTAGTCAGCCTCACCGTCTGCAATCACTATCATCATGGCGGTAGAGCTAGCCTGCTTACAACTAGCCTTGTCTGACATAATTTCCTGTGCGTAGATGCCCGTGCATTGCACGGAACACCAAGATTGGGGGTGGACGGCTCCGGCAGCAGCCATCGCGCCAGATTTTTCCACGGCCTTCTACTCCTAGATGTGGTGGGGAGGAGATGAGGCTAATTGTGAGAGACAAGGAGTTGTTTGTAAATAGGGAACAAGTGCGGGCATCTTTTTGCAAAAATAGAGAAGCTTGGTTTGTATGCGTCAGATCTAGATCCGACGGCTATTGGTGAAAGATGGGAGGCACAACATCATCACCAACTCAGGACCTGTTTGATTCGCAGGATTTTGAAAATGCAAGAATAGGACATGGCAATATTACAAGTTTCAAATTGATATTACAAATGTTAGAAGTAATGCTGCACCTACGAAGAGGGAATTACTAGGAAGTTTACGTAAGAACTTTCGTTACTTTAGGTGGATGCAGCATTATCGTACAAACTAAAATCCACCGCCCTGACAAGTCACTAATGGGCAAATAAGCTTTCGAGTCTCTGGCCACTTGATGTTTCAAAAACAAATTCAGCTTCTGCGAAGACTTTGTCATTTAGGCTTAGACGCTTGCGGTGATCAGCACGCCATTCATTGTTGCGCCAGAGAACGCCAAACCTCATTACCTTGAGCACACTTGCCTCCAGAACAAATAACCTGGCCAATTTAATCTCAGATGTGCTGCCTCGGTAGTCGATCAAATCAATTTCTGTAAGATGGAGATCAAGGCATTCGATGAGATTGTTATAGTGCAGCACATTTTTCACTTTCGGGTCTTTTTTATCTACAAAAGAAGAGAACATATTAGAGCAGCTGGCTGCATAAGATTGTCGTGTCATCAAGAGGTACCAATATCATTCGCTCATACGATAGGGTTGGATGGCTAGTGATATTTTTTCACTCTCTCTCTCTCTCTATTTCTGTTTCCTCTCATTTAACTAGGAGCACGTGAAGAGCTTGGGCATTTGTTGCCTTCCACTATGTGGCCGATGCCATATTTCGCAAAAGTATGCCACATAACATGCATCAATGTCAAATCAAAAGATTTTGGCACCTCTCTTGCGATGTGAGAGAGTTGGCACCACTGTGCACACAGACCCACATGTATAAACAAATCAATCAAACCAACTACACCAGCCTCTCACTCTCCCAAACAAGTGTTTTTTATTGCCTCAATCCTCTCTCTCTCTCTCCCACGCAGTGTTTTTTCATTGTGTGAGTTAATTTGGCACCGGAGCAAAGTAGGTGATCCAGATTGGGACACCATGTGAGCAATGGAGGGGCATCGATGCCAAATGCATCACAAGTGAATTTGGCACATGTTTTGGCCTACATAGCCCACTTTTGTAATACTACCTCATATTTAGTATAAAATTTTGACCATAGATTTACCTAAGAAAATGCCAATGCATGTCACTAAAAATTACACCATTTGAAATTATGTTCAAATACGAATCCAACAATATAGTTCTTAGTGACATGCATTAACAATTTTTCAGTTAAATCTATGGTCAAATTTTGATACTACAAAATTGGAAGAGTAAACCAGGAGAATTTGGCAGACGAGTACACCAACGTTGTCAATTTCGGTGCGTCAATGACCCTGATTTTTGTTGGACCTTCTAGATCCGATACAAGCAATCTCTCAAGGAAAGGCGCATTCTCAATGACCATAACATGGAACATCTGGAGTGATCTCTTCCCAATTGATGTCTTGTTGTGGGGCCAGCAAGACACATAAATCCATCGGAGATTCGTCGAGGCGATGTGGAGGCTAATGAACCCGTGGGTCTGCTCAAGACGAAGGTACTCGAGTGCAGTATAGCTGCGGACCAGGTGCTCCATAGCCTTATTCGAGATGACAATGTCGAAGAGGTCGAGCTGCTTGAGTTGAGGGAGAAGAAGAGCGGACGCGACATTAATCTGGGGAAGATAGCAGGAGCTGAAACTGGCGCGGTGCAGCGTTGGCGTGAGGCTGAGCGCGGACTGCGGCAGAGAGCGACATCGTCCAGCTTTAAAGCTGAGCTCCTCGAGCTGATATAGGGCGGGGGATAAGAACCACTTGTCGAACTTGGGTTGGACCTTGCAGTTGGTACTGAACATGCGGATGTCAAGGCGTTTGGCTGGCCCAGGGTGCGATGAAAGGATCTTGGAGACTGCGGCCATGCGTTTGCAATCCCCGTCACAGAGGCAGCTGTTGACGGTGAGGTTGAGGGGGACGCAGCGCCAAAGGGGGCGCCACCGTCGGGAGAGCAGGGCGGTCCGCACGGCAGATTTGGTGGGGAGGAGGCCGATGATGACGAGCAACGTGTCGTCGGGGAGGCTACTGATGAAGTCCAGGCTCGCCGGATGCGGTTTTGGCTCGAGCCGCCTCCACTTGTTGGCTGCCTCGCCGTCCATCTCAACCGGCGGCGACGCCGGTGTACACGTGTACTGGTGTGTGTTGTGTGCTGGGTGTGCGCAAGTGCGTCCTTCTGTGCATGCCGCCGCGAAGTGGTGAATTGTGCGCGAGTGCGTCCTTCGCGTGCAAGAAGTTTGTCCTTAATGCACCCTCAATTTACTAGCGTGCGGGGTGCTACCCCGAGTGGTTTCAACTTTGTTTACTTCACCGCGTGTCAGATGGGCCTCTAGTTTACTTATTTTCACCCACTGCCACATGGGCCAGCACACGAAGATACAGAACACGAGCTGACAAGGCAGCATGTGGATTGGTTGACCGGTCAACTAAACAATATACGGAGCTATACGCTGACACAGTGAGCGTATAATCCGTCGGTATAGAGAGTTCGAGTGAGAGGGGAGGCCCGTGAGAGATAGCGGAGAGAGAGAGAGAAAGAGCTACTCCCTCCGTTCGATAATGTAGTTCCAACATTTTTTTAAGTCAAACTTTTGAAACTTTGACCAAGTTTATAATGAAATTACTTATATCTACAATACCAAAGATAAATGATAGTATGAAGTAAGTACATGTTGTGATGAATCTAATGATTGTTCCAGATGTAAATGTTTTTCTCCACATATACCTGGTCAAACGTTTCTGAGATTTGACTTTTCAAAACATCCATATGCTTATGGACGTGACAGAGTCCCTAACAAGAGAGAGAGAGAGAGAGAGAGAGAGAGAGAGAGAGAGAGAGAGAGAGAGAGAGTGAGTGAAAAAAGTGTGTGTGTGCGTGAAAGAGACATGGACAACACACGATAAAAGTAGAGAACAAGCGTGCGTGTCTTATGCAAACATATCACACATGCATCTTCAACAACGGAGGCAAGGTGAGGAGATAGTGTGTGGTTGTTTGGAACTGAGAGAGCAAGACCCCTAGCACGTGGCCAAGAGGGGTCTAACAAACAAGGGAGAGAGGTCGAGAGAAACGTAGGGAGAAAATGCAGACATGGGGAGGAGAGAGTGTATGTTTGTCATAGAGAGATCCCCTGGAGATCGTGATGGGACTACATGGGTGGGAGATCGAGTGACAAGGTGTGTGCGCGATAGAAGATGCCCCGAGAGATATCGAGATAGACGTATGGATGGAAGGAGACAATACGTGTGTTCCTGTTGGCTAGTAAGAGATAATCATACTTAGGAGGGGGGAGTGCTTGCGCCTATGATGGATTGAGGGATTATGGTACTTAGGGGGGTGCGTGTCACATGGAGAGAGAACAAGGGCGGAGAGTGTTGGATGGGTCTATATGTATAGCGCGAGCGAGACATGTGTATGTGTGAACCAGTGAGATATAAAGCCAGTTTGGCTTGCGTCATGGCATCTTTTGCCTGGCCTGGGGTTGTGGCTGGATTTCATGCACACTTGTTTGGTTGCTACCCTGTGAAAAAGAAAGCCCGCCTGACCTGGGTTCCCTTGCACTTTAATTAGCCTGGCTGAACTCCAGACACTACAAGTAGCCTGGCCCAGGCGACCGATTTCGAACGCCTGGTCGTGCCTAGTCGTGTGGCCACGAGGCTAACAACAACATGGATGGATGTTAGCATTAAATAATTGATGCATGGATTGATTGATGGGACGTTGATGGTTTGCCTGGCCCAGGCTTGAACCAAACGCTTCAGCACCACAGAAGCCTGGCCAGGCAGAAATATTTTACATCTCACGTCCACACCAGGAAGTACCGGCCATCAAGGCATGAGGGTCAGGTCACGAACCAAATTGACCAATAAAGTTTGAGAGAGATTGAGGAGCCCCGATAAGGCTGAGTGGTGTGTCAGATAGCTGAGACGGGGAAAGAGATATTCCATCCGCTCGATAATGCAGTGCATGTAAATTTTTTAGAAGTCAAACTTTGGAAACTTCGATCAGGTTTACGCAAATGTTATTTATATCTACAATACCAAAGATACATCATACAAAACTACATCTCATGGTGAATCTAATGGTATATGTTTTCCGTACTAGATGTAATTATTTTTCTCCACGTACATGGTCAAACTTTGTGATGTTTGACTTTTCAATAAATCTATATGCTATGGACCGAGGAGAGTGCCTCAGTCGAGACAGATCAAGTGCATGTGAAGGAGAATGAGTAAGTGTGCAAAAAGAGTACGTGTGTGAAAGAGAAAGTGACAACAAACGATAAATTAGAGAGAGAGTGTGTGTTTTTTCGTTTCTTATGCGAACATATCACGCATGCATCTCCAAGATGGAAAAGCGAGGTGAGGAGATACACGAAGATAGCTAGTGTGTGATTGTTTGCAACGGAGAGAGACACCCATGTAGCACATGTCCAATACAGGTGTGGCCAACAAGGAACAAAGGTCGAGAGGGACACATGGATGGCATGGACGCATGGGGAGGGAGAGAGGGTGTGTTTGTGATAGAGAGATCCCGTCGAGATCGTGAGGGGACTATATATATGGGTGGGAGATCGAGGGAGTGCGTGTGCGATAGAAAGATGCCCCGAGAGAAATCGAGATAGACCATGCACATGTTTGTGATGGAGACTAAGATTAGCTAGTCATATACATATAGGGGGGATTGCGTGTGCCTACAATTGAGTGAGAGACCATCATACTTGGCTAGCTGGGCATGAGATTGTGTGTGTGCGCGTGTGAGATGGAGAGAGAACAAGGGGGAGAGATAGAGTTTTAGATGGGCCTATCGAGTGCGAGTGAGATATGCATGTGTATGTGTGACCCAGGTGGATGGAGAGTTTGAGAGAGGGGGGAAGAGCTCCGAGACGACATAGTGGTGCATGAGAGAGTTACAGGCAAAGAGCCAAGGAATCTGTGTGCGTACGATGAGTGCACCCAAGATATATAGCTTGGACTAGCTAGAGTATCATACATAGTGTGCGAGAGAGACCTATAGATGGTGTATATATGCATGCGAACTAGAAAGACCCCCCCCCCACACACACACAAAGAGAGAGAGGGAGAGAGAGAGAGAGAGGTGGAGATAAGGGGAGAGGAACGAACAAGGTTTTTGTGTCGGATAGGTGTGACAGAATTGAAGATTGTCGGCGAGAGAGAGAGAGAGAGAGAGAGAACAGGAGTCCGGGAGAGGAGGAGGTCGCGTTTTATGCATCAAAGACTGATATAAACCATGTTTCGATATAAACTTGCATTCAAATATTTAAACTGGAGAACATGTTGTCTACAATCCACACATGAACGGATATATGCGTATATCAAACAAGTTCATTAATTTGACTTTCAACATGTTCATGGAGTACTATAATAATGTACAACATGCTACTCGATTGAGGTGTTCAATTTTGGATTTAGTTCACTATTTTGACCTACTGAACGAGCTATTTCATTGAATCGAGATATTTCATTTTGGGTTTGATTCGCGTTTTTGAGTGGGTCAACTATTTTTCATATAGTAAATCGCTAGCAACGAGCATGTAAAAACACATTACTCCCGAGCATCATCTCTCCATCTAAAAAAGAAGTGGCAAGCTAATATTTCAAAATTTGATCCGAATCGACTTGGTAAGGTAGACGTGGATGCTCGTTCTCCCAAAATTTGAACGAACTGTTAAACATCCTCTCTGCTCGGTGGAATTCGCCCGAGCAAATAAATGGGAGACGCGAAATTACCGTCCTATGTGGGACACGCATCAATTGGCCCGTTGTAAATCAAGGGTAGGTTCGTAACTTCATCCAAGCGCGCCTTCTCCTCGGCCGAAATGACATGTGCCGAATAATTCATAAACCATGGTCGGCAAAACACGCTCTCCTCGCCCAAAATAGCTCGCGCCCACTATTTCAAAACACACTCTCCTTGTCCGAAATCGCTCGCGCCCACTATAGTTCAAAACACGCCCTCCTTGCCCGAAATCGCTCCCGCCCAGAGAAGCAAAGTTACTCTACTATCCCCGACCCTCCGTACACAGACCCAAGCCGAGAAGCCTATAGGCAAGGGTAGAACTTTAACTCCCCCTCACATTTCAGACAAATGCGTCCGTAAGACATGGTTCCACTCCCCTCCCAATTTTCCCCGCCCACCCCCATTCATACCTCGTGGGCGCCAAATCACCTTCTCCCCGGGAAGCTCCCTTCTCCCGAGCCGCGAAACCTCAGCCCCACCTCCATGGCGCCCCCACCGCACCAATTTCACAGCCGCCCTCCTCCCTAATGCCGGAGACGCTGTCCATTTGCCGCCGTGCACTGGGCCGTGTGCCTCTTACTCCGTGCTGCTGGTGCTACCTCGACGACGACCGCGTGAACCATACCGGAGCCGGTTCACTCCCGCCGTTGTTCACGGCGCCGGAGTGGCTCCAACTTCAGATCCGTCCAGAGTCCTGGCGCTGCTTCGGCGTAGCCGTCGACCATCGTGACATCGCTCTTTCCCTGCCGCCGGTCGCCACCGCAACCGCGCCGGCCTCACCGACTCGGCAGCTGGACCTGCCTACTTCACCATGCCGCCAGATAGGTCGCACCCTCATCTCAAATCACTTTATTTAGGCGTCAGTTGTCTGAATTTTTATTCTGGACCAATCGATTTGCAATGGGAAGCAGCACCCCTCGAGGTAGCGGAGCTCCTAGGCTGCCGGTTGGCTTGTGTCTAACGTAAGGGTGCGGGGGCGCAAAGTTTGCCGCGGAAACAATGCTTAGATGACTATCTTTTAGAGTTGCGTGGGTTGAAGGTACTGCCGCCGCCGGATCTGGATGGCGGGGAGTCTTTGTGGATTGGCCCGGGGGCGGCGCAACCACAGCAGTGCGGTGGGGCGGGGAGCGGGGTTTTGGCCGGGGCCACGGACGGCGGAGGCAGGCTACTCTGCCGTTGGTCGCTGGCTCTTCGTGGAAGATTCCAAATAGTGTCAGTCGGGAGGCACAAGACGGCCAGCCATCCGGCGTAGATCGGACAGTACCAAAATAAAATAAAATCGTGTGACCCCAATTTAGTCTTCAGTCAACAGACGTGTGACCACTCTCGTACCTTGCTATTGATCTCTTAGTGTATTTCTTCAGATCAAAGAGATATGTCATTCTTAACATTATGCGTTATCTGCATCTTCAGACACACCGTCTTCCGACTCACTGCAGCTGCTCCAACAAGGGAAGCATACACCAGAAGGGAGCTATAGTCCCCACTCAACAGTTCCCTGCATCGAATGTGCGTGCCCGACATGCACAACCACAACAACTGCAGGGCCATCGACAAGTCAGCACATGATGCTCACTCCTATGGATGGCCGCCAGATAGGTTGTACCCTCATCTTACTTGTGTGCAACATTTATGGCTTTGTTATCCATCTAAGCATGGAAAATAGATCATCACATTTCACTGTATATTCATGCTGATCTCTTACGGGTCTTGTTCAGGAGTTAACGATGTTCCATAGTTCAGCTAAGATACTTGTTCTTTAGGTAACACTGTTCCATAGTTATCATCCATCAGCCAATGCTATCCCACAGGCTGGTGATTATAGTATTATACCACTTCTAGTATTTCCTATGTTGTTCTTTAATACTTTTGTGTGCCATCTAGTTAATCTCGAGTACAAATGATACATATTTTGTAGCTTTCATATGTGTTCTCCCTTTAGTTTATGAGACCTGTTGCTGCTAGTTAACCCTAGTCCTACTATTTATGTCGTCTCCTACAGGCACTCATTACATAAATCTAACTATTAATTGTCTTCCATGCATGTCAGATATAATTGCACACACTGATATATCCACAAGAACCTCATGGAGCAATGTAAAGGCCAATAAACTTGATGTCAATGATACCCAATATGATGGAACATGTAAAGGAAAGACTTGCAGAAAGATGATGAATCCTCTTCACCCCACAAGGTCCTTGCTCTAACTTGGCCTGTGATATGGGTACAATGTGCATATAATGTCCTGGAGTGTATCTACTCTGTTGCAATGCCATGTGCTTAGCATGCTGATCATGCATGTAAAAATGTCATGCCTTCCTGTTTTTCAGTACCTATTCCATTCATGGTAACATGTTTTCAAATTCAAGTACTGTCATTCTACTCTATCGCAATGCCATCTGCTTAATTTGGACATCATGCTTCTGAATATCTTATGCATTGTTATTCATCAGTATGTACTTCATCTGTCTACCATACCATGTTTTTTTACATTGAAGTGCTGTTCTAGTGCTCTGTTGCAATGCCATCTTATTTTCCCAATCATACACGTGTATGTTGCCTTAGTTATTTCTGTACGTATTCCGCTAGCATACAGTTTTACATTCAACTAGTGTTTTTTGCTGTGTTGTCCTGTCGTATCCCTAGCTCTTACACCATACTCCCTCCGTCCGGATTACATGTTGCCGAAATGGATAAAAAAGGATGTATCTAGAACTGAAATACGCCTAGACCCATCCATTTTTTTCCGGATGGAGGGAATACATGTCAATATGTCATGCCTTTCTATTCTTCAGTACCTATTCCATCTCTCTGCTGCCGCATGTTTTATAATTAAAGCACCATTCTTCTATACAAGGCATGCAAGGGGAAGACGGATATGTTAGAATCTGAAGGGTTACAAACAAGGCCTTTGCAAAAGATCCAAACGCCAGGAGATAATAAACCAACTCCAGTTTTTATAGATACTGCTCCAGCATAGAGAAACCCAACTCCTACTGATAATAAGCAGATTCCAGTGGCCAAAGAACTAGTCCGCTCCAGTCCAGCAAAAATATGTCAACTCAATTCTAAGAAGCGTGTGCGTATCCATGCATCATGAAATTTTATAGCATGCTGATCATATTTTCTACATGTTTCTTACCCATCTCTCTTTTAGAAAATAAGCTTAACAGATAGAAGATTTTCTGCAATGGTATCATTTATGAGGAAATATTCTTACATGAATTCTCTATGCTCCAATGTAGATGTAAGTACCTGTTGTATATCACTATATTTTTACATCAGCATATATTTTGTTAATCGGCGTGAATCCAACATTTATCTGGTCTAAATTTAGTTGTAACAAAATGTATGATTAAAGGCCACAATGTTGATTTTTGCAAGGAAAATTGCCTGGTAGTTTTGCATCCTGAGCTGCATGAGTGTACTATCTCATATTAGTGGGTTTGAATACTTTGGTTCTGCAGTGGGTTTTTCAGTGTTTTTTTACTGTGTTGTCCTGTCGTATCCCTAGCTCTTACATCATACTCCTTCCGTCCGGATTAAATGTCGCAGAAATGGATAAAGCTGGATGTATCTAGAACTGAAATACGCCTAGACCCATCCATTTATTTCCATATGGAGTGAATACATGTCAATATGTCATGCCTTTCTATTCTTCAGTACCTATTCCATCTCTGTTGTAGCATGTTTTATAACTGAATCACCATTCTTCTATATAAGGCATGCAAGTGGAAGATGGCTATGTTAGAATCTGAAGGGTTACAAACCAGGTCTTTGCAAAAGATCCAAATGCCAGGAGATAATAAACCAACTCCATTTTTCATAGATACTGCTCCAGCACAGAGAAACCCAACTCCCACTGATAATAAGCAGATTCCAGTGGCCAAAGAACTAGTCCGCTCCAGTCCAGCAAAAGAATGTCAACTCCATTCTAAGAAGGGTGTGCGTATCCTCGCATCATGAAATTTTATAGAATTCTGATCATATTTTCTACATGTTTCTTACCCGTCTCTCTTTTAGAAAATAAGGTTAAACGATACAAGACTTCCTCCATTGGGATCGTATTCGAGGAAAATATCTTGCGGGAATTCTATGTGCTCCAGTGCTGATGTAAGTACCTATTGTATATCACTATATTTTTACATCAGCATGTATTTTGTTAATCGGCCTGAATCCAACCTTTATCTGATCTAAAATTAGTTGTAGCAAAATGTTAAAGGCGCCAATGTTGATTTTTGTAAGGAAAACTGCCTGGTAGTTTTGTGTACTGAGCTGCATGAATGTGCTATGTCATATCACGCACATTACTGAATTGCAGTGCTTCTCTGGTTGCCCATTCATTCATTGTGTCAATGTTGCTTTCATATTACCTTACCTGGCTGATGATAGCTGTGCCATATTGTGTTAATTTGGTGTAGGCTAGTTGCCCAAACGTTCGTTGTGTCAATGTTGCTTTCCTATTATCTGACTTGGCCAATGATAGCAATGCTAGTGTGTTAATTTTGTGCAGGCTGCTGAAGATAAGAAGACAAACTCTGAAAACAGCAAGGCAACCCCATTGTTTCTTTCCAGTAAATCTAGGCCAGGTAATATGGCAATAACTCATGATTAATCTGTTTGGTTCCCGTCCTAATTTATGTTATGATGGAGTGGTCAAGACACTCTCCACTATCAATAATACAAGCCTGCCAAAATCACCATCTGAATCTGTTCAGTAACCTCTGTCTCGAATGCGATGGAATAAATGTATGTTTGTGAACCAATTAAGGGCTGAAGCAATGATGGAAATGGTGGATGAATCAGAGGTGCAGAGTCGTGCGACACAATAACTGATCAATGTTTTCAAAGACAGTGTGGCAAAGCAGCAAGAACTTGCCCACATGCTTATGGGTGTCATCTGTGCTGAGGTTGCAGATTGTGACGTTGTAGATGGTTAGGTTCTGCTCATTTATTTGCACTGGCATCAATCTTTGATTGCCCAGTGGATGTAATTTCCTGTAATATATTCTGGATGTGCAACGTTATTCCCTGTATGCCGTACCTTTTCTCGTTGTAATGGGCTCAAATTATCTAATTTGGCCTAAAGACATGAACGAACTTTAGTGGGCCCATTAAGTTAATGGGCCGTTACTAGGCCAAAAGTTAATGGTTGGCCCTCTTACCTCCCGGGACGTTAACAGGCCGACATTGAAGCAGGCAACAGGTGGCCCCAATTTATTTCACGGGCCGTTAACAGGCCGTTACTAAGTTTGGGCTACATATGGCCCAACTATACTGTAGGCCTTTAGCAGGCCGAAAGAGACAGCGGGCTTGTATTGGACCATGAAGAGCATGGGCCGCTAAGAGGCCGAAAGTCAGGTCGTATTGTAAACGGCCCAACTGTGTTGTGGGCCTTTAGCGGGCCGAAAGAGAAACCGGGCTGGTATGGGACCATGAAGGGCATGGGCCGTTAAGAGGCCGAAACAAAGGTCCGACTACAAATGGCCCAACTCATTTATGGTCCGTTAACAGGCCGAAAGGCACACAGGGCCGGGAATTGGCCCAACACTTAAATGGGTCGCTAAAAGGCCAAAACTCAGGCCCGACTACAATTGGCCCAACTGATTTATGGGTCGTCAACAGGCTGAAAGTGACACCGGGCCAGAAATTGGCCCAACACTTAAATGGGCCGCTAAAAGGCCGAAACTCAGGTTTGACTACAAATGGCCCATCAGATTTATGGGCCGTCAACAGGCTGAAAGACACACCGGGCCGGAAATTAGCCCAACATTTAAATGGGTCGCTAAAAGGCCGAAATATGTACATCCTGAAAATTGGCCCATCCATTAAATGGGCCGTTAACACGCCGAAATCTCATCGGGCCGATATTGAGCCCAAATATACAGGGGCTATTAACGGGCTCGAACTGACGATGGGCTGCAATGGTGTCAAATCTTTAACGGGTCGAATTGGCACATCTCGTATGGGCTGTGGGCTTAAATGGACCTGACACAAGTAGGCCTTATATGGGCCGGCCTGCTAATTTTTACTGGGCCGGCCTTTTTCACCGGAATGGGCCACTGTTGGGCCGTTCCACGTGTCGACCTATCATAGGTGCCTCCTGTCCAATGAGTGGATGGTATCTGTCCCAACGATGAGCCGACACGTGTTTCCTCTAGCCAATGATGATTTTACACGTGGAAAATCCCCATTGGTCGGTGCTGTTAACGGGTTATCGGATCCAAAACCTGACCCGATAGCTTAACGGCATTCCGTTACGGTGGATGCCATGTGTCATTCACCCTTGACGAAAGCACTTCTGTGACGCGCGATTTATCGTCATGGAAGTGGACACTTCCGTGATGATAATTTTGGTAATGTCATGGAACACTTCTACGACAGCACAGGTATGACTATCTTAATTCTGTCATAAATTTGTCATGGATGTACATGCATGACAAAAAGAGCAACCTACTGTGACAAACACGTATCATCACGGAAGTGTATTTTTTTGTAGTGCTACTATCCTTTTTCCACACTTGTGCTTCAAAGTAGCACCATGATCTTCATGATAGATAGCCTCCTATGATATCACTTTCATATACTAGCGGGAATTTTTCATTATAGAACTTGGCTTGTATATTCCAATGATGGGCTTCCTCAAAATGCCCTAGGTCTTCATGAGCAAGCGAGTTGGATGCACACCCACTTAGTTTCTTTTGTTGAGCTTTCATATACTTATAGCTCTAGTGCGTTCGTTGCATGGCAATCCCTACTCACTCACATTGATATCTATTGATGGGCATCTCCATAGCCTGTTGATATGCCTAGTTGACATGAGACTATCTTCTCCTTTTTTGTCTTCTCCACAACCACCATTCTATTCCACATATAGTGCTATGTCCATGGCTCACGCTCATATATTGCGTGAAGATTGAAGAAGTTTGAGAACATCAAAAGTATGAAACAATTGCTTGGCTTGTCATCGGGGTTGTGCATGATTTAAATATTTTGTGTGGTGAAGATAGAGCATAGCCAGACTATATGATTTTGTAGGGATAACTTTCTTTGGCCATGTTATTTTGAGAAGACATGATTGCTTAGTTAGTATACTCGAAGTATTATTATTTTTATGTCAATATTAAACTTTTATCTTGAATCTTCCGGATCTGAACATTCATGCCACAATAAAGAAAAATTACATTGAGAAATATGTTAGAAAGCATTCCACATCAAAAATTCTTTTTTATCATTTACCTACTCGAGGACGAGCAGGGATTAAGCTTGGGGATGCTTGATACGTCTCCAGCGTATCTATAATTTTTTATTACTCCATGCTATTATATTATCTATTTTGGATGTTAATGGGCTTTATTTTACACCTTTATATCATTTTTGGGACTAACCTACTAACTGGAGGCCCAGCCCAAATTGCTGTTTTTTGCCTATTTTAGAGTTTCGCCGAAAAGGAATATCAAACGGAGTCCAAACGGGATTAAACCTTCGGGAACGTGATTTTCTCAACAAACGTGATCCAGGAGACTTGGAGTGGGCGTCAAGAAACAATCGAGTAGGCCACGAGGCAGGGGCGCCTACCCCCCTAGGTGCGCCCTCTACCCTCGTGGGCCCCTCGTTGCTCCACTGACCTACTTCTTCCTCCTATATAAGTCCACGTACCCCGCAAACATCCAGGAGCACCACGAAAACCTAATTCCACCGCCGCAACCTTCTGTACCCGAGAGATCCCATATTGGGGCCTTTTTCGGAGCTCTGCCGGAGGGGGCATTGATCACGGAGGGCCTCTACATCAACTCCATGGCCTCTCCGCTGATGTGTGAGTAGTTTACTTCAGACCTTCGGGTACATAGTTATTAGCTAGATGGCTTCTTCTCTCTCTTTGGATCTCAATATAAAGTTCTCCTCGATTCTCTTGGAGATCTATTCGATGTAACCTTCTTTTGCAGTGTGTTTGTCAAGATCCGATGAATTGTGGGTTTATGTTCCTGATTATCTATGAAAAATATTTGATTCTTCTCTGAATTCTTTTATGTATGATTGGTTTATCTTTGCAAGTCTCTTTGAATTATCAGTTTGGTTTGGCCTACTAGATTGATCTTTCTTGCAATGGGAGAAGTGCTTAGCTTTGGGTTCAATCTTGCGGTGCTCGATCCCAGTGACAATAGGGGAAATGACACGTATTGTATTGTTGCCATCGAGGATAAAAAGATGGGGTTTATATCATATTGCATGAGTTTATCCCTCTACATCATGTCATCTTACTTAAAGCATTACTCTGTTCTTATGAACTTAATACTCTAGATGCATGCTCGATAGCGGTCGATGTGTGGAGTAATAGTAGTAGATGCAGAATCGTTTCAGTCTACTTGTCGCAGACGTGATGCCTATATACACGATCATACCTAGATATTCTCATAACTATGCTCAATTCTATCAATTGCTCGATAGTAATTCGTTTACCCACTGTGATACTTATGCTCTTGAGAGAAGCCACTAGTGAAACCTATGGCCCCCGAGTCTATCTTCCATCATATTAACCTTCCAACACTTAGCTATTTCTATTGCCGCTTATTTTACTTTGCATCTTTATTTCTCTTTATCATAAAAATACCAAAAATATTATCTTATCATATCTATCAGATCTCACTCTGGATTAACAACCCCTTTATCGCGTTGGTTGCGAGGCTCTTATTTGTTTGTGTAGGTGCGTGGGACTCGAGCGTGATCTCCTACTGGATTGATACCTTGGTTCTCAAAAACTAAGGGAAATACTTACGCTACTTTACTGGATCACCCTTTCCTCTTAAAGGGAAAACCAACGTAGTCCTCAAGAGGTAGCAGCGACTCACTAAGTGCCCCGCCCGGATCTCTCCACTCACAGATGACCCGGTGATAACCCACAAGTATAGGGGATCACAACAGTTTTCGAGGGTAAAGTATTCAACCCAAATTTATTGATTCGACACAAGGGGAGCCAAAGAATACTCTCAAGTATTAGCAGCTGAGTTGTCAATTCAACCACACCTGGAAACTTAGTATCTGCAGCAAAGTGTTTAGCCGCAAAGTAATATGATAGTAGTGGCAATGATAGCAAAAGGTAACAGTAGGAAAAGTAATGTTTTTGGTATTTTGTAGTGATGATAGCAATAACAACGGAAAAGTAAATAAGCGAAGAACAATATATGGAAAGCTCATAGGCAATGGATCAGTGATGGAGAATTATGCCAGATGTGGTTCATCATGTAACAGTCATAACCTAGGGTGACACAGAACTAGCTCCAGTTCATCAATGTAATGTAGGCATGTATTCCGAATATAGTCATATGTGCTTATGGAAAAGAACTTGCATGACATCTTTTGTCCTACCCTCCCGTGGCAGCGGGGTCCTTACGGAAACTAAGGGATATTAAGGCCTCCTTTTAATAGAGAACAGGAACAAAGCATTAACACATAGTGAATACATGAACTCCTCAAACTACGGTCATCACCGGTAAGTATCCCGATTATTGTCACTTCGGGGTTAACGGATCATAACACATAATAGGTGACTATAGACTTGCAAGATAGGATCAAGAACACTCATATATTGATGAAAACATAATAGGTTCAGATCTAAAATCATGGCACTCGGGCCCTAGTGACAAGCATTAAGCATAGCAAAGTCGTAGCAACATCAATCTCAGAACATAGTGGATACTAGGGATCAAACCCTAACAAAACTAACTCGATTACATGATAGATCCCATCCAACCCATCACTGTCCAGCAAGCCTACGATGGAATTACTCACACACGGCGGTGAGCATCATGAAATTGGTGATGGAGGATGGTTGATGATGACGATGGCGACGGATTCCCCTCTCCGGAGCCCCGAACGGACTCCAGATCAGCCCTCCCGAGAGGTTTTAGGGCTTGGCGGCGGCTCCGTATCGTAAAACGCGATGAATTCTTCTCTTTGATTTTTTTCTCCCCGAAACACAATATATAGAGTTGGAGTTGGAGTCGGAGGAGCTCCAGGGGGCCCACGAGGTAGGGGGCGCGCCCTAGGGGGGCAGGCGCGCCCCCACCCTCGTGGACAGGTGGTGGCCCCCCTGACCTTCATCTTTTGCAGGTATTTTTTATATTTTCCAAAAAGTTGCTCCGTGAAGTTTCAGGTCATTCCGAGAACGTTTGTTTCTGCACATAAATAACACCATGGTAATTCTGCTGAAAACAGCGTCAGTCCGGGTTAGTTCCATTCAAATCATGTAGGTTAGAGTCCAAAACAAGGGCAAAAGTCTTTGGAAAAGTAGATATGATGGAGATGTATCACCCGGCTGAGCCAGGTGACTCATTGGTGACCCGGCAGCCGGGTGAGAGGAGCGACAAGACTTGGTGGCCCAACAGACGGTTCATGGAAGGTCGGCTCATGTTATGGTGGGCCGGCTTAAGAGAAAAGCATAAGGAATATTCTTCTACAAAGGAAGCAAGATTAGGACTCCACTTGTAATAGAGTAATCCTAATCCTACTAGGACTAGTCATGTAAGCCGCCCCTTCAACTTAAATAAGGAAGGACAGGGCACCCCAAGAGGGACAAGTTTTCACAAGTTAGGTTTAGACAGACAAGTCAATAGCTCTCAAGATAGAGCACCCTTATAATTGTGATCATCATCTTTAATATCAATGAAGCAGGATGTAGGCTTTTACCTCCACTATGAGGGGCCGAACCTGGGTAAAACCTCGCGTCTCTCGTCCCGCTCAACCCCTCTCAAGCTACCACATAGATGTGTTGGCCTCATGACTAAGTCCTCACACTAAGGACATCTGTCGTGACAATTACATGACAAAAGTAGTATGGAAGTAACATCAACGGTGGGAAAAGTAACAGTAGTAGTTTTTGTAGCAATTGTTACAGTGGCAATGAAAAAGGAACTAACCAAAGATCAATATGTGAAAAGCTCGTAGGCAATGGATCAATGATGGATAATTATGTCGGATGCGATTCCTCATGCAACAGTTATAACATAGGATGACACAGAACTAGCTCCAGTCATCAATGTAATGTAGGCATGTATTCCGAATATAGTCATACATGCTTATGGAAAAGCCTTGCATGGCATCTTTTGTCCTACCCTCCCATGGCAGCAGGGTCCTATTGGAAACTAAGGGATATTAAGGCCTCCTTTTAATAGAGTACGGACCAAAGCATTAACACTTAGTGAATACATGAACTCCTCAAACTACGGTCATCATCAGGAGTGGTCCCGATTATTGTCACTTCGGGGTTACCGGATCATAACACGTAGTATGTGACTATTGACTTGCAAGATAGGATCAATAACTCACATATATTCATGAAAACATAATAGGTTCAGATCTGAAATCATGGCACTCGGGCCCTAGTGACAAGCATTAAGCATAGCAGAGTCATAGCAACATCAATCTTAGAACATAATGGATAGTAGGGATCAAACCCTAACAAAACTAACTCGATTACATGGTAAATCTCATCCAACCCATCATTGTCCGGCAAGCCTACGATGGGATTACTCATGCACGGCAGTGAGTATCATGAAATTGGTGATGGATGAAGGTTGATGATGACGATGGACACGGATTCCCCTCTCAGGAGCCCCGAATGGACTCCAGATCAGCCCTCCCGATGAATATTAGGGCTTGGCGATGGCTCTGTATTGTAAAACGTGATGAATCCTTCTCTCTGATTTTTTCTCCCCGAACGTGAATATATAGAGTTGGAGTTGACGTCGGTGGAGCCTCAGGGGGCCCACGAGGCAAGGGGCACGCCCCAGGGGGGCACCCTGCACCCTCGTGGATAGGGTGTGGGCCCCCTTATGCTGATTCTTTCGCCGGTATTTTTTATAAATTCCAAAACATGTCTCCGTAAATTTTCAGGTCATTCTGAAAACTTTTATTTCTGCACAAAAATAGCACCATGGAAATTCTGCTGAAAACAGAGTCAGTCTGGGTTAGTTCCATTCAAATCATGCAACAGAGTCCAAAACAAGGGCAAAAGTGTTTGGAAAAGTAGATACGTTGGAGACGTATCAACTCCCCCAAGCTTAAACCTTTGCTTGTCCTCGAGCAATTCAGTTGACAAATTGAAAGTGATAAAGAAAAACTTTTACAAACTCTGTTTGATCTTGTTGTTGCAAATATGTAAAGCCAGCATTCAAGTTTTCGGCAAAGATTATGAACTAACCATATTCACAATAACATTTAGGTCTCATGTTTACTTATATCAATGGCATAATCAACTAGCGAGCAATAATAATAAATCTCGGATGACAACACTTACTCAAAACAATCATAATATGATATAACAAGATGGTCTCTTGCTAGCCCTTTCTGAGACCGCAAAACATAAATGCAGAGCACCCCTGAAGATCAAGGACTGACTAGACAATGTAATTCATGGTAAATGAGATCCAGTCACAGTTATACTCAATGTAAATTAATAGCAATGCATGCAAATGACAGGGGTGCTCTCTAACTGGTGCTTTTTAATAAGAGGATGATGACTCAACATAAAAGTAAATAGATAGGCCCTTCACAGAGGGAAGCAGGGATTTGCAGAGGTGCCAGAGCTCAAGTTTTGAAATAGAGATAAATAATATTTTGAGTGGTATACTTCCATTGTCAACATAACAACCAAGAGATCTCGGTGTCTTCCATGCTACCCACATCATAGGCGGTTCCCAAACAGAATGGTAAAGTTTATACTCCCCCACCACCAACAAACAACAATCCATCGCTTGTCCGAAACAACGGTGTCGGTGTACTAGAGTAGGGGTACCCTAGTATCCCAAACTCGTGCACGGGCAGTTGCGGCATCCCGCGGCAAGGCTTGCCGGGTGACCGCCAAGACCCTCCGTGGTTCCCTCGAAGACCATTCAAGAACAAAGTACCCAAACCAAGGCCCCGACAAGAGGAGCTTGCCGGGAAGGCCAACCCAGGCCCCGGCAAGAGGAGCTTGCCGGGAAGAGACAAGGCCCCGACAAGAGGAGCTTGCCGGGAAGGCCACTCAAGGCATACCAAGAAAGCTTGCCGCAACGCGCCCTGCGTCCCGGCAAGGCCCGGTGAGCGACAAGCTCCCAAACACGACAAGACGACGACCGCAGCAAGGAGCTTGCCGTGGGAAACCCCCACTTCGTGCCCGCGCTCCAGCACACCTGCTAACGTGTCGCTCTAGGACTCTCCCAAGCACACGTGGCAGGAGGCTGTGCAGCTAGGGGTGCGCGGTGGCAAGCGGAGATGAAGAGAAGGCCATCGTGGCAAACGGTGGCGCTCCTAACGGTCACTTTTTGCACTGTTTAGGCAACTCAGACACGCATTTAATGCCCTTGTCCCCTGCCATCAGAGTTAGGTAGGGTGCACTGTATCCACAGTAGCGGTAGCTGCACCTACCGCGTCCTTTTCCATTTTTACCCTTCTTGTCTACGTTGCCACCTGTCGGTGACCCCTTGAAAGTATAAAAGGAGGCCCAAGCGTAACGTAGAAGGGGTTGGGAGATTCGGCCGGCTCGGCTCATTCAGAAGCACCAGGAACAATCTCACGCTCAGTCTGGCAGCGTCCATCGCTCCTGAGCAAGAATCCAATATACACAAACAAGCAGCAGTAGGGTTTTACGCATCCGTGCGGCCCGAAGCTGGGTAAAAACCGCTCGCGTGTACCGCCTCGATCCGCTCTTTGTGCGGCCTCCGCCCCCCACCGAACCGAAAGGGGCCCTGTCCCCATAGGTGTTGGTGGAATCAGCCTCCCCGACATCTCTGGCGCGCCAGGTAGGGGGCGTCGAGATCGTGCGAACCCGATCCGGCGTGCACGCGAGCTAAATCTTCATCGTCTTCACCGACATGCCACCGAAGAAGAAGGCTTCGGGGGCAACGGCCCCGTCTGCGTCGCTTCCACCACCTCCGGAGCAGGCGGACGGTGGAGTGGACGCCGACGGAAGAATGGACATCGACGAGGGTGCCCACAGCGCTGCCAAGTCTAAGGACAAGGCCGCGCAGACCTCCGCGTCCATACGCCCACCGCGCCCATCTCAGGAAGGGCGGGACCAACAGCGTCATAGCATTCGCAGCACCATACGTCCGCTGACCCAAGATCAAGCTGGTGGTTCGCGTGGCGTTCAAGACCAGCATGCACGCCAGCATGCTGGCCCCAGTGAGGTGCGGTCGCCTGGACGGGACACTGCTCCTTCTAACTTGGTTAGGAGTCCAAGCATGTCCCGCTCCTCGCACCGTTCACCTCTGCTGCCCACCACGCCGGCGGAAGCCTTGGCGTGGGCCCAGCTACTCCTGGATTACCCTCCGACGGCGGACAAGACCGACGAATGGAGGGCCACTATCCAGAGCCTCATCGGCCTCGCCAACGGCGACACTGCGCGGCAACCAAGCACCTCGCTGCCAAGGCACGACAGCCGGACGCGCGCCGATGGCAACAAGACCGGGTGAGGTGCGACTTCCATGCACTCTCCACTACGAAGGCCAAAGTCGCCGACTCGCCGGGTCCACCCCGACAGCGGCTCCACCGCGTCGTCGGACCCACGAGCTCGTCGCGACCAGCGCCAAGTTCTTCATGAACGACAACAAGAAGACGCTCGAACCCGCATCGAGCGCTGAAGAGAAGCGCGATGTCAATCCGACAAGCGCGCTGGGCCCTCTGTTGACATGCATGCGCTAGGGGAACCAGGCGATCTGCCGTACGCGGTAGGTTGTCCTGCGTTCACCCATGAGCTGCGGCAAGTCCAGTGGCCCAGCACAAAGAATTTCAAACCAGACGTACCAGAGAAGTACGACGGCAAGACGCATCTGTCGGAGTTTCTCAGCATCTACACCATCGCGGTGCAGGCTGCCGGGGGACGGGACGACAAGATCCTTGCCAACTACTTCCCGCTGGTACTCAAGCCCAATGTCAGATCCTGGCTCATGCACTTGCCGGACAACTCCATATCCTCCTGGGCTGATCTGTGCCATCAGTTTGTCGGCGCCTTTACAGGCGGCCACAAGCCACATGGCCAAGAAAGCGATCTTCATCTGCTCGCCCAGAAGGAAGGAGAGCCACTGCGCAAGTACATTCAGAGATTCAGCCGTGTACAGCACAACATCCCAGACGTCCACCCCGCCGCGATCATCAGCGCATTCCATCAGAACGTGCGAAACCGAAGGATGAGGGAGGAGATGGCGATGTGTAAGATCAGAGACGTCAGCGAGCTTTACGCCCTGGCCGACAAGTGTGCACGCGCTGAAGAGGGGAGGAGGCTCCCCGGAGAGGATACAGGAGCAGGAGGATCTGACAGTGAGGATGCCGCCCCGACAAGGAAAGGCCGGCGGCGGAACAACAGAAGGAAAAAGGGCAAGGAAGTGCTAGCTGTCGAGCAGACCGGCAACGGAGGTGGCGCCAAGGAAGCTAAAGCTGGAGGCTCCGACAAGGAGGCCCAGCCTGTGGCGGCCGCCGACAAGCAGGACGGCTCCGACAAGCAGTATTGTAAGATCCACCGCACCAGGGGTCAGGATCTCCAGAATTGCAAGAAGGTTGAGCAGCTCATTGAGCTACAGAAAGCTGAGTACGAGCGGCGCGCCAAGGAGAAGGCCCAGGAAGGAACTGGTGGATCCGGCAAGAAACGCCCCGGCCGGGGAGGACGCCGCGGCAAGGCCAAGCAGCGGCAAGGAGACAGACCTCCCCGCGGCCGCGACAAGGATGAAGATGATGACGATGACAAAGACATGGATGATGACGAGGCCAATGAGCAGGAATTTCAGAAAGCCACAGAGGTCCTGTGCGTTGACGGTGGTGCTTCTCTGCATACTTCGCACCGCCAACTCAAGCAGTGGATGCGGGAAGTGAATGCAGTAGAGCCATCCTTAGAGTCACGCAAGCCTCTGAAATGGTCCAGCACGCCTATCATCTTCGACATTGAGGATCACCCTGATCGCGTAACTGCGGTCGGGTGCTTGCCGATGTTGGTTTCACCAACTATCCGCAACCTCAAGGTCACGAAGATGCTAGTTGACGGCGGGGCCGGCTTGAATCTGATCTCCTCCGCGGTCCTTCAGAAACTCCAGATCCCTAACAGCGAGCTCGAGGAGACCGGCACATTCCAAGGAATCAACCCGGGAAGAAGCAAGCTGAAGGGAAAGATCACGCTGCCGGTCACATTTGGCAGCGAGATGAACTTCAGAACTGAGAGGGTTACATTTGACGTTACCGATTTTCCATTACCCTACAATGGGATCCTTGGCCGTCCAGCGCTCGCCAAGTTTATGGCAGACTCTCACTATGCATACAACATGCTCAAGATGCCAGGTCCAATAAGTGTCATCTCTGTCCCCGGCGACAAGAAGGATGCCCTTATCTGCGCTGACAAAATCTACCGGGAAGCAGCAGCCACAGCTGATCACAACATACTTGCCGCTGAAGCTCCCGGGGGGAAGAAGAAGACAAAGTCCGGCAAGAGCTCTGATGCCCACTCCGGCAAGCGCACCTCTTCGGAGTGCTGCGCTACCGTCGAGGACGCACCATCGAGCTCCACCGGCAAGTGCAAGAAGACGATGGCAGCTCCACCCGAGACCAAGAAGGTGCCCGCCAAGAAGGACGGCACTGGTGGTACCTTCACCATCAGTGCCATGCTTGACCCCAAATAGGAAAGCGTGCTCGTTGCTTTCCTGCGGGCGAATGTCGACGTGTTTGCATGGCAACCGTCTGATATCCCCGGTGTTCCCAGGAAAGTAATCGAGCACCACCTTGCCACCTGTCCTCATGCGCGGCCCGTCAAGCAGAGAGTCAGGAAGCAAGCGGTGGAGCGCCAAGAGTTCATTACAGAAGAGATCAGGAAATTGGAAGCAGCAGGCCTTGTCAGAGGAGTGCTCCATCCCACGTGGTTGGCCAATCCTGTAGTCGTGCGCAAGGCGAACGGGAAATGGAGGCTTTGTATAGACTTCACTGATGTTAATAAAGCTTGTCCCAAAGATCCATTTCCCTTGCCGCGCATTGACCAGATTGTTGACTCCACAGCTGGATGTGATTTGCTTTCATTTCTTGATGCATACTCAGGATACCATCAAATCTTCATGGCAGAAGAAGATGAGGAAAAAACCGCATTTATCACCCCTTGCGGCACATACTGTTTTATACGGATGCCCTTTGGGTTGAAGAATGCTGGTTCAACATTTGCAAGGGTAGTCCATGTCGCTTTTGAGACACAGATACACAGAAATGTGGAAGCCTACATGGATGATATAGTGGTCAAGAGCAAGGACAAGGCTACCCTGATCCAAGATTTAGAAGAAACTTTTGCAAATCTGCGCAAGATCAACCTCAAGCTCAACCCCGAGAAGTGCGTGTTTGGAGTCCCTTCCGGCAAGCTTCTCGGGTTCTTTGTGTCTCAGCGGGGAATTGAAGCCAACCCCGACAAGATCAAGGCCATCGAGCAGATTGAAGCACCGAAGCGCGTCAAGGATGTGCGAAGGCTTGCCGGTTGCGTGGCTGCTCTCAGCAGGTTTATCTCTAAGTCTGCTGAGCGCGCCCTGCCATTTTTCAAAATATTGAAAAAGGCAGGTCCAATGAAATGGACTCCGGAAGCGGAGGCCGCGCTGCAGGACTTGAAGAGGTACCTGTCCTCCACTCCAATACTTGTCGCACCTAAGCCACAAGAGAAGTTGCTGCTATATCTGGCAACAACCAATCAAGTGGTTAGTGCTGCGTTAGTAGCGGAGAGGGAGGCGGACGATGAGCCAGCAACCGCGGCAAGTGAATCCAGCGACAAGCAGGGGGCTTCTCCGACAAGCTCTGGTCCCGACAAAGTTGAATCTGCACAGACGTGCAAGAAGCTGCAGAAGAAGATGGTGCAGCGCCCAGTTTACTTTGTCAGCTCCCTTCTCCAGGGGGCTAGGTCAAGGTACTCTGGTATGCAAAAATTGCTTTTCGGCCTCCTCATGGCCTCGAGAAAGCTGCGCCATTACTTCCAGGCACACGAGATCACAGTTGTCACTCGCTTTCCGCTGAAGAGGATACTGCAGAATCCAGAAGCAACAGGCAGGATTATCGAGTGGGCATTGGAACTGTCAAGCTTTGGCCTCAAGTTTGAGAGCACTGCAACGATCTAAAGCAGGGCATTGGCAGAGTTCATAGCAGAGTGGACGCCAACTCCAGATGAAGAAATTCCAGAGACGAGCATCCCCGTCAAGGAGACAAGCAAAGAGTGGCCGATGTACTTTGATGGTGCCTTCTCGCTGCAAGGCGCCGGTGCTGGTGTGCTGCTTATCGCACCCACCGGAGAGCACCTCAAGTACGTAGTCCAGATACACTTTCCCAAGGAGCAAGCAACGAACAATACTGCAGAGTATGAGGGTTTGCTTGCCGGCCTCAGAATCGCAGCCGACCTTGGGATCAAGAAACTCATTGTAAGGGGTGACTCGCAGCTTGTCGTCCGCCAAGTGAACAAGAACTACCAGAGTCCATTGATGGAAGCTTATGTTGATGAAGTGAGAAAGCTGGAAGAACACTTTGACGGCCTGCAAATGGAACATGTTCCACGGGCTCAGAATGACATTTTTGATGGCCTGTCAAAGTGCGCTGCACTAAAGTTATCTGTGGAACCAGGGATCTTTGTGCTCAAGCTGACTCAACCATCCGTGACACCATCAACTGGACAGAATAAGAAGAGGAAGTTGGTTTCTGGTGACTACTTTCCGGCAGAGCTTCCCGAAGCCACCGCCAAGAAGGTCCCCAAGATCGACGCCAAGAGTGCTGAGGAGCAGTCTGCTCCGGCGAACCTCTTGGTTTGTTCCGTTGAAGCAAACGCTCCCGACAAGTTTTGCTCCGGCAATCTTGCCGGGGAATATCACGCTCTGGCCGAACCATAGGTTCTTGCCGTAGAAGCGGATGTTCCCGCAGCAACAGATACGCCTTTAGTCCTTGTTGTCGAGCCACAAGCTCCAGCATGGGCGCAGCAGATTGTCCATTTCCTTCAGACAGGAGAGCTTCCGGAAGAGCAAGAAGAAGCTGAAAGAGTAGCCCGGCAGTCAAGTATGTACAAGTTTGTCGACAACACACTGTACAGAATAAGACTCAACGGTGTGAAATTGAAGTGCATTCGCCGGGAAGATGGACAACAGCTGTTGGCAGAGATACATGGAGGCATATGTGGTCACCACATTGGCGCAAGAGCACTTGCCGGCAAAGCATTCCGACAAGGCTTCTTCTGGCCGACAGCCCTCCAGGATGCAACTGCACAAGTAACCAAGTGTGAAGCGTGCCAGTTCCATTCCAAGCAGATACACCAGCCAGCTCAAGCTCTCCAGACGATCCCTTTATCCTGGCCCTTTTCGGTCTGGGGGCTCGACATCCTCGGCCCCTTCCCCCGAGCTGTCGGGGGCTTTGAGTTCTTGTACGTTGCAATCGACAAGTTCACAAAGTGGCCGGAAGTGGAACCAGTGAGGAAGGTGGCAGCACAGTCAGCAGTCAAGTTCTTCAGGTCGATTGTTTGCCGTTTCGGGGTTCTAACAGGATCATCACCGACAAAGGCACGCAATTTACGAGCCGCACCTTCATGCAGTATGTCCAAGATCTTGGCGCCAAGGTCTGCTTCGCTTCTGTTGCTCACCCGAGAAGCAACGGTCAAGCGGAGAGGGCAAATGCTGAAGTGTTGCGAGGCCTCAAGACCAGAACTTTCGACAGGCTGCACAAGTGCGGAAGAAACTGGATCAAGGAGCTGCCGGTGGTTCTTTGGTCGATCAGGACGACGCCAAATCGAGCCACTGGCCAGACACCCTTTGCTCTAGTCTATGGAGCAGAGGCAGTTCTCCCCACGGAACTCGTTTACGGGTCACCTCGAGTGCTCGCTTATGATGAGCTCGAGCAAGAGCAGCTGCGACAAGATGATGCGCTGCTCCTTGAGGAAGACCGTCTCCAGGCTGCTGTGTGAGCCGCTCGCTACCAGCAAGCTTTGCGTCGCTACCATAGCCGCAAAGTTAAAGCCAGGAGCTTCGAGGAAGGCGACCTTGTTCTTCGGCGCGTTCAGTCCGCCAAGAATTCCAACAAGTTGACGCCGAAGTGGGAAGGCCCTTATCGGGTGAAACGAGTCACTAGGCCCGGCGCTGTCCGCCTTGAGACCGAAGATGGAACTCCGGTGAGCAACTCCTGGAACATTGAACATCTTCGTAAGTTTTACCCGTAAGGCGCAGTTGCCGGAAGCTTTTCCGGCAACCACCTTTTGTACAAGTCTTGCCGCTGTTGCATGTAATCCTTTGTACAAAGCCGGGCGCAGACCTCGTGCACCAGTAAAGTTCATGTGCCCCGCACATCTTGTCAGTTTTTTATGCTATAATCCTTTTTTGCATATGTTATCTGACACTTTGTGCATCACCAAATCCCGGTAAGCAACAACGAGCCCAAGGCTCCATATCATTACTTTATTTCTCTGTTTCTTTCTCAAAAGAAGGAAGGTTCCCTCGCCCACAAGGTTTACCGGGGGGGTAAGGAGAAGATAATGGTGTGGACCAGGCCGTTCAAGAAAGTTTCTCCTTGTCGGGAAGCAGACGACAAAAAAGCTAAGTTGCTAAAGCTTGAGCAATCCGTTTTTTAAGTTTTTGAGTTATTTTCCTTGAACGACCGTGCTTTGTATGGAAAACCTGTGCGCGGAGGAACCAACTCGTAGCTAGTTGCGCCTTTACTTTGTTTCGAGTCCGCTCAACAACTTAAGTGAGCTGCTAGTGCCCTTACTTTGCTTCGAGTCCGCTCAGCAACTTAAGTGAGCCGCTAGCGCCCTTACTTTGTTTCGAGTCCGCTCAACAACTTAAGTGAGCTGCAACTAGTTGCGACAAGGTTGCTTGTCGGTAGCGACCCCGCCAGCAGGCTGCTGAAGTTCCGCATTCGGCGCTCGCGGCAAGGGTACCTGCGCCGGCAAGTTTCCCTAGAAAGCATAGGGCAGAACCATACAAAGCCAAGACTCGAGTAAAGGAAGTAACACAACAATTTTTTGCCTAAGATAGAGTTATATTACAAAAATAACTTTTCGCGCCTCTAATAAAGTGCTCCCATGACATGACTGGCAGCGACAAGAAAAGAAGAAAACGGACGGCCTAATCCACGCGACCGCCGTCAACCCTTTTGACCTCGTTCACCCTGTCCACAATGGGTGCGACGAGGGCCTTAAGTGTGTCAATATCAACGTCCGCCGGCAGCTTCTTGAGGACGTTGGTGAGGTTGAGGCCCGGATTGCGGAAGGCCACCTTCACCAGCACCTTCTCCAGAACTCCGGCGCAAATCGAGCGTGACTCGTCGGCCTTCCAAATAAACAACCTCCCACGATCTCTCCCACGACGCCGCGTTTGACGCGTGCCATTCTGGGCGTGCACGGTGGGACCGGAGAGATATGCGGCGTGACCTAGGCCGCGCGTGCCCGTACACTGTTTTGGGCCTGGCCCAACAGCGCTCGGCACCGTGTATGGCCCAGGCCCGGGGGCTCCTGTCGGTGTACTAGAGTAGGGGTACCCTTGTATCCCGAACTTGTGCACGGGCAGTTGCGGCATCCCGCGGCAAGGCTTGCCGGGTGACCACCAAGACCCTCCGTGGTTCCCTCGAAGACCATTCAAGAACAAAGTACCCAAACCAAGGCCCCGACAAGAGGAGCTTGTCGGGAAGGCCAACCCAGGCCCCGGCAAGAGGAGCTTGCCGGGAAGAGACAAGGCCCCGGCAAGAGGAGCTTGCCGGGAAGGCCACTCAAGGCATACCAAGAAAGCTTGCCGCAACGCGCCCTGCGTCCCGGCAAGGCCCGGTGAGCGACAAGCTCCCAAACACGACAAGACGACGACCGCAGCAAGGAGCTTGCCGCGGGAAACCCCCACTTCGTGCCCGCGCTCCAGCACACCTGCTAACGTGTCGCTCTAGGACTCTCCCAAGCACACGTGGCAGGAGGCTGTGTAGCTAGGGGTGCGCGGTGGCAAGCGGAGATGAAGAGAAGGCCATCGTGGCAAATGGTGGCGCTCCTAACGGTCACTTTTTGCACTGTTTAGGCAACTCAGACAGGCATTTAATGCCCTTGTCCCCTGCCGTCAGAGTTAGGTAGGGTGCACTGTATCCACAGTAGCGGTAGCTGCACCTACCGCGTCCTTTTCCATTTTTACCCTTCTTGTCTACGTTGCCACCTGTCGGTGACCCCTTGAAAGTATAAAAGGAGGCCCAAGCGTAACGTAGAAGGGGTTGGGAGATTCGGCCGGCTCGGCTCATTCAGAAGCACCAGGAACAATCTCACGCTCAGTCTGGCAGCGTCCATCGCTCCTGAGCAAGAATCCAATATACACAAACAAGCAGCAGTAGGGTTTTACGCATCCGTGCGGCCCGAAGCTGGGTAAAAACCGCTCGCGTGTACCGCCTCGATCCGCTCTTTGTGCGGCCTCCGCCCCCCACCGAACCGAAAGGGGCCCTGTCCCCATAGGTGTTGGTGGAATCAGCCTCCCCGACATCTCTGGCGCGCCAGGTAGGGGGCGTCGAGATCGTGCGAACCCGATCCGGCGTGCACGCGAGCTAAATCTTCATCGTCTTCACCGACATGCCACCGAAGAAGAAGGCTTCGGGGGCAACGGCCCCGTCTGCGTCGCTTCCACCACCTCCGGAGCAGGCGGACGGTGGAGTGGACGCCGACGGAAGAATGGACATCGACGAGGGTGCCCACAGCGCTGCCAAGTCTAAGGACAAGGCCGCGCAGACCTCCGCGTCCATACGCCCACCGCGCCCATCTCAGGAAGGGCGGGACCAGCAGCGTCATAGCATTCGCAGCACCATACGTCCGCTGACCCAAGATCAAGCTGGTGGTTCGCGTGGCGTTCAAGACCAGCATGCACGCCAGCATGCTGGCCCCAGTGAGGTGCGGTCGCCTGGACGGGACACTGCTCCTTCTAACTTGGTTAGGAGTCCAAGCATGTCCCGCTCCTCGCACCGTTCACCTCTGCTGCCCACCACGCAGGCGGAAGCCTTGGCGTGGGCCCAGCTACTCCTGGATTACCCTCCGACGGCGGACAAGACCGACGAATGGAGGGCCACTATCCAGAGCCTCATCGGCCTCGCCAACGGCGACACTGCGCGGCAACCAAGCACCTCGCTGCCAAGGCACGACAGCCGGACGCGCGCCGATGGCAACAAGACCGGGGGAGGTGCGACTTCCATGCACTCTCCACTACGAAGGCCAAAGTCGCCGACTCGGCCGGCTCGGCTCATTCGGAAGCACCAGGAACAATCTCACGCTCAGTCTGGCAGCGTCCATCGCTCCTGAGCAAGAATCCAATATACACAAACAAGCAGCAGTAGGGTTTTACGCATCCGTGCGGCCCGAAGCTGGGTAGAAACCGCTCGCGTGTACCGCCTCGATCCGCTCTTTGTGCGGCCTCCGCCCCCCACCGAACCGAAAGGGGCCCTGTCCCCATAGGTGTTGGTGGAATCAGCCTCCCCGACAAACGGATGCCTCCAACTAACAACAATCCTGGGGGAGTTTTGTTTGCAATTATTTTGATTTGAGCATGCGACTAGGCATCCCGGTTACCAGCCATTTTCTCGTGAATGATGAGCGGAGTCCACTCATCTTGAGAATAACCCACCTAGCATGGAAGATATAGACAGCCCTAGTTGATACATGAGCTATTCGAGCATACAAAACAGAATTTCATTTGAAGGTTTAGAGTTTGGCACATACAAATTTACTTGGAACGGCATGTAGATACCGCTTATAGGAAGGTATGGTGGACTCAAGTGGAATAACTTTGGGGTTTATGGAAGTGGATGCACAAGCAGTATTCCCGCTTAGTACAAGTGAAGGCTAGAAAGAGACTGGGAAGCGACCAACTAGAGAGCGACAACAGTCATGAACATGCATTAAAATTAATCAACAATGAGTGCAAGCATGAGTAGGATAAAAATCACCATGAACATAAGTATCGTGGAGGCTATGTTGATTTTGTTTCAACTACATGCATGAACATGTGCCAAGTCAAGCCACTCGAATCGTTCAAAGGAGGATACCACCCTATCATACCACATTACAACCATTTTAATAGCATGTTGGCACGCAAGGTAAACCATTATAAACTCCTAGCTAGTTAAGCATGGCATGGGCAACTATAATCTCTAATTGTCATTGCAAACGTGTTTCTTTCATAATAGGCTGAATCAGGAACGATGAACTAATCATATTTACAAAAACAAGATAGGTCGAGTTCATACCAGCTTCTCTCATCTCAATCAGTCCATCATATATCGTTATTATTGCCTTTCACTTGCACGACCGAACGTGTGGATAATAATAATAGTGCACGTGCATTGGACTAAGCTGGAATCTGCAAGCGTTTAATACAAGGAGAATACAAGGTAACATGGGCTCTTAGTTAAATCAACAATAATGCATATGAGAGCCACTCAACATTTTCATCATGGCCTTCTCCTCTCGACCCCCAAAGACAAGAAAAGAAATAAAACTATTTACATAGGAAAGCTCCCAACAAGCAAAATAAGAACGAGAAATATTTTTGGGTTTTCTTTTAATTACTACTACTGCAGGCATGGAAAATAAATTAGCTACAACTATATTTTTGTTTTTTTCTTAAGGTTTTTCAAACGCACAAGAAGAATGCTAGAAAAGAAAATAAACTAGCATGGATAGCACAATGAAAAAGTATGAGCACTGACAACTAGAATGAGCGTGTGAACATGAATGTAATGTCGGTGAGAAATACGTACTCACCCAAGCTTAGGCTTTTGGACTAAGTTGGTCTATGTCCACTGCTGGCCTGGTGGATATCCAAAGTTGTAAGTGGGGTCGTACTGAGGTGAAGCAGCTACTGCTTGTAAAGCTGCTGCTTGGAGGCGAGCTGCCTCCGTCCTCCTCTCATACTCGTTCGCCTCCTCCCTGGTTATAACATATCTCCTTTTTGCCTGAAAGTTAAACAACGTAGGGGCAGGGAGGGTAACATGGACAGTGCGCTGTCTGTCAAAGATTAGTCGATACTAGAGGAATTGTTCGTTCCTCTCAAGAAACTGATGGTGAACCATAGCGTTATAATCTAGATAAGCAGGAGGTAGCTCTATATAATTTCCATGTATAGGCACATTAAGATAATTAGCTACACGAGTTGCATAAATTCCACCAAACAAATCTCCACTTATACCGTTAAGATGCAACCTTCGTGCAACAATGGCCCCCAAGTTATATCGTTTATCACCTAATACCGCACTTTTGAGGACACTAAGATCTGGAACGCACATGTGACAAGCCTCATCCTTACCATTAATGCATCTACCAATAAAGAGAGCAAAATAATGTATGGAAGGGAAATGAATGCTCCCTACGGTAGCTTGTGGGATTTCCCTAGATTCCCCCACAGTGATAATAGCAAGAAAGTCTTTATATTCAGATTTGCGAGGTTCACTAACATTGCCCCAGTGCGGGAGTTTACAAGCAGTATTAAAATCCTCTAGGTCCATGGTATATGATTTATCATAAAGATCAAATAAAACAGTATGAGAATTGCGCGAGGATCTAAATTTAAACCTCCTCACAAAGGAATCAGTTAGGTAGTGGTATTGCTGGCACTTATCTGACACGAAGTCCTCAAGATCAGCATTACGCATATATGCATCAAATTCATCCTTGATGCCTGCCTGGACCATAAACTCCTCTAATGGCCATTCACAAGGCCGCACTTGAGCTTCCCTTGGTTGTTCATCGTCCGGCTCACGTATCGCGAGCCCCGGTCCTTGCTTCCTTGAGGAACCACCTTGGTACATTTTCCTAAACATTTTATTTCTCTGAAAAATTTCTGAAATTTGTAGTGACTCAAAATAAAAGTGAACCAAACTCAAAAGATTGATAGCAACTACTCCTACAAGTTCCTAGAGGCAATATCATGTATTAAAACTACTTTGGACCATATAAATTTGACATGCAAGCTCAAGAATAGGGTCACCTTAGCAGCAAAAATTTGCAATAAATAAAGCACTAGAACAAAAACTAATTGGACCATTGGAGGAGTCACATACCGATGAACAATCCCCCAAAGTAGTTTTGTGAGTGGAGCTTAGAGCAAGGAGATCGAAAATGGCAGCAAGATGAGCTAGAACTCGGGTTTGAACTATGGGAGGATTTTTCTGGAGGAAGACGAAGTGAGTGGGTGCTGGAATAAGTGGAGGGGGTCCACATGGGGTCCACGAGGCAGGGGGCGCGCCCCAGGGGGGTGCACCCTGCACCCTTGTGGCCAAGTGGTAGGGCCCCTGGTGTGTTCTCAGTGCCAGTAATTCTTAAATATTCTACAAAAAGTCATATATCATTTTCAGGACATTTGGAGAACTTTTATTTTCAGGGTATTTTTATTGCAAGGATAATGCGAAAAACAAACAGAAAATACTATGTTTGCTTTATCTAATCTAAATAACAGAAAGTAAAAGGAGGGTATAGAGAGTTGTGCTTTCTAACTTCATCCATCTCATGCTCATAAAAAGGAATCCACTAACAAGGTTGATCAAGTCTTGTTAACAAACTCTTTCCGAATAACATGAAACCGGAGAATTTTCGAGTAACACTAGGTTACCTCAACGGGGATGTGTATGTCCCGAACAATAAGAATATCATATTTCTTCTTGACAGTAGGAAGAGGGAATTCAAAACCTCCAATAGTAATCGATGAATTTTTTCCAATAGAATTGATACTGTGGACTTGAGGTTGTTTCCTCAGAAAGTGTACCGTATGCTCGTTACCATTAACATGAAAAGTGACATTGCCTTTGTTGCAATCAATAACAGCCCCTGCAGTATTCAAAAGGGTCTACCAATAATAATAGACATACTATCGTCCTCGGGAATATCAAGAATAACAAAGTCCACTAAAATAGTAACGTTTGCAACCACAACAGGCACATCCTCACAAATACCGACATGTATAGCAGTTGATTTATCGGCCATTTACAAAGATATTTCAGTAGGTGTCAACTTATTCAAATCAAGTCTACGATATAAAGAGATAGGCATAACACTAACACCAGCTCCAAGATCGCATAAAGCAGTTTTAACATAGTTTCTTTTAATGGAGCATGGTATAGTTGGTACTCCGGGATCTCCTAGTTTCTTAGGCATTCCACCTTTAAAAGTATAATTTGCAATCATGGTGGAAATTTCAGCTTTCGATATCTTTCTTTTATTTGTGACAATATCTTTCATATACTTAGCATAAGTATTCATTTTAAGCATATCGGTCAAACTCATACGCAAAAAGATAGGTCTAATCATTTCAGCAAAGCGCTCAAAATCCTCATCATCCTTTTTCTTGGATGGTTTAGGAGGAAAAGGCATGGGTTTCTGAACCCATGGTTCTCTTTCTTTACCGTGCTTCCTAGCAACGAAGTTTCTCTTATCATAACGTTGATTCTTTGATTGTGGGTTATCAAGATCAATAGGAGGTTCAATCTCTACATCATTGTTATTGCTAGGTTGAGTATCAACATGAACATCATCATTAATATTATCAGTAGGTTCATGTTCATTACCAGATTGTGTTTCAGCATCAGAAATAGAAATATCATTGGGATTCTCAGGTGTGTCAACAACATGTTCACTAGAAGCATGCAAAGTCCTATCATTTTTGTTTTTCTTCTTCTTAGAAGGACTAGGTGCATCAACATTAGTTCTCTGAGAATCTTGCTCAACTCTCTTAGGGTGGCCCTCAGAATACAGAGGTTCCTGAGTCATTTTTCCACCTCTAGTCACAACTCTAACAACATTTTCATTTTCCTTATTATTCAATTCATTGAGCAAATCATCCTATGCTTTAAGCACTTGTTCTACTTGAGTGGTAACCATAGAAGCATTGTCGGTGTCAAAACCGGCGGATCTCGGGTAGTGGGTCCCGAACTGTGCGTCTAGGCCGGATGGTAACAGGAGGCAGGGAACACGATGTTTTACCCAGGTTCGGGCCCTGTTGATGGAGGTAAAACCCTACATCCTGCTTGATTAATATTGATGATATGGGTAGTACAAGAGTAGATCTACCACGAGATCAAGGAGGCTAAACCCTAGAAGCTAGCCTATGGTATGATTGTTGTATATGGAGTTGATTGCCTACGGACTACAACCCTCCGGTTTATATAGACATCGGATAGGGTTAGGGTTACACAGAGTCGGTTACAATGGTAGGAGATCTTGAATATCCGCATCGCCAAGCTTGCCTTCCACGCCAAGGAAAGTCCCATCCGGACACGGGACGAAGTCTTCAATCTTGTATCTTCATAGTCCAGGAGTCCGGCTGAAGGTATAGTCCGGCTACCCGAACACCCCCTAATCCAGGAATCCCTCAGTAGCCCCTAAACCAAGCTTCAATGACGACGAGTCCGGCGCGCAAATTGTCTTCGGCATTGCAAGGTGGGTTCCTCCTCCAAGTCCTTCATAGAAGATTGTAAACACCAAGAGTAGTGTCCGGCTCTGCAAAATAAGCTTCCACATATTGCCATAGAGAGAATAATATTAACACAAATCAAATCTGCTGACATATTTCCGCAGTGCGTCATCACACTACAGCCAAGTCCCTTACTCGAATCATTTTTACTTTTCCACCTCAGCATGTTTTTCGAGGCGGTTTCCTTGGCACGTCTTGTCAAAGCAAAGATCGTGTACCCCCTTTACGGGATTCTCATCAATACGGACGTGGGTAATCCAATCGCGCCACTTATCACGGCACTTGGGAGGCAAGCGAGTTTTACTAGGCAGGTGGGGACGCACAACCGCATCCGCCCATATAAGGGGATAAGATCCACCTTTTTACCTACGCCTTCTTCCTCCTTTGCCTATCCATCTCCTGCGCACTCAAGCTCCAGCGCCCAAGCCTGCACTTCCAACCTCAACCTTCTCCAGTAATGTCCGGAGCGGGAGGCAAGTGGATGGTCTCCTCCGTCATGGAGGGCCATATCAAAAAGCTAAGGAAGGCCGGATACTTGCCCAAAGACATCGCGCACCGACTTCCCGAGGAGGGGAAGCTTCTCCCCACCCCAAGGCCTCATGAGAGGGTAGTATTCCTTCCCCACTTCCTCCGCGGACTGGGTTTTCCACTCCACCCATTTGTCCGGGGGCTCATGTTTTACTATGGCCTGGATTTCCACGATCTGGCCCCGAACTTCATCCTCAACATCTCGGCGTTTATCGTCGTGTGCGAGGCTTTCCTCCGCATCCGCCCCCATTTCGGCCTCTGGCTCAAGACCTTCAACGTCAAGCCCAAGGTGGTGCGCGGCAACCAGGCGGAGTGCGGAGGCGCCATGGCGGGCAAGATGGCCAACGTCCTATGGTTCGAGGGCTCTTTTGTGGAGACCCTAAAGGGGTGGCAATCCGGGTGGTTTTACATCACCGAGCCACGCGATCCGAAATGGACCGCAGCCCCCGAGTTCCGATCCGGACCCCCCACACGGCTTATGTCCTGGAAAGAGACGGGCTTGTCGTGGGGTGATGAAAAAGAGGTGACCAGATTGCAAACATGCATCCAGTCCCTGGTGAACAAGCCAATTCGGCTTGTTAATGTAATCCAGGTTATGCTCGTCCGTCGGATCCTCCCGTGCCAACAACGGGATTTTAATCTGTGGGAGTTCGACCCGGCGCAGCACCAAACCCTTAGCAGGCTCTTCGACACGACGTACGAAGATGCCTGGAAGGTGCTATTCAAGGGCGCCAAGGCTCCCGCATCCGCTTCCGAGGACCGCGGATACAGCTCGCAGCGTCACGCTAGCGAGGTAAGCTATCTTCACCTTTTACAGGATGTTAAGCTTTCTTCATAGTTTGACTCTATGCGGGATCTAAACTCCCTTACCTTTGACAGGCTTGGCGGGCGATATCCACACCAATTAACTGTCCGGCTCCGCTGCCCGAAGACCCAGCCCCAGCTCTACTAGTGAAGCTGCTAGTTCCGATGCCTTATGTGGTGCCGGAGAAGAAGGCCAAGAAGAAGAAGACCACAGGGACTCGAAAGAGTGCCCGCAACGTGGTGGTGTCGGACTCGTCATCCGACGAGTCCGAGACGCCCTCTTCCCGTGAAAACGAGGAGGAGGAAGAAGAAAACTCTCCCCCCCCCTAGCGGAGGGAGGAGAGAAGAGGAAGGCCACCCCAACGGGAGAGGCCGAGGGGTCTAGGAAAAGGAAGACCCCTTCACCGGACTACTCCCCCGACACCGAAGAGGGCGGAGAGGAGTGGCCAAACAGGGCCAAGCGTCCGCCGAAATCGTAAGTTCAGGTATCAGAGTAACTCATGATGTTCCTTTGTTGCACAGCTTTCCCTAATGTCGAACGTAATTATGCAGCCCGCCCCGGGCCGAATTCAACGAATCGTCGGGCGGCTCCCTGGACTCATCAGACGTGAACTCAGTTCCGCCCGCTGTCTCCCCCCGCACTGCAGACGACGCCGATGTGGCGTCGTGACAAGCTCTGGGGCAGGTGGAGGTGGTCCTGGAGTATCCGCAAGGCAACCTCCCGGACTCCAGGAGTGAAGGGGATAAGGCCCCCCAGGGCTCCAAGTCCGGCTTTTGCCGGACACCGCGCCAGAATCTTCAACAGTTCCGGACCGCAGTAGGCGAACTCCTTCCAAGAGGAGCAAGCCTTCTGAGCCGGCGGCCTCCGTGCAACCGGAGGTGCCGGACAATCTGCTTGAGGTGCTTGACGGCGCCTCCATCGACGAGGAGCAACGTACTGTTATGAGTATAGTGATCCATAAGGTTCAATCCGCCAAGAGAGGACTGACTGAAGCTTGCGCTAGCCTTCTAACAAGCTTCGAGGTAAGTAAACATATATAAAAATAGTACCGCATAGACAGTAGCCCCTAATGCTCTGTTTGGCATTTGGAAAGAAAAGCCGAATAGAGGATCTAGTAAATTTCGCAGGAGTCTAACAATAAAGAGTCAATATGCGTGTGCAGGCTTCCGTGCTATCCACCGCCGCACTGACTGCGGAGGTGGGTGTCCTGAAACAGGACCTCAAGCAGACCGAGCAAGAGCTCAGCCTTGCCAAGCGGCAGCTCGAGGAAAAAGAAGGTAGGAAATACCTTACAGAAAAAGTGCGTATAGAGAGGCGTGATTGCAAAAAATAACAGGATTGTACTGCTTATTATAGGGGCCACGACTGAGGTGGCGACCCTCAAGAAGGCGCTGTCTGAGGCCGAAAAGAAAACGGCAGCGGAGCGCACCGAGCGAGAGAAACTTGGGGCTCAGGTCGGCGAGGTGCAGTAAGAGCTTCAGGCTCTCATGAAAAAACATGAGAGTTTGGAGCTTGAGTCAAACACCCAAGCGTCCGAGCTCGCGGCGGCCCTTGAGACTTCCAAGTCTGCCAAGGCTGAAGCCCAAAAGGCCCTCCAAGAGTTGGAGGAGATGAAGAAGATAGCAGCGGGTAAGGCATTCTTTATGCAAAGCAGAAATATAAAAGTAAACTACTTGTTACTTACCCGAATCCGGAGTTCTCCAGGGGCATTCGCAGATCTTCCCCGCAGCGTATTCGACGCTGCCGCATTCTACCGAGCTGAAGAGGGCAGCTCGACGGAGAAGGTGTTCTGGTCTCAGTATGCTGAGGCCGGACACCCTGTGCCCTTGAGCGACCAGCTGAAACAGCTGGTCGAGCTCCACAAGGCGGCCGAACAGGCCATGAAGGGCTTCATAGTTCGGCTGTGGCCTGGAGAGGCCCTGCCTGGGAGCTACTTCGGGCTGGTGAGGTGACTGGTGGAGGCCTGTCCAAGGCTCGAGGCCATCAAGCGCTCCGTCTGCATCGAAGGTGCTCGTCGGGCCCTTGCCCATGCAAAGGTGCACTGGGGTAAGCTGGACGATGAGAAGCTTGTGAAGGACGGGCGGCCACCGGGGAAGGAGCATCGCAAGCCCGAGAACTATTACAAGGATGTTCTTGCGGGTGCCCGCCTTGTGGCGGATGAATGTACCAAGGATGTAATTTTTGAATAAACTCGCTCGCTTTTATCATGTGCGCTGAAAACTTGTTCATAGGCGCTTAAGCAATGCTTGTTGAATTTAAAATATTATTTTCTGTGCGACCGTTTATCAAAAAATTGAGAGATGGCCAGTCGTCGGCTTCTGCCCCCATGCCACTAGTGCTGGGGTGTTCGGGATAAACCTGAGCGCTCTTTTTCCCATAGTTGGGTCCTTCGAGGGAGGCGCTCAGCACAACGAACCAGGCAATCGGACTATAATGCTTGAACACTCTCACTTAGCCATAGAACTTTATAATTTTAAATTTCGGCGAAGCCCCTAGTTCGGAAGACCGAGTTCGGGGCGCTATCCATGCCTTGGCCGGACAAATCCGGCTCCTCGCTCGAAGCGACATAAGTCTTTAGGGACTCGAAAAACCTCTCGAACAGCAACCGGTCTCTCGCCTCATCATGACAGTCAGTTTTAGCTTTCTCCACTGAGGTGCTTAACCCAGCTCAACCGGGGCACAATCGCAGTGGTTCTCCTAGTGCTACCTTAGCCGATATAGCAGAACGTAAGGCACCAAAACATAGGAGCCGGGCAAACCCAACTATTGACCCAAATCATGATTCAGAGCCGATGCATATAGTGTTATAAGTTCGGGGTGCCGCACTTGTGAAAGTGTACGGACTTCTCACACCATATTAAAGGGTACTGAAGCCCCTGGCGTACTTGCCGTACCAAAGTGTACGGGTGCAACATGTCATTAATGAACATATATAAAAGAGAGTAATGCAGAAAATAGACAAAAGATGTGCATTGTTTATATAAAGGCTGCTGTCAGAGCAGAACGATACAAGTGGTATTATAAGGTAAAGATATTGGACTATTTAACATGTCCTAGCCAGGGGTAGGCCGCGGAATTGTATTCAAAACAGGTATACTGCTCGTAATAGAGACCACCTGGGGGTTCCATAATGCGGCATGGCTTGTCTGCCTCCCTGGATCTTGCATCGTTTGTGCGGCAGTCGAATTGCCGAACAGGTCGTCCAAAGTATGGAGTCCTGGAAGTAAGAAAAAATTAAAAAAGAATCCGGCAGCCCCTAGTACGTTTTAAGCCGTATTTTGGGCGTGCCGTTATTGTGCCCCTTCCCCTGTGCCCATGGTATTTCAAGGGCATAGTTATGTACGCGAGGTACTGGTTTCGCTATGTCGCGACAGCTGGGGTTGGGGCCGCATTGCTACGCTTGCTCAGAGTGTGCCAGGCGGTCCTGCTGTGGGTTACTCCGGGCGCGCTTGGCAGTGTCTGACTTTTTAATGGCCGGACTGGAGAATTGCCTGAGAAGGCTACTTTGTACCTCCGCTGCGAGAGCCGCCGTATGCTCCTCTGTACAGAGGGAGCGTTCGGTGTTTCCGTTGACCGTAATTACTCCTCGAGGGCCTGGCACCTTGAGCTTGAGATATGCGTACCGTGGCACTGCATTGAACTTTGCGAATGCGGTTCGTCCGAGCAGGGCGTGATAGCCACTGCGAAACGGGACTATATTGAAGATTAACTCTTCGCTTCGGAAATTGTCCGGGGATCCGAAGACCACATCAAGTGTTAATGAGCCTGTACAGTTGGCTTCTACACCTGGTATAACGCCTTTAAAGGTCGTTCTTGTGGGCTTAATCCTTGAGGGATCTATGCCCATTTTCCGCACTGTATCCTGATAAAGCAGGTTCAGGCTACTGCCGCCGTCCATGAGGACTCTTGTGAGATGAAATCCATCGATGATTGGGTCGAGAACCAATGCGGCGAGGCCGCCATGACAGATGCTAGTGGGATGGTCCCTTCGATCAAAAGTGATCGGGCAGGAGGACCATGGGTTGAACTTTGGGGCGACTGGCTCTATCGCATATACGTCCCGTAGCGCACGCTTCCGCTCCCGCTTGGGAATGTGGGTTGCGTATATCATATTCACCGTCCGCACTTGTGGGGGAAAGCCCTTCTATCCATTGTTGTTCGGCGGCTTGGGCTCCTCGTCGTCGCTGTGCAGCCCCTTGTCTCTGTTTTCGGCCCTTAACTTGCCTGCCTGCTTGAACACCCAACAATCCCTGTTAGTGTGATTGGCTGGCTTTTCGGGGGTGCCATGTATCTGGCACAAGCGATCGAGTATTTGGTCCAAACTGGACGGGCCCTGAGTATTCTTTTTGAATGGTTTTTTCCGCTGACCGGATTTATAGCCTTTGAATCCGGCATTGACTGCCGTGTCTTCATTGTTGTCGCTGTTAACGCGGCGTTTTTGCTTATTCCGACGTGTCCTGCCACTTTTGTCCTTGGTATCCGAATTACCAGGGTTCTTTGATAAGTTGTTACTGCGAGCTAGCTAGCTATCTTCTCCCGCGCAAAAGCGGGTCATGAGTGTCGTGAGGGCTGCCATGGATTTTGGCTTTTCCTGTCCCAGGTGCCGGGCAAGCCACTCGTCGCGGATGTTATGCTTGAAGGCTCCTAGGGCCTCTGCGTCCAGACAGTCGACTATCTGGTTTTTCTTTGTTAGGAACCATGTCCAGAATTGTCTGGCCGATTCCCCTGGCTGGCTGAATTATGTGGCTTAAGTCGTCGGCATCCGGCGGTCGCACGTAAGTGCCCTGGAAGTTGTCGAGGAATGCGGCTTCCAGGTCCTCCCAAGAACCGATTGAGTCTGCTGGCAAGCTGTTAAGCCAATGCCGGCCGGTCCTTTAAGTTTGAGCGGGAGGTATTTGATGGCATGTAGATCATCGTCGCGTGCCATGTGGATGTGAAGGAGATAATCCTCGATCCATACCGTCGGGTCTGTTGTGCCATCGTATGATTCGATGTTTACGGGTTTGAAACCCTCTGGGATTTTATGATCCATTACTTCATTCGTGAAGCATAGCGGGTGTGCGGCGCCTCTGTACTGGGCTATATCACGACACAGCTCGGAAGAGCTATGTCTGTTGTGTTCGGCCCGGCTGGATTTGTTGTATCCGGAGTGAAGATCATTGTCACATGCCATAGGGCGCCTGCGTGATCCGTAGATCGATCTTGTTTGTCTTGCCTTATACTCCAGTATGTCTCGCAGGTCGGGCGCATTTTCCCGTGCCTTAGTTGAGCGGCATCGGGGCATGGCTTGGGTGGAGGGCCGAGAGGCCTCTCTGTCGCGGCCGCGAGGTGGCCGGTCTGCCATGTCATGCGCTGGTGATGTAGGTGCTTCCTCCTCTGATCGGGGTAGCGGCCTGCGCTTCGGGTAACTCTTGGAGGGGCGTTCGAGTTTATACTCTTCGGCCGCAAGGACTTCAGTCCATCTGTCAGCTAGCAAATCTTGGGCAGCTCTAAGTTGTTGCTTCTTTTTCTTGAGGCTGCTTGCCATGGCTAAAAGCCTGCGTTTAAAACGCTCTTGTTCGGCGGGGTCTGATGGTATGATGAATTCGTCGTCATCGAGGCTTGCCTCGTCTTCGGAGGGAGGCATATAGTTATCATCCTCGACCTCTCGGTCTACCGCTCTCTCATGAGGGCTGTCTTCTCCATCTTCCTGTGCCGAATCTTGCTGAGGTGGGTGTTCTTCGGCGCTATCCGGGGTAGTATTATCTCCCGTGCCAGAGTCACCGTTTTTGTTTTGGCGGGATTTAGAGCGGCGCCGCTGACGCTGGCGCTTTGGCTGTTTCTTGGGGGCGTCATCCCCCACTGTTCCATCGCCATCTCCATCTTTTGGAGTGTCCACCATATATATGTCATATGACGAGGTGGCCTTCCAGCGCCCTACAGGTGCTGGTTCCTGTTCGTCTCCTACATCGTCGTCCATGCCGTCGATGTCTTCAGAGCTGAAGTCAAGCATGTCGGTTAGATCGTCGACAGTGGCTACAAAGTGGGTGGTGGGTGGGCTTTGAATTTCCTCATCGTCCGTATTCCACCCTCGCTGGCCGTAGTCCGGCCAGGGCTCTCCTAATAAAGAGAGAGACTTAAGAGAATTCAGGATGTCGCTAAAAGGCGAATGCTGAAAGATGTCTGCGGCGGTGAACTCCATTATCGGCGCCCAATCGGATTCAATTGGCAGGGGCGCGGGGGGTTCAGAGTCCGGAGAGGAGTCCGGATCCTCGGAGTCATGGGTAGTGTAGAGTGCGGGGCTAGCGTTCGGCTCGATCGCCTTTGAGCTCGTAGCCCCTGAGGCAGTGTCCAACCGCTGATCCTCGATCGGCGCAGTAGGCTTCGAATCAATGGTCGACACCGATGCGTATGCGGCCTCCAAGGCGCTGTTCGGCGGCAGAGCTATATCATGCCCATCGAGACAGTGCGACGCGCTTGGCTGTGGCTCGAATCCGTCTAAGATCAAGTCCCCGTGGATGTCAGCCGTGTAGTTTAGGCTTCCAAACCTGACCTGATGGCCAGGGGCGTAGCTTTCGATCTGCTCCAGGTGGCCGAGCGAATTGGCCTGCAGAGCGAAGCCGCCGAAGACGAAGATCTGTCCGGGGAGCAAAGTCTCACCCTGGACTGCATCATTGTTGATTGTCAAAGGATCCATCGGGCCTAAAGGCGACGACACAGAGGAACTCTCAATGAAAGCACCAATGTCGGTGTCAAAACCGGCGGATCTCGGGTAGTGGGTCCTGAATTGTGCGTCTAGGCCGGATGGTAACAGGAGGCAGGGAACACAATGTTTTACCCAGGTTCGGACCCTCTTGATGGAGGTAAAACCCTACATCCTGCTTGATTAATATTGATGATATGGGTAGTACAAGAGTAGATCTACCACGAGATCAAGGAGGCTAAACCCTAGAAGCTAGCCTATGGTATGATTGTTGTATATGGAGTTGATTGCCTACGGACTACAACCCTCCGGTTTATATAGACACCAGATAGGGTTAGGGTTACACAGAGTCGGTTACAATGGTAGGAGATCTTGAATATCTGCATCGCCAAGCTTGCCTTCCACGCCAAGGAAAGTCCCATCCGGACACCGGCCGAAGTCTTCAATCTTGTATCTTCATAGTCCAGGAGTCCGGCTGAAGGTATAGTCCGGCTACCCGAACACCCCCTAATCCAGGACTCCCTCAAGCATGTTTACTAATAAGTTTAAGGTCACCTTTAACTCTAGACATATAATCACTCAAGTGTTCAATCATATAAGCATTACGTTTCAATTGTCTACCAACATAAGCATTGAAGTTTTCTTGTTTAACAATAAAATTATGGAACTCATCCAAGCATTGGCTAGCAGACTTATTACGAGGAATATCACCTTCATCAAATCTATAGAGAGAATTTACCTTTACTACCTGTGTCGGGTTATCAAGACCATGTATTTCTTCCATAGGTGGTAAATTCTTAACATCTTCAGCTTTAATACCCTTTTCTTTCATAGATTTCCTTGCCTCTTGCATATCTTCAGGACTGAGAAATAGAATATCCCTTTTCTTCGGAGTTGGCTTAAGAGTTGGTTCAGGAAGTGCCCAATCATTATCATTACTCAATATATTATTCAATAGCAATTCAGCTTGCTCAACAGTTCTTTCCCTGAAAACACAACCAGCACAACTATCCAGGTGGTCTCTGGAAGCATCGGTTAGTCCATTATAAAAGATATCAAGTATTTCATTTTTCTTGAGAGGATGATCAGGCAAAGCATTAAGTAATCGGAGAAGCCTTCCCCAAGCTTGTGGGAGACTCTCTTCTTCAATTTGCACAAAATTATATATTTCCCTTAAGGCAGCTTGTTTCTTATGAGCGGGGAAATATTTAGCAGAGAAGTGATAAATCATATCCTGGGGACTACGCACACAACTAGGAGCAAGAGAATTAAACCATGTTTTAGCATCACCCTTTAATGAGAACAGAAATAACTTAAGGATACAGTAGTAACGAATTTTTTCCTCATGAGTGAATAGGGTGGCTATATCATTCAATTTAGTAAGATGTGCCACAATAGTTTCAGATTCATAGCCATAAAAAGGATGAGATTCAACCAAAGTAATTAACTCAGGATTGACAGAGAAATCATAATCCTTATCAGAAATACAGATAGGTGAAGTAGCAAAAGCAGGGTCATATTTCATTCTAGCATTCAAAGACTTTTCTTTCAGCTTAGCTAATAGTTTATTAAGATCATATCTATCTTTGCAAGCTAAAATATCTATAACAGTTTCTTCATCCATAACATAACCCTCAGGCACATCAGATAATTCATATCTAGGGGAGAATCTTCATCAACACTTTCAACAATATTATCAGTTTCAATAATTTCATTTTCTCTAACCCTAGCAAGTTGTTCATCAAGAAATTCACCTAATGGCACAGTATTATCAAGCATGGAAGTAGTTTCATAATAAGCATAATGCATAGTAGAAGTGGCATCATCAATAACATGCGACATATCTGAATCAATAACAGGAGTAGGTGTCGCAAGTTTACTCAAAACAGAACGTGAATCAAGTGCAGAGCTAGATGGCAGTTCCTTACCTCCCCTCGTAGTTGAGGGGAAAATCTTGGTTCTTTCATCTTTCAAGTTCCTCATGGTGATCAACAGATATAAATCCCAAGTGACTCAAAGAATAGAGCTATGCTCCCCGGCAACGGCGCCAGAAAATAGTCTTGATAACCCACAATTATAGGGGATCGCAACAGTTTTCGTGGGTAGAGTATTCAACCGAAATTTATTGATTCGACACAAGGGGAGCCAAAGAATATTCTCAAGTATTAGCAGTTGAGTTGTCAATTCCACCACACCTGAAAGACTTAATATCTGCAGCAAAGTATTTAGTAGCAAAGTAGTATGGAACTAACGATAATGGTGGCAAAAGTAATAGTAGTAGTTTTTGTAGCAATTGTAACAGTGGCAACGAAAAAGTAACTAAGCAAAGATCAATATGTGAAAAGGTCGTAGGCGATGGATCAATGATGGATAATTATGTCGGATGCGATTCCTCATGTAACAGTTATAACATAGGGTGAAACAGAACTAGCTCTAGTTCATCAATGTAATGTAGGCATGTATTCCGAATATAGTCATACATGCTTATGGAAAAGAACTTGCATGACATATTTTGTCCTACCCTTCCGTGGCAGCGGGGTCCTATTGGAAACTAAGGGATATTAAGGCCTCCTTTTAATATAGTATCGGACCAAAGCATTAACACTTAGTGAATACATGGACTTCTCAAACTACGGTCATCACCGGGAGTGGTCCCAATTATTGTCACTTCAGGGTTACCGGATCATAACACATAGTAGGTGACTATTGACTTGCAAGATAGGATCAAGAACTCACATATATTCATGAAAACATAATAGGTTTAGATCTGAAATCATGGCACTCGGGCCCTGTAGGGGATATACCCCGCAGTATGACCCGACCGGACTTGGAGACTCACTGGTGGCCCGCCCTGACTTGGCGACTCACTAAGTGACCCGCTCGGATCTCTCCACTCATTGATGACCCGGCTGAGCCAGGTGACTCATTGGTGATCCGGCAGCCAGGTCAGAGGAGCGGACAAGACACGGTGGCCCAACAGGCGGTTCATGGAAGGCCAACTCTTGTTATGGAGGGCCAGCTTAAGAGAAAAGCATGAGGAATATTCTCCTACAAAGGAAGCAAGATTAGGACTCCACTTGTAATAGAGTAATCCTAATCCTACTAGTGCTAGTCATGTAAGCCGCCCCTTCAACTTATATAAGGAGGGACAGGGCACCCCAAGAGGGACAAGTTTTGACAAGTTAGGTTTAGATAGACAAGTCAATAGCTCTCAAGATAGAGCGCCCTTGTAATTGTGATCATCATCTTTAATATCAATGAAGCAGGATGTAGGCTTTTACCTCCACTGCGAGGGGCTGAACATTGGTAAAACCTCGCGTCTCTCATCCCGCTCAACCCCTCTCAAGCTACCACATGGATGCGTTGGCCTCATGACTAAGTCCTCACACTAAGGACATCTGCCATAAAAATTCCATGACAGGCCGTAGTGACAAGCATTAAGCATAGCAAAGTCATAGCAACATAAATCTTAGAACATAATGGATACTAGGGATCAAACCCTAACAAAACTAACTTGATTACATGGTAAATCTCATCCAACCCATCACCGTCTAGCAAGCCTACGATGGGATTACTCATGCATGGCAGTGAAGCATCATGAAATTGGTAATGGAGGAAGATTGATGATGATGATGATGGCGACGGATTCCCCTCTCCGGAGCCCCGAACGGACTCCAGATCGGCCCTCCCGATGAAGATTAGGGCTTGGCGGCGGATCCGTATCGTAAAATGTGATGAATCCTTCTCTCTGATTTTTTTCTCCCTAAACGTGAATATATAGAGTTGGAGTTGACGTCGGTGGAGCCTCATGGGGCCCACGAGGTAGGGGCGCGCCCCAGGGGGGGGGCGCCCTGCACCCTCGTACTCCCCTTAGCATGGGCATCCGCTGTTGTGGTTTCGCCAGCTCTGGGTCGTTCCCTTCCTGGGCCTCACACTCGTCCACCGCGTTGGTGCTATCGGCGTGGCGTGGTCAACATGGTCAACAAACAACAACCATCGGAAGAGGGATGTAAGTGGAGAGGCTGACAGTAGGGAGCCACACAAGCAAGTGCCTCCTTATTACGCGAAAAAAAAATGATTACTCCAGCTGACAACTGGGACCCACCGGTTGTATCTTCGCACAGAAGGAAGTGCCTCCTTGTTATGCGAAAAACCTATTCCCCCCCATGACAGCTGGGACCCGGCAGATTTGGTGGTTGACTAGCGGGCCTACTAAGCTGACACGCACGTAGGGCTTTCACAACTTAATCAACAAATGATTCTAGCAGTTGGACGGTTGGATGTTAATCCAATAGCCGTGCTGCTTCTTCAACCTTTGTTCTTGCTCCTGTCTCCCGTGGGCGGCAGTGCTGCCGCGCACCCAAACCAGTCAAATTTCCCACTCCTCTCCATCTGCGACTACACCGCCGCATCTTCCGCATCTCTGGGTCGTTCCAGTCTAGGGCCTCGCCGTTGTCCATCGGCCTTGGTGTTCTCCGCACGGTGTGGTCAACATGGTCAACAAACGAGAGTCATCGGAAGATGATTGTATGTGAGAAGCTAACAATAGGGACGCACCACGCCCATGGACACATGCATGCAACTGCATCCTTTTTACCCTAAAAAATAATGTTTTCTCCCCCTAACATCTGGGACCCACCATCTACATCTTCGCACGCAAGGAAGTGTGTCCTTATTACGGGCAAAAAAATGATTCCTCCCCTTGACAGCTAGGACCCAGCAGCTATATCTTCGCATGCAAGGAAGTGCGTCCTTATCCTCCCTGACAGCTGGGATCCACCCAGTCGAAGCATTTGTAGTGTTGTCTGTCTTGTCGCGAACATGTACGTACATACTCGTCGATCGGTCGCTCTGCAACGATGAACTGTGGCCAAGTAAGTAGCAGCACATGTCATAGTAGAGCCCCCCACGTAGCAGTTTAGGTTGTCCCGTCTAAACCGCGTACACGTACATACAACCACATGCCAAAAAATATGGCCACGTACGTACATACAAGCGGGGTCTCGAAACGTGTACTCGCGCATACGGACGGCCAGGGCTCGTGTACATGGGGAGGCAACGGATGGCGGCGATGTTATCCTGTTCATCAGCAGCTAACCGGCTGGGTCAGAATGGAGGAAACAGCATCATGTTCACTGGGAGCCAAGTGAATGGGTCAGAGCGCATCATGTTCATCGGGAGCGAAGCCACTGGGTTGGAATGGGTCGTGTTCAACGGGAGCCGACTGGCTTGGACGGTACATCCAGAACATGGTCTGGCGTACCGCAAAACGAAGGAAAACGGCCTTCTGTTCGATCATGTATGGTCAAAACAGGGTCCTGTTCATCGGGAAGGGGTCTGGCGTACCACAAAACGGAGGAAACATACTTGTGTTCGAGCTCCTACAGTCGAAACGAGGTGTTGTTGATCAGGCGGGGTGTGGCATACCGCAAAATGATGGAAACAGACTTGTGTTGGAGCGTCTATGATCGAAACGGGGTCCTGTTCATCGGGAGGGGTGTGGCGTACTGCAAAACACCCATCGGGAACTGTCCATCCAACCCCCAACAACACTCATTGTTCATCAAGAGGCAGCAGGGTTGATTGGCTTCAGTTAGCAGTAGTAGTGAAGGAATCGCTCGATCGAGTTTAGTTAACAGCCAGGGATCGATGAATCGCTCGGGTTCAGTAACACGTAGCTAGTGCAATCGCTCAGGTTCAGTAAGCGAGCGCCTCGCTCAGGTTCAGTTAGAGCACAACAACACACACACGCGCGCGTATGTATACGAGAGAAACGCGCAATCTCTCCGTGCATTGCTCGGCCCCGACCACCCACCGTAACCGGGAACTCCCCGAAATTTTCCTCGCCCTCGCTTCTACCACGATTTTTTCCATCATGGATGGCCCAAAGAATGTCATGCAGGTGCGTCCCCGACGCGCCCACGACTAAAAGCCCATTTTCTATCATGATTTTTTGTCATGGAAGTAGGAGCCCACCACATCTATGATGATACGTGCTTTTGTCACAATTATCGTCATAGAAGTGGGCATAAGCATGACAGAAAAAATTCATTCGGCCCAAAATGTCATGGATGTGTCTTTTTTTGTAGTGATGGCTCTGTGGTGGGTGCCAGCCTTTTGTCAGCCTGGGCAGTTGCCGAGGCAACATGGGGAAGTGGAGGCATCCTCGTCCCGTCAAGCGCCACACGTCAACCCTGGCCCGCTGGCGATTGGGGCCCGCGGTGCTTCGACCTTTCCTCCTTGGCTTCGCCTCGAAGCCAGCTCAAGTGCGTCGTGGGCTCGGGGGCTACTATCAGTGTTCTAGGATTGGGGGTACCCAGATCTGCCTACCTGCGACCCATGGTGTGGCTCCTTCGACGGCCTGGTACGGCCCAGCTGCAAGACCCCCAAGGACAAGACCCTCGTGAGGGCCCCCGGGCCTCGCGAGGGGAGCGAAACCAAGACCTCCTGAGGGAGCAGCTCTCCGAGACCACCTCCCGAGGAGCGGAGATATCTATGCAGGTACCCAGCCTCACAAGGCAGCGATGACGTAAGCCATGACGACCAAGGCTAGGCGGGCGCCAGCGGGCACAGAGGAGGCAGTTTTCTCTTTGGTGCTAAGGAGACAAGGGCGAACTCGGGTTCCCAATGAATCCCCCAAAGGTTTCCATTCCGGTGTAACAATACCAAGACCACAAGCTCGGCAGGACGGATGTCATCACCGAGCCCACTACCGCATCATGACCAGAAGCTTTGCAGGCGAAGACCACCTTTCGTCAGGATAAAATGTACTACTTGTCCCCTTTCAAATTGGCCATTGTGGGATCCCTTCCCGCCTAAGTTTCGAGGGAAGAGGACAAATGCCACTATAAATATAGACTAGCCTCCATTGTAGAGAGGGATCGGATCCATTCCACACTTACTCTCTGAGCCCTCACGAGGCTGCTCATCCACTATACTATTTCATCTCTAGCCTCCTCGTGAGGCCAATCCACCACAAAGCAGGAGTAGGGTTGTACACCGCAAGGTGGCCTAAACCTGGGTAAATTGTCGTGTTCATCTTCTTCCCAGTTCGCGCGTACTCGACGAGCCTAGGCCGTGAGGTGGTAAGCTTGAGATTAGCATAGGAGGGGATCTTCGCACACACCTCAGAGTTTGAACCTTCTTGGGTCTGCAAAGCCCTGAATCCGACAATGAGCATGAACACAAGTGTTCAAGGTCAACCCTCACTTCTCCAATGCATAACCTCCCAATCGCTTCCCTTTTTGAAAAAGTTTTTGGTTCCCCTTTATTTGTTTTGTTTCACCCACAACTAAAGAAAGAAAACAAGAAAGAAAAAACAAAAGGGAAAACAAAATCTACTTAGTGAAGAAAGCAAACAAGCATACACGAAAATATTAACCCCACACTATTGCTCCCCGGCAACGGTGCCAGAAAAGAGCCTGATAATCCCCAAGTGCAAGGAATCATCATAGCAATTTCCAAAAATGGAAGTGATAAGTATGGAGTGTCGAACCCACAAGGAGCTAAAGGTAATATCAATATTCTTTCAAGTCATATCTGCCACCGACACAACTCTACGTACACCGAGCGTTTGCTTTCATCTAGAAACGAGAAATAAAACTACGTTGTGGGTATAAGGAAGATAGCTTTGCATGATATCAGAGAGCTAAAATATAAAACTAGGTGCTACCTAAATAAAGTTATAATATATTATAATATATCAAGTCGCGAGTGTGGAATAATGATGGATCAATGTGCGGAACTGTCCTAGGCAATTGTTAACAAGATCGGTAATCATTATTGCAATTTTATATGAGGGAGAGGCATGGTCTAACATACTTTCCGTACATGGATCATATGAACTTATGATTGGACCTCTAGCAAGCATCCGCAACTACTAGAAACCATTAAGGTAAACCCAACCATAGCATTAAGTATCAAGTCCCCTTTACTCCCATACGCAACAACCCCCTTACTGGGGTGTAAGCTTCTGTCACTCTAGCCATCCACCATAAGCGAATCATGAACGTATTGCAACACCCTACAACAAGAATTGCTCATGTGTGTGCGGCACGAAAGGCACCATAGGACAACACCAAAAAAACATACAACTCAAGCCAATCAAAATTAGCAATCAACCCAAAGGTCAAAAGAAAACTACTCAAACATCCTAAGATGGCAACACATCATTGGATAATAATATGTGGCATAAAGCACCATGTTCAAGTAGGGGATTATAGCGGGATGCGGGAGGTGGACCATTAAAAAGAGATGAGGGGGTGATGAAGACGGTGATGTTAATGAAGACGATCACCGCGGCGATGGTTCCCCCGGTGGCACTCCGGCGCCACCGAGAGGTAGGAGAAGAGAGTCTCCCCCTTGTGCTTCCTATTCCATGGTGTCGGTGTCAAAACCGGCGGATCTCGGGTAGGGGGTCCCGAACTGTGCATCTAAGGCGGATGGTAACAGGAGGCGGGGGACACAATGTTTACCCAGGTTCGGGCCCTCTCGATGGAGGTAATACCCTACTTCCTGCTTGATTGATCTTGATGATATGAGTATTACAAGAGTTGATCTACCACAAGATCTTAGAGGCTAAACCCTAGAAGCTAGCCTATGATTAGGATTGTTGTTGTCCTACGGACTAAACCCTCCGGTTTATATAAACACCAGAGGGGGCTAGGGTTACACAGAGTCGGTTACAAGGAAGGAAATCTACATATCCGAATTGCCAAGCTTGCCTTCCATGCAAAGGAGAGTACCACCCGGACACGGGACGAAGTTTTCAATCCTGTATCTTCATAGTCCAACAGTCCGGCCAAAGTATATAGTCCGGCTGTCATATTGCGAGGTGGTTATTATTCAAAATGTTTTCCTCAACCAGCTACTGTACATATTGCGAGGTGGTTTTCTTGGCACGTCTTGTCGAAGCAGAGATCGTGTCCCCTTATCACGAGATTCTCATCAATACGGGTGTGGGTAACACAATCGCGCCTGCTGGTATGACTCCTTGATTTTAGGCAAGTTCCGAACGGCCACGCGGAGGACGCTTGATATTCATCCTCTTTATAAAGGGGCCAAGGCCTGTCCTTTTCTTCTCGCGCTCAATCCTTCCCTTCCCCAACCCCGAGTTCCAACACCCAAGGCTCAGGCTAAGCGCTTCGGACCTTCAACCATGTCCAGATCCAACCTTCAAGGCCGGTGGATGGCTTCCTCTGTCACAGAGGAGGACATCAAGAAGCTAAGGGAAGCCAGGTATCTGACCGCCGAAATCTCGCACAGGCTGCCTGCTCAAGGGCAGGTCATCCCTACTCCCGAACCCAACGAGAGTGTTGTATTTATTTCCCACTTCCTCCGAGGGCTGGGCTTTAGTCTTGATCCCTTTATTAGAGGGCTTATGTTCTATTATGGGCTCAACTTCCACGATCTAGCTCCAGATTCCATCCTTCACATCTCGTCGTTTATCGTCGTGTGTGAGGCCTTCCTCCGCATCACCCCACACTTTGGCTTATGGCTCAAGACCTTCAATGTGAAGCCGAAGATGATCGATGGGCAACAAGCAGAATGCGGAGGTGACATAATAAGCAAAGGCACCTGTAAGGACATATTTATCCCTAAGTGTTTTGGTGATTGATGACAACGCATTTGTGGACTAATCGTGTGCCATGAGTTTTCCAGACTCTTCTCTGCTAGGCAGTACTATTAAGAGGGGGTCCGCGTTGGAAAGGTTTGGGTGGAATCATCACGTACACGTCTCCTTTTATCCCCTCCTTCTTCCTTGGAGCTTCCTCCGTTTTTCCTGCCTCCTTTGACTGGCTGCTGTTGTGGTTGCGGTAGTACTGCTCCTGGATCAACGGTAGTACCGTGGGCATCCACGGTAGTACCGCGCAGTGGCGTGGCAGTACCGCTGGTGCTCACGGTAGTACCGCTCCCCTGGAGCCGCACTACCGCTGCCCACCAGGCTAGTGCCGCCCCTTTGCGGTAGTAGGAGCGGATGTAATTTTTTACATCCGCACCTGCCGCGGTAGTACCGCGCTATGCGGTCAGGCAGTAGTACCGCCCCTCGGCAGTACTACTGTGTCGAGTTTTTGCTACTTCCGTTTTTTTGCAGAAGTAGGCACTGAAGTTCCCCTTCCCCCTGGACGGGACTTTTGCCTTACAGTAGTACCGCATTGGGGGCGCGGTACTACCGTGCGTGCGGAAGTACCGCCCCCAGCTTGCGTATGTTTCCCTGACTGGGGTCGCGGCAGTACCGTGGGACGGTACGGTAGTACCGCACTGCCGTGCGGTAGTACCGCTTGGTTGCAAGCAGTAGTACCGCGCGGCCTTGCGGTAGTACCGCTGGCCAGGCGCGGTAGTACCGCTGGCCGTGGGCTGGTTGGTGAGTAACGGTTGGATCTTTTCCACACACTATATAAAGGGTCTCCTTCTTCCCCGTTGACTCACCTCTTCCACCATTAAAGCTCCATTATTGCTCCAAGCTCCATTTTCGCCCGATCTCACTCCCTAGCCAACCAAACTCGTTGATTTGCTCGGGAGTGGTTGAGAAGGCCCCGATCTACACTTCCACCAAGAGATATTTGATTCCCCCTACTAATCCCTTGCGGATCTTGTTACTCTTGGGTGTTTGAGCATCCTAGACGGTTGAGGTCACCGCGAAGCCATAGTCCATTGTGGTGAAGCTTCGTGGTGTCGTTGGGAGCCTCCAATTGAGTTGTGGAGATTGCCCCAACCTCGTTTGTAAAGGTTCGGTCGCCGCCTCCAAGGGCACCAATAGTGGAATCACGACATCTCGCATTGTGTGACGGCGTGAGGAGATTACGGTGGCCCTAGTGGCTTCTTGGGGAGCATTGTGCCTCCACACCGCTCCAACGGAGACGTACTTCCTCTCAAAGGGAAGGAACTTCGGCAACACATCCTCATCTCCACTGTCTCCACTCTTGGCTATCTCGTGCCTTTACTTGTGTAGCTTATTTGTTTCATATATCTTGCTTGCTTGTGTTCCTATTCGTGTTGCATCATATAGGTTGCTCATCTAGTTGCATATCTAGACAACCTACTTTGATGCAAAGTTTAAATTGCTAAAGAAAAGCTAAAAATTGTTAGTTGCCTATTCACCCCCCCCCCTCTAGTCAACCATATCGATCCTTTCAATTGGTATCAGAGCCTCGTCTCTTTATTAAAGACTTTACCGTCCAAAGAGTATGGTTGATACCGTAGACGATGCGAAGTAACACTCCGGTGTGAATCCTATCTCGTCTATGGGCGATGGGGGAACTTCAGTCTCTCGTGAGGAGTTCAATGTGGCCTTGGAGACATTGAAAACCTCCATGACGACCGAAGTTGAAAGCATGTTTACTAAATTTCTTGAGGGGCTTAAACTATCCACCGCACCGTTGAAAGTGGGTGATCCCGCCATCAAGGTGTCGGATGCTATCCCCGACAAGGGGGAAGCTAGTAGTGAAAAGGCTCCTTCTTCTAGTGGCAAGAATGGCACCGGCATCTTTGCCCATGTGGAACCACCACTTGTTTATGGTGGACCGGTTCCTTCCACTCATTTGAATCATGACGGTCCTCCCCCTAAGATTGTGAAAAATGAGGATTTTGATTCTTGGGTTTACCGCTTTAAACGTCATTTAAATCATGTGAACACTAACCTTTGGAGAATCATTGAAGAAGGTTTCTATCCACATGATCCAAGCAACTTCACTCCTCAAGAAGCCGCGGACAATCAATTCAATGAGAATGCTCTCTTCATCATTCAAGATGCAATTCCACCCGAAGACCTACCTCATCTTCATCCCTTCGCCCTGGCCAAAGATGCATGGCATTGTGTCGTGTCTCTCTACCGGGGAAGCGCAAGCATTCAACGCTCCAACTATGAAGTGGTACAAGATGAGGACGATGAGTTTGCAATGAACGAAGATGAAGAACCTCATGAGCTTTATCGGAGAGTAACCAAACTCGCGGTCTCACTATGAGATCATGGGCGCAAGGACACGGATGACAATTGGATCAAGCGAAAATTCCTCAAGGCAATGATGCCCTACCACAAGGCCATGTCTTCCAGCATTCGTCAAAGACCGGACTTCCACACTTTGACCTCAAGCGAAGTGTTGGATGAGTTTGTGGCCATGAACATTTTGGACAAGACCGCCGACAATGCGGTGCTCCGTTCTCAACGGGCAAAGAAGCCTAACCTTGCATTGAAGGCCAAGCTCACCGTGGAAGAAGAAGAAAAGGAAGAAGAGGAGAGCAACCCCGAAGATACGAAGTATGCATATCATGAACACATGGCACTTGCTTCAAGGCAATTTTGGAGCAAGAAAAACTTGAGGCCCAATTTTAGCAAAAACAACTCGAGTGGCACAAGGGGCAAGCAACGTGTAAGGACTTGCTACAATTGCGGCAACGTGAGTCATTTCGTTGCGGAATGCCCGTATGAGAAGAGGGAAGACAATGGTGGCAAACTCATCCGAAAGGACAAGGCCAAGTCATTCCCCAACAAGAACAACTTCACCAAGAAGACTCCTCCCAAGGCTTTGGTTGTGCAAGAAGAGTACAATGAGGATGATGATGATGATGATGATGATGATGATGAGTCGGTTGCCATGGCCTCCGTTGCCATTGCAACAACGTCACGGGTGTCTCTCTTTGACTCACCCAACGAGAGCATCACCGCCAAGTGCCTCATGGCTAAAGCCACCAACAAGGTAACCTCCAACATCAAAACTACCATCATTAATCATCCTTCCCCAATGGATAGCATTAATGAACTTGGGGGAGCTAATGTGGAGGCTAACGAGTTTGAGGCCTTTATGGGCAAACTCAAGGGAAAATCCAAGAAGCACTTTGTTGCTCTCTTGGAACAACTGGGTGAGGCCAATGACATGATCGAGGCTCACGAAGACACCATCTCTAAGATGGAAGGGCATAGTCGTGACTATGCCGATGAGATTTCGGATCTTTCCAATGCTCTTGAGGAAGAGCGTGGTCTTCGTTTGGCTCTTGAGGAGTCACACAATGTTGATCATGCTAAGTTAAAGAAAGATTATGATCATGCCCTCATTGTTTCTCATGTGCTAAATTCCGAGAAGGCCAAACTCGGGGTTGATCTTGCTAGACTCAGAGAGGAGTTTGATATACTTGACAAGGCCCACAAGGCCTTGAAGGGTATTCATGCTAGTCTCAAGGAGTCTCATGATCAACTCCAGGTGAAGCTAACTAAGGAGAAAGCAACTTTTCCTCATATGGTTTTAATTGATAATGCAAATGCTACTAACACATGTTGTGAGCCTATACATCTTGTTGAGGAAAATGCGAAGTTGAAGGAGAAACTTGAGAAAGGTCTTGCGACTTGCATACAAGGCAAGAAGAACCTCAACGATCTCTTGATCAACCAAAAGGGAGGTGTGGCCAAGGAAGGGGTTGGGTACGTGCCTGACTCCAAGAACAAGAAGAAGAATGACAAGACCAAACGACCTCCTCCCCTCATGCAAACCTTTGTGAGGGAGGGAGAGAGTGCCCCTGAGGAGAAGAAGAAGAACAATGTCAAGAAGGGCAATGCCATCCCTTTCAACAAAGCCGGCGATTTTAACCCTTCTTATGTGTTATGCCGTGCTAGTGATGGGCATGTTTATGCCAAATTTTTTGGTTCTCTTCATGAATACATTGAATGGTCTATTTGGGTTCCAAAAACCCTTGTTACTAACATCAAAGGACCCATTACAAAATGGGTACCTAAAATCAAGCATTGATCTCTTGTAGATGTTTGCTTCCGGTGGGGGGTCATGGTTGCTCGATAGCGGAGCTACAAATCATATGACCAGAAGCAAGGACTTGGTGGTGGACGTGCACAAGGTTCCATCTATGCCCACCAATGTCGAGTGGGGTGACGCCTCATCTTCTAAGGTATTGGGACTTGGCAAAGTGGTCATCTCTCATGATCTCACGATCGAGAAGGTCATGCTTGTTGAGTCCCTTGCATACAATTTACTTTCCGTTCGTCAACTTGCTATCATGGCCTTTGCCACTTTCTTTGATATTGATACCGTGGCCCTCTTGTGGAGCAAGACTCTTAAAGTAGCCTTTGTTGGGCATGTCGAGAACGGTCTATATGTGATTAACTTTTCGGAGCGACCCACTAAGACCGCGACATGCCTAATGGCTAAAGTTGATGTGGGATGGCTTTGGCATCGCCGTATAGCCCATGTCAATATGAGATCTTTGCAAAGTCTCCTCAAGGGGGACCATGTCCGTGGACTAACGAATGTTAGTTTTGCTAAAGATCGTGCTTGCAATGCCTGTATCGAAGGAAAGCTACATGAGAAGGCTCACCCTCCCACGACTATCATTTATTCAAAGAGGCCTTTGGAGCTCCTTCACATGGATCTCTTTGGGCCTCCATCCTTCGATAGTCTTGGAGGTAGGAAGTATTGCTTGGTGATTGTGGATGACTACTCAAGGTACACGTGGGTGTATTTCTTCAAGAGGAAGAGCGAGACCCAATGAACCGTCATTGACTTTGCAAATGAAGCACAACGTCAACACAATGCAAAGATCTTGACAATAAGAAGTGACAACGGCACCGAGTTCAAGAACTACACCTTGGATGAGTTTCTTAGTGACGAGGGAATCAAGCATCAATATTCCGCACCCTACACCCCTCAACAAAACAATGTTGCGGAGAGGAAGAACCGGACGTTGATGGATGCGGGAAGGACCATGATGGCGGAGTTCAAGTCTCCGTACTACTTTTGGGCCGAAGCCATCAACACCGCGTGTCATGCATCAAATCGGCTCTACCTCTGCAAGGGCTTGAACAAGACTCCATATGAAATACTCACCGGTAACAAGCCCAACCTCAAGTACTTCCGGGTATTCGGGTGTAAGTGTTTCATTCTCAAGAAAGGTGTTCGGTTGTCTAAATTTGAGGCTAGAGCTTATGAGGGCATATTTGTTGGTTATGCTACAAACTCTCATGCTTACCGTGTCCTCAATAAATCCACGGGACTTATTGAGGAGACGTGTAATGTGGAGTTTGATGAGAATAACGGCTCCTAAGTGGAGCAAAGTGGCACTTGTGATGTAGGTGATGAAATTCCTCCTCAAGCCATAAGAAGAATGGGTGTTGGTTTCATCCTACCCATTGAGGAACCCCTTGTGGCCGAAGGAGAAGGACAATGCTCCATTCAAGTGGAGCCATCACCAACCCAAGGCCCACACGCTTCCGAAGAACAAAGTGAAGGCCCTCAACCTCATGAACAAGACCAAGGGCAAGATCATACTCAAGACGGTGTGGACACACCAAGTGATGCCCAAGGTCAAGTTCTCTCCCCCGAGCAAGTTCAAGATCAAGAACAAGTTCATGACGGCGCTCAAGATGATCAAGTAACCGCTCCTCAACTCACCACCGAGGAGGAATTAGAGCGCCGTGCCGCCAAGGTTTCTTCCAAGCTCTCCACCAAGGATCATCTCATGACGAATGTTCTTGGAAGCTTAAGAAAGGGGGTAAGCACTCGCAGACAATTAGCAAATTATTGTGATCATCACGCGTTTGTCTCTTGTATGGAATCCCACATGGTCTATGAGGCGCTAGAAGATCCGGATTGGCTCAATGCCATGCACGAAGAACTCAACAACTTCGAGCGCAACAAAGTGTGGAGATTGGTGCCAAGGCCAACGGGGAACCACGATGTCATTGGAACAAAGTGGATATTCAAGAACAAGCAAGATGCCCATGGGATTATCATTCGCAACAAGGCTCATTTGGTAGCACAAGGCTACTCCCAAGTCGAGGGTATCGACTACGGTGAAACCTTTGCTCCCGTTGCTCGTCTTGAATCCATTCGCATGTTGATTGCATATGCTTCTCATCATAACTTTAAGTTACAACAAATGGGTGTGAAGAGTGCTTTTCTTAATGGTCCCATTAATGAATTGGTGTACGTCAAGCAACGCCCCGGGTTCGAGGATCCTTACTTTCCCGATCATGTGTATCAACTTGATAAGGCACTCTATGGCCTTAAACAAGCCCCACGTGCGTGGTATGACCACCTTACCGAGTTGTTACAAGACCGTGGTTTTGAAGTTGGGCTAATCGACCCCACTCTTTTTACTAAGAAGGTCAAAGGGGAGTTGTTTGTGTGCCAATTATATGTTGATGATATTATCTTTGGTTCTCCTAACAAAGCTTTCAATGAGGAATTTGCCGCTCTCATGACCTCAAAGTTTGAGATGTCCTCCATGGGAGAGTTGAAGTTCTTTCTAGGGTTCGAAGTGAAGCAAAGAAGAGAAGGAACCTTCATCAATCAATCCAAATACACTCAAGACATGCTCAAGAGATTCAAGCTAAGTGACGTCAAGCCGGCTTCCACTCCAATGCCCACCAAGTGCCAACTTGACTTAGATCCCAATGGTAAAGTGGTGGATCAAAAGGTATATCGTTCCATGATTGGATCCTTGCTTTACCTTTGTGCATCTAGACCGGACATCATGTTGAGTGTGGGAATTTGTGCACGGTTTCAAGCCGCACCTAAGGAAAGTCACTATGTGGCGGTCAAACGAATCTTTCGATATTTGGCTCATACCCCAAACTTTGGCTTATGGTACCCAAGAGGATCAAACTTTAAGCTTGTAGGGTACTCGGATTCCGATTGGGCGGGAGACAAAGTGGATAGGAAGTCCACTTCCGGAGGGTGCCAATTCCCTGGTTGCTCTTTGGTAAGTTGGTCTTCCAAAAAGCAAAGTTGTGTGTCTCTCTCGTCCATCGAAGCGGAGTATGTTGCGGCCGGTAGTTGTTGTGCACAACTCTTATGGATGAGGCAAACTTTAAAGGATTATGGTGTCACTTGTGACAGAGTGCCTCTTTGGTGTGACAATGAAAGTGCCATCAAGATCTCTCTCAACCCGGTGCAACACTTCAAGACGAAGCATATTGAGATCCGGTATCACTTCATCCGGGATCACATTAGGCGAGGAGAGATCGAGCTCAACTACGTCAACACTCATGATAACCTTGCAGATATCTTCATGAAGCCCTTGGATGAAGCAAGATTTCGCGAGTTAAGGCATGAGCTAAATATCATCGATTCGAGCAATGTTGCTTGAACCCTTGCACACCCCACCATACTCAATGTGTTGTCCTATTTAGATGTAGGCATGGACATAGGGGGAGTGATGTTCTCTCAATGAACTCTCCCTCCCCCCATTATGCATAAATCAATCAAGTCTTTCACATTAGCCATATTTGATGGTACTTGTGCTTCAAAGACGAGTTTTGGTCATGGACCCAAGGATAATTCTTCGCGGTGCCATACCAATTGACTCAAACATAAGTGGCTACGGCCACCGCCCTCTTTTTTGGAGAGGTGGTGTCTCGTGGTTGGTTCGTTTGTCGTGTGCCTTTCTGGTTTTGTGTGTTGCGTGGTCTTGTGGTGTTGTGTTGGCTCGGAGTGATTTGTGCAAAGATCCAGTTTTTCACGCTCGAAGCGTGCATCTTCTTGAGCCCACGGTACTACCGCGTCTGGGCATTGTACTACCGCTTTGGGAGGCACGGTACTACCGCGCCACAGCACGGTACTACCGCTCTGGTGCGGTACTTCGGAAGTACCGCACCGTGCGGTACTACCGTGTCTGGGCACGGTACTACTGCGCCGTCAAGCGCGCGTGGGGGTTATGACTCGGGCAGGGGAGTTACAACTCCCCATACCCATTCATTGTCTCTCTCTCCACGTCTCTCCCTCTCAAGAACGGCGCCGGAGGCCCTCGCCGGATCTCCGTCTCCGGCCACTCTCATCGGATTCCGACCGGTGGGATCGTTCCCCACCACTTCCTCTTGCCATGGACCAAGGGTTTTCCCCAAATCCCTCTTTTTCTTGGTTGTTCTCTTGCTTCTAGGCTTTTGGGGAGAAACTTGTTGTTCTTGAGATTTTAGGCCATATCTATGCAAGAGTAGGATGTAGGAGAGTCGTGATGCGTAGGAAACATACTTTATATGGTGTCTTGTGGTAGCTTTGTCCTACCGTAGTATCGCTGTGGTTTCGCGGGCTTTCTCAGATTTGAAGCAGTTCAGATCTGACGTGGTGCGGTACTACCATGCCCGATGTGCGGTACTACCGCTCTCGCGGTACTACCACCCGTCAGGCGCGGTACTACTGTACCATGCGGTACTACCGCTCCGGAGACGCGGTACTACCGCGTCGGCCGCGGTGCTAAGGTCATACTACCGCTCCTACACCCGATACTACCATGATCTTGCACGGTACTACCACGTCTAAGAGTCATACTACTCTCTTAGCTCCGCAGCTCTTGGCAGTACTACCGTAGGGATCAAATCTCTCTCTAGACATGTATCATGTGTGCTTTCTACTTGTTTCACTTGCTTTGTTGTGGTCTTTGCATTAATCTCTCTTAGCTGTTGTGGGTGTTTTTGCGTTCTGTGTCTCAGGTGGTGGCTCTCGCCGTTCCAATCCCAGTCGTGACACTGGCTCCAAGCGTCTGCGCAACCCCCAAGATGAAGCCCCAGAGGGCTCCAATGCCCCCAAGCGCAATGTCAAGTCCATTGCCATCAAGCAAAAGGAACCGGCTAAGGGCATGGACGAGATTTCAACCACTGAGTATGTCGAGCGCCGGAAGATCAATCCCTATGTGAATCCTCGGGCTATCCTCAGAGGCATCGAGTTATTCTGGACCAAGCAACAGGCTCTCATCTATCTGGATGTGATCAAGAACAAGCAGAATACCTACATGGATGTCAAGTGGATAGACATGCATCACCTGCGGAAAGACAAGTTTCGTGACTATTTTGGAGAGGCTCTGGACTTGGTGGAGCAGTTTTCTATTGAGCCGATGATCTCCTTTCACCTTGACTATGACCCTGAGCTTATTTGTCAGTTCTTTGCCTCAGTGTACTTTCATCCCGGGGAGGAGTGGAGGATGACTTGGATGACCAATGGCCGTCAGTTGTCTGCTACATGGAAAGAGTTCATGGATCTGCTGCACATTCCTGATGACGGGCTTCACAACCCCGTTGGCGTCTGCCCCCATGCCAACTCTGAGTCTACCAACAAGAACCAGCTTCAGCCCTTCCTTGTTGAGAAGGTACTCCCCAATGGGAAGTCATCTTGGGTGTTGAACTCCTTTCTGGATATCATGCATCGCATCTTCCGCAACACTCTGTTCCCACACATTGGCGACAAGGACAAGGTTCATGCATATCTAGTGGACATGTTGCTCTTGTGTGCAGGGGCACGTACTTCTCAGACTCAGCCACTTGATGTCTCTCACATCATGTGCTGTGAGCTTCGGTTTGCGGTGTTCACTCGCAAGGTTCCTATCTATGGACCGTACTTGTTTCTGCTGCTCTCCACCACTTGGGAGAAGACGTATCTAGGTGATGAGTTCCTTGCTCCAAACTGGATTCGCCATGAGTCCATCAGCCTCCGCGTCAAGCCCAACTCGGCCAACACCACTACTCGTGCTGAGGCATCTTCTGCTAGGAGGGCTGCTGGTGAGGGGAAGGCTGTTGCTGCTGAGACTGCTGCTGAGGACCGTGCTGCTAGGTCCACCACCTCTTCCTCTGAGCCATCATGGGCGAAGAAGCTGAAGGAAAGATGAAGACTCTCTTCTGCATGCAGGCGAAGGGACAGTACAGGGCTCACGTGACTGACGAGGAGAGTCGCCGCCGTGACAAGAAGGTGATGAGGCTCTTTGTAGAGGATGTGTCTGGCGGGTCTGAGGACGTCATCACACCTGAGGCTGCCTGGATGTCTAAGCAGGGCTACAAGTGGACCAGTTCAGAGGATGACATGGAGGAGACTATCCCCGCCGCTGAGTCTGATAAGGAGCATGAGGAACAGTGGGACGACTTCTCTGCCTGAGCCACCCCGTGTGTGTAGGTGTCCTCTCTGCCTTTTTGGCGTCTCGATGCCAAAGGGGGAGAGAGTGTAGGGATTTGCATTGTGTCGTGCTTGGTGGGTTTGTTTGCTTTGTCGTTTGGACCTCGTTTGCCTCGTTTGCTTTAGTTCCATTTGTGCTTCCGAGACCTTTCCTCCATATGGTGTAAGACATATGCACTCTATCTATCTTAGTTATCTTATGTTTGTACTATCTTGTCTAGTGATAAATTTCCCTTGTCTCTATAATATAGGGGGAGCTCGGTTCCTAGTATTCGTGCTCGTCTAGGTGACACACATTTAGGGGGAGCCCATCTATATTATAGAGAGGAGGGGTTTGCTTTTACTCAATAGTATTTAGGGGTTTGCTTTTACTCAATAGTATTTTTCCTTGTGCAAATCCCGTTTTGTCATCAATCCACCAAAAAGGGGGAGATTGTAAGGACATATTTATCCCTAAGTGTTTTGGTGATTGATGACAACGCATTTGCGGACTAATCATGTGCCATGAGTTTTCCAGACTTTTCTCTGCTAGGCACAAGACGATTGGGTGCCCCTCGAAGACTGACGAAGACGGTGTCTTTTCTACGTTTCTTTTTGGTGGATTTGAGTTGTAGGAAAGCCGTACTATTAAGAGGGGGTCCGCGTTGGAAAGGTTTGGGTGGAATCATCACGTACACGTCTCCTTTTATCCCCTCCTTCTTCCTTGGAGCTTCCTCCATTTTTCCTGCCTCCTTTGACTGGCTGCTGTTGTGGTTGCGGTAGTACTGCTCCTGGATCAACGGTAGTACCGTGGGCATCCATGGTAGTACCGCGCGGTGGCGCGGTAGTACCGCTCCCCTGGAGCCGCACTACTGCTGCCCACCAGGGTAGTGCCGCCCCTTTGCGGTAGTAGGAACGGATGTAATTTTTTACATCCGCACCTGCCGCGGTAGTACCGCTTTTGCCGTGCAGTAGTACCGCGCTATGCGGTCAGGCAGTAGTACCGCCCCTCGGCAGTACTACTGTGTCAAGTTTTTTCTACTTCCGTTTTTTTGCGGAAGTAGGCACGGAAGTTCCCCTTCCCCCTGGACGGGACTTTTGCCTTACGGTAGTACCGCATTGGGGGCGCGGTAGTATCGTGCATGCGGAAGTACCGCCCCCAGCTTGCGTCTGTTTCCCTGACTGGGGTCGCGGCAGTACCGTGGGACGGGACGGTAGTACCGCACTGCCGTGCGGTAGTACCGCTTGGTTGCAAGCAGTAGTACCACGCGGCCTTGCGGTAGTACCGCTGGCCGCGGGCTCGTTGGTGGGTAACGGTTGGATCTTTTCCACACACTATATAAAGGGTCTCCTTCTTCCCCGTTGACTCACCTCTTCCACCATTAAAGCTCCATTATTGCTCCAAGCTCCATTTTCGCCCAATCTCACTCCCTAGCCAACCAAACTCGTTGATTTGCTCGGGAGTGGTTGAGAAGGCCCCGATCTACACTTCCACCAAGAGATATTTGATTCCCCCTACTAATCCCTTGCGGATCTTGTTACTCTTGGGTGTTTGAGCATCCTAGACGGTTGAGGTCACCGCGAAGCCATAGACCATTGTGGTGAAGCTTCATGGTGTCGTTGGGAGCCTCCAATTGAGTTGTGGAGATTGCCCCAACCTTGTTTGTAAAGGTTCGGTCGCCGCCTCCAAGGGCACCAATAGTGGAATCACGGCATCTCGCATTGTGTGAGGGCGTGAGGAGATTACGGTGGCCCTAGTGGCTTCTTGGGGAGCATTGTGCCTCCACACCGCTCCAACGGAGACATACTTCCTCTCAAAGGGAAGGAACTTCGGCAACACATCCTCGTCTCCACCGTCTCCACTCTTGGTTGTCTCGTGCCTTTACTTGTGTAGCTTATTTGTTTCATATATCTTGCTTGCTTGTGTTCCTATTCGTGTTGCATCATATAGGTTGCTCATCTAGTTGCATATCTAGACAACCTACTTTGATGCAAAGTTTAAATTGCTAAAGAAAAGCTAAATATTGTTAGTTGCCTATTCACCCCCCCTCTAGTCAACCATATCGATCCTTCCGAACGGCCACACGGAGGACGCTTGATATTCATCCTCTTTATAAAGGGGCCAAGGCCTGTCCTTTTCTTCTCGCGCTCAATCCTTCCCTTCCCCAACCCCGAGTTCCAACACCCAAGGCTCAGGCTAAGCGCTTCGGACCTTCAACCATGTCCAGATCCAACCTTCAAGGCCGGTGGATGGCTTCCTCTGTCACAGAGGAGGACATCAAGAAGCTAAGGGAAGCCAGGTATCTGACCGCCGAAATCTCGTACAGGCTACCTGCTCAAGGGCAAGTCATCCCCACTCCCGAACCCAACGAGAGTGTTGTATTTGTTTCCCACTTCCTCCGAGGGCTGGGCTTTAGTCTTGATCCCTTTATTAGAGGGCTTATGTTCTATTATGGGCTCGACTTCCACGATCTAGCTCCAGATTCCATCCTTCACATCTCGTCGTTTATCGTCGTGTGTGAGGCCTTCCTCCGCATCACCCCACACTTTGGCTTATGGCTCAAGACCTTCAATGTGAAGCCGAAGATGATCGATGGGCAACACGCAGAATGCGGAGGTGCCATAATAAGCAAAGGCACCGATGCTCCATGGTCAAAGGGTTCCTTCCCGGAGGTGTCCAACTTATGGCAGCGGGAGTGGTTTTACATCACAGCTCCTCGAAGTACTAAGTGGGTAGCTACCCCCGCCTTCTGTTCAGGCCCCCCGCCACAACTGGCGTCATGGGTCAATAAGGGGCTGGACTGGGGGGGCAGTTGATGATGTGCCGACATTGCAAAGTCGCATTCGAGATCTTCTCAAGAGGGATGTCAGTCTCGTCAAGGTAATGCAAGTTATGCTAGTTTGTTGGGTTCTGCCATGCCAACGTCGATCTCTCCGTATGTGGGAGTTCAACCCGGAAGGACCGCGAACTATTCAACAATTCTTCAGCATGACGCTCGAAGGGATGTATGGATTGTTCTTCGGATCACGAATAAAGTGTTCGGACACCACCAAGGATGCGGGTCTAAACTGCAATCGTCCAGATACCCATGTAAGTAATTCTGCGGCCGAACATGTCATCTTTTTATTTGTCACAACATCATTCTGAAAAAATCACTCTTGGCCAGGACTGGATAAGAAAGGCGAAGATGATCAGGTGTTCGACCCCCCTTCCCGAAGGCTCACCGGATCCTGTACTAGCCAGGATGCTTGAGCTCGCACCTTATCAAGTGCCATCAGGGGAAGATAAAGGGAGGAATAAAGAAGCCGAAAGCGGGCCTCACGCATTACTCATCCAAACCAGGGGAATTAGTGTCTCCACGAAGGAGGATAATCGGGGAGAAGAATCTAGAATCCCCTCTCCCCAAGGAAGGAAAAGGACCGCCTCTGAAGACTTGGAAACGAAGGTTTCCAAACGAGGGAAGAAACCTTCGCCAGGGGGACCTGCCCCGAAGGGCGTCCTTACCGCACAGTGCCCGCAAGGGGGCTAGCCCTCCACCGAGTTGTAAGTAAATCAAGAGTACTTTTGGTAAATATATCCTGCTTTAACTTCGAGGACAATAACCAAGACATGTATCTTGCAGTCCGGCTCGTAGCCCTTCTCAACAGAGTTCGTCTTCGGGGGATCATCTTCCGGAGATGATGGAGAGTGAAATGCCTCCCCCTGTCTCCCCGCCTCCTGGGGCGGATGACCCTGACGTGTCATCACGGAGGATTTCTCCTAATCCGCAAAGGCCAGAAGGTAACCCTTCAGCCACCTGAAGTCTGGAGTATTCGGCTCCTAAGGAGAGCAACAGAAAGAGTCTGGGATTGTCCGGTGCCCAGCTGAACGTACTGATGGGTCTTTTGGAGCAAGCGGCTATCTCAGAGGAGCATGGTACCTTAATGGGTACGATGGTTGAGAGGATCTCATCCGCCAAAAGTGGGTTGCATGAAGCTTTTACGAGCCTGCTAAGAGGCTTTGAGGTACGCAAAGTAAAAAAATTGACGGTACCGCACACGCTAGGTGTGCTTTATACAGATAGTATCCCTTGAGACTCTGGTTGCTGTCCAGAGGCGGCAGAGGATCATAGTCCTAGGTAATGATCATGCTGCTCACATGTGCAGGCGGCTGAGGGTTCGGTGGCTGGCCAGATTGGTGAGTTTGCTGAACTGAGGCGGCAGCTTGATACAGCAGATGTCGACGTCGTGCTTGTGAACAAGCGGCTTGACAAGGCACAGGGTATGTGTTCTCCGGTGGTCAAGAGATATTAAGAGGAGCATGATGCTAGTATCTATAACATGATTTGACTGCAGGTGGAGCTGCCGCCATGGAGATCCTTCGGGCGGAGCTTGCCCGAGCCAAGGAACAAGCCAGGAGAAGTGATGCGGCCGCCCTAAAGGCGGCCGACGAGTTAAGAGCCGAATGGGCTGCTCATCGTCAGAGCGAAGATAAAATAGCCAAGATGGTCGTTGAGCTAAAGGACGCCACCGACCGGTATGAGCTTCTTGAAAAGGAAAGCCAAGCGAAAGCGGCAGACCTGAAGAAAGCCATGGTGGCAACCAAGGAAACCCGCTCTAAAATCAGAGTGGCAAAGGAGGAGCTTCCTCAAGCCGGAGATATCACGACTGGGAAGCCCTTTTTGTTGCGGACGAAGTTTGGAGATCCGAAGTATGCCCCTCTGTATCAATTATGGAGTTCTGCAGATGCGTACTTGGACTTGGAAATGAGTGCTGCTGATGCGATTGAGTTTTTCAAAGATCAAAAAGATCATGAAGTGGAAAAGTTGTTCTGGTCGCAGTTCAGTGCTCCAATGCGTCCGCTGCTATTAAATGAGCAAATGGTCGAGTGGGCTGAGCTCCATAGGTTGTCCGGGCTTGCCATGAGGTCTATCGTGGATCATCTTTGGCCGGAAGGACCAAGGCCGAATAGTTATTTTGGTTTAGTGCAAAGATTCCTTGGTGATGTGCCGCATATCGATACTGTAAAGAGGCCGGTGTGCATAGAGGGTGCGTGGATGGATCTTGCCCGTGTTAAGACATACTGGGCAGAGATGGATGCCACCTCTATTGCAACCCGAGGTCCGGCCGTAGAGCAGGGCTTGGCCGAGCACTATTTTGTAGAAGTCCTAGAAGGCGCTCGTTTAATAGAGGGTCGGTGCTCGAAGAGTATCATGTTCGAGTGATATGTATCCCTATTGTAAAAACAATGCTATTTGGATTATAAAAGTTGTGTTTATACTTTTGCCTGAAAGTATTATGATGCCTCCTGTGTGGCCGTTTTATGTATGTATATAACCTGAAAGTTTGCAGTTGTCGGCTTCAGCCCCCACGCAGATAATGCGGGGGTGTTCGGAAAAGTGCGTATTCACACTTGATCCAACGTCTTGGTCCATTAAGGAGGTGGTAGCACGGTGAACAAGGCAATCGGACTATATTGCTTTAACACTTTCACTTAGCCATAGGAGTTTGATAGTGGGGCTACTATATAGCCCCTGGTACTTCCGCGCTTATCCGATTATGGTGCGCGTGCATACATGACCGGGAAACCGGTCCTTCATTAATGCGGAGGAATCGCGAAAATTCCGCTGAGTCCTCGAGTGGTTGACCAGTCTCGCGCTTTATCATGATAGTCAGTTTTCGGCTTTCTCTACTGAGGTGCTCATCCAGATGAACCAGGGCACAATCGCAGTAGTTCTCCCGGTGCCACCATAGCCGATAGAGCGGAACGTAAGGTAGCAAAACACGGGAGCTGGACAAACCCAACTATTGACCAAAGACATGATTCGGAGCTAATGCATATAAGGCCAAACTCACGATGCCAAACACTCCCTAAGGTATTCGGTCTTTACAACATATACTGAGCTGAGTAATACCCTCGATAATAAGCCCTGAATTTCCAGGTACGTGCATTAGTCTGACGTGACGAAATGTCAATAACGCCAGCATCCCTCTTGGTTATGTTGAGTATCCTGAGGGTGTGAAGCAACAAGAGACAGTAAAAAAGGTTTACACAGGGTCTTAATCTAAAAAGAAACCTTTGAACGGGGCCCTACTGCACGTCTGCGCCTGTGTCTCCGTTGTGCCGTATCCTGGAAGGGTGTAGCACGATGATCATCTGTAAGAGAGAAAATCCTAGGTGAAAGTTTTCGTGCGAAAAATTGGTTATTCTTAATAAACCATTAAAATTCAATCTAAATAAGATCAAGCTGGACTGTGGTCCTTTTTACATGTGGGAAGCCCCTAGCACCACCTATGGGGGTATATCCATCGACCCAGTCTTAGGTTTATCTGAGCTGTTACAGCTAGTGGTGCGCCGGACTCGTCTAGCCGTGTCCGCGGTCTTGACGACCGATCGTTTATTCTGGTTGGAGAGGGCGTTCAGTGTTCGGCTGCTAAAGCCACCACACGTTCGTCTGCTCGTAAGGAACGTTATCTGTTTCCGCTAACTATGATGATGCCACGTGGACCGGGCATCTTAAGGTTAAGATAAGCATAATGTGGTATTGCATTAAAACGAGCGAAGGTCGTTCTTCCGAGTAGTGCTTGATAGCCGCTTCGGATGGAGCGATGTCGAAGGTTAACTTTTCACTTCGGAAGTTGTCGGGAGAACCGAATACAACCTCTAGTACTAGAGAGCCCGTGCAGCGGGCCTCTGGGCCTGATATTACTCCTTTAAAGGTAGTATTGCTTTGCTGATTCTTGTTGGGTCTATCCCCATTTTGCAGACTGTGTCCTGATATATCAGATGAAGACTACTGCCGCCATCCATAAGGACTCAGGTGAGATGGTATCCGTCAATTATTGGGTCTAGTACCAAGGCAGGTGATCCTCCGTGCCGGATACTAGTCAGGTGATCCCTGCAATCAAAAGTGATCGGGCAGGCCGACCAAGGGTTGAACTTGGGGGTAGAGGGCTCCACGGTGCATACGTCTCAGAGTGCGCGTTTGCTCCTACTCTTCATTACATGAATCATGTTCACTGTTTTGATCTCTGGTGGGAATTTTTTCTGTCCCCTAGTGTTTGGCTGGCGAGGCTCATCCTTGTCTTCGCTTGGTGTCTCCCTCCCCTTGTGTTCATCATCTAGCTTGTTGGCCTGCTTGAAGACCCAGCATTCTCTATTGGTGTGATTTGCGGGTTTGTCGGAGGCGCCATGAATCTGACATAATCTGTCTAGAATCTTGTTTAGGCTGGATGGTCCATCTCTGCTGCCTTTAAATGGATTTTTCCATTGACCGGGTCAAGAGCTCCTGAATCCGGCGTTTATCGCCGTGTTGTCTGGCCTGTCTTCATTGTTTCGGCGTTTGCTTTTATTGCGTCATGGTTTTCCATTGCCATCCCTAACTTCGTATGTGCCTGGGTCGCTGGTGCCGCTACGGGCCAACCAGCTGTCTTCGCCCTGCGCAAAAGCGGGTCATAAGGCTTGTTAGGGCTGCCATTGTCCTCGGTTTTTCCTGCCGAGGTGTTTTGCGAGCCATTCGTCCCGGACACTGTATTTGAAAGCTGCTAAGGCTTCGGCGTCCAGGCAGTCGACAATTTGATTCTTCTTAGTGAGGAATCTATTCCAAAGCTTTCGGGCTGACTCTCCGGGCTGTTGAATTATGTGACTTAAATCGTGTACATCCGGAGGTTGGACATAGGTCCCTTGAAAATTAGCCCTAAAAGCATCTTCAAGCTCTTCCCAACTTCCAATTGAGTTTTCGGGAGCCAGTGCCGAGCTAGTCCTTTCAAATTGAGGGGGAAATATTTGATGGCATGGAGATCATCTTCGCGAGCCATGTGGATATGAAGGATAAAGTCCTCAATCCAGACCCCAGGGTCTGTCGTTCCGTCGTATGCCTCTATGTTCACGGGTTTGAATCCTTCTGGGAATTCCTGATCCAGAACCTCGTCGGTGAAGCATAGGGGGTGTGCGGCACCCCTGTATTTGGATGTGTTATGGCATTCTGACGGTTGTAGTGTTCGGTTTTGATTCTACGTCGGAGCATGCTGCCTAGATCCATAGATGGACCTGGTCACACCGGCTTTTTGGTGCAAGTCCTCACGTAAATCGTGTGCTGACTTATGTGCGACATCGTTAGCCGCCCTATCGTGGCCACGGGGTCGTCGATCCGGCTGATCGGCCGTTTTAATTTTCGGCTGTATAGGTTCTAAAGCCTCGTCATGAAATTCAAGAAGCAGCTTGCGCTTTGGATAGCTCTTTGTGTGGCGGCTGCCACCGTACTTTTCTTCAGTGTCGAACACTTTGTTCCATCTATTGTTGAGTGTATTTTGCGTGGCCTTAAGCCTTTGCTTCTGCTTCTTCAGACTCCTCGCGGTGGCAATAAGCCTTCTATGGAGGTCCTCTTGCTGCAAGTGCCTTTCCGGGATGATGTGTGCATCGTCGTCCAGACTGTTCTCCTCTCCAGAGATAGGTTGATGAGCTTTACCCTCGGTGTCGCCGTGATTGGACGGCGGCTCCGTACTATGTTCGTCGTCCGCTAGTTCATCCTGCTCTGTCGTTGGGTCCATGTGGTCAACGTTTGCTTTGGAGTCGACCGGGGTATTATTCTTTCTTGCACTGCCATCGCTGTTTTTGCCGAGGTGGAATTTGGAGCGGCGCCTACGTCGTCGCTTCGGTTGCTTCTCGAGGGTTTTATCCCTTGCTGCATCCTTCCGTTCCTCGTCATTGTTTTCATTGGGTGTATCCACCATGTATATATCATGTGATAAAGTGGCTGTCCAGTGCCCTGTGGGCGGTGGTTCCTGTTCTTGTCCTACATTGTCGTCCATACTGTCGATGTCTTCGGAGCCGAAATCAAGCATGTCGGTTAAGTCGTCGATAGTGGCTATTAAGTGGGTGGTGGGTGGGGGACGAATCTCTTTGTCGTCCGCTTCCCACTCAAGCCAGACACAGTTTGGCCAAGGGCCTCCTGACAAGGAGAGAGACCTTAATAAATTTAGCACGTCGCCCAAGGGCGATGCTGAAAGATATCCGCGGAGGTGAACTCCATGATCGGTGCCCGATCAGATTCGATAGGCACGGACGCAAGCGGTTCGGAGCCCGTGGCCGGGGACGAATCCAAGGGTCCGGCAACACAGGTCTTACAGGAGGTGAAGTCAGTATTCGGCTCTATCGCCGCTGGGTGTGCGGCCTCTGTGGCGGGGTCCATCCACCCGTCCTCGGACGGCATGATCTGCTCTAGATTGAGGGCCGGAGTAGCCACAGGTGTGATCTCCCGAACACCGTCCCGCAACAGAGCTAAGTCACGCTCGTCGCGACTGTGCGGCACACCTGACATGGGCTCGAATCCGTCGAAGATCAAGTCTCCACGGATGTCAGCAGTATAGTTCAAGCTTCCAAACCTAGCCTGATGGCCAGGGGCGTAGCTCTCGATCTGCTCTAGATGGCCAAGCGAGTTGGCCCGCAGTACGAAGCCGCCGAATACGAAGATCCGTCCCGGGAGAAAAACCTCACCCTGGATCGCATCGTTGCCGATGATCAAAGGAGCCATCAAGCCTTATGGTGACGGCACAGTGGAACTCTCAATGAAAGCACCAATGTCGGTGTCAAAACCGGTGGATCTTGGGTAGGGGTCCCGAACTATGCGTCTAAGTTGGATGGTAACAGGAGGCGGGGGACACAATGTTTACCCAGGTTCGGGTCCTCTCGATGGAGGTAATACCCTACTTCCTGCTTGATTGATCTTGATGATATGAGTATTACAAGAGTTGATCTACCACGAGATCTTAGAGGGCAAACCCTAGAAGCTAGCCTATGATTATGATTGTTGTTATCCTACGGACTAAACCCTCTGGTTTATATAGACATCGGAGGGGGCTAGGATTACACAGAGTCGGTTACAAGGGCGTGGAAGGCAAGCTTGGCAATTCGGATATGTAGATTTCCTCCCTTGTAATCGACTCTATGTAACCCTAGCCCCCTCCGGGGTCTATATAAACCGGAGGGTTTAGTCCGTAGGATACATACAATCATACCATAGGCTATCTTCTGGGGTTTAGCCTCTATGATCTCGGGGTAGATCAACTCTTGTAATACTCATATCATCAAGAACAATCAAGCAGGACGTGGGGTATTACCTCCATCAAGAGGGCCCGAACCTTGGTAAACGTCGTGTCCCCTGCCTCCTGTTACCATCCGCCCTAGATGCACAGTTCGGGACCCCCTACCCGAGATCCGCCGATTTTGACACCGACATTGGTGCTTTCATTGAGAGTTCCACTGTGCCGTCACCGTAAGGCCAGATGGCTCCTTCGATCATCGGTAACGATGCGGTCCAAGGTGAGGTTTTCCTCCCCGGACAGATCTTCGTATTCGGCGGCTTCGCACTGCGGGCCAATTCGCTTGGCCATCTGGAGAAGATCGAGAGCTACGCCCCTGTCCATCAGGTCAGTTTCGGAAACTTAAACTACACTGCCGACATCTGCGGAGACTCGATCTTCGACGGACTCGAGCCCATGTCAGGTGCGCCGCATAGTCATGACGAGCATGATGTAACTCTGTCGTCGGACAATATTCAGGAAATCGCATCTGCAACTACTCCGGTCGTCAATCCGGAGCAAATCGCGCCATCCGAGAGCGGAGGGATAGACCCCGCCATGGAGGCCACACTCTAAGTGGCGATAGAGTCGGATACTAACTTCACCCCTTACGAGAGTCGTGTCGCCGAACCACTGGATTCACCTCCGTCCATGGACTCCGAGCCGCTTACATCCGTGCCCGTCGAATCCGACTGGGCGCCGATCATGGAGTTCACCTCCGCGGATATCTTTCAGCACTCGCCCTTCGGCGATGTGCTAAATTCATTAAGGTCTCTCTCCCTGTCAGGAGAACCTTAGCCAAACTATGTCCGGCTAGAATGGGATGCGGACGACGAAGAAATTAGCTGCCCACCCACCACCCACTTAGTAGCCACTGTCGACGATTTAACCGACATGCTCGACTTCAACTCCAAAGACATCGACGGTATGGACGACGATGCAGGAGATGAGCAGGAACCACCGCCCACAGGGCGCTGGACCGCTACCTCATCATACGACATATACATGGTGGACACCCCTAAAGAAGGCAATGGCGACGAGACAGCGGAGGATGACCCCTCCAAGAAGCAACCCAAGCGCCGACGTCAGCGGCGCCGCTCTAAGTCCCGCCACAGCAAAAGTAGTAATACCGGCATAGGAGATAATAACACTCCGGATAGTGCCGAAGACAACCACAATCCCCTCCAGCACGATGTAGAGCCGGAGGATGAACAAGCTAGCCATCCAGAGCGGGCAGCAGATGGAGAACGGGAGGAGGACAATTACATGCCTCTCTCCGAAGACGAGGCGGGCCTCGGTGACGAAGAATTTATCGTGCCTGAGGACCCCGTCAAGCAGAAGCGCTTCAAGCACCGGCTTATGGCCACAGCAAATAGCTTGAAGAAAAAGCAACAACAGCTTCAAGCTGATCAAGACTTGCTAGCAGACAGATGGACCGAAGTCCTTGCAGCCAAGGAATACGAACTCGAGCGCCCCTCCAAGAGTTACCCAAAACATAGGTTGCTACCTCACCTCGAGGAGGAAGCATTGAAACCTCATTCACCATTGTACGATGCGGCTGACCAGCCACTGCGTGGCCGAGCCAGAGAGGCGTTTCGGCCCGAAGTTCAGCCCGCACCCCGCCGCCACTCAATCAAAAATACCAAGGCCCGGGGCAACACACGGGACTTGCGAGACGTATTGGACAGTAAGGCAACACTTGCAAGGTCAATATACGGGTCATGCACACGCGCGCCAATACAGGACGATGATCGTCACGCCGGATACACCAAAAGCAAATCCGGCCGGGCCGAATACAGCACACAAGACTCATATGAACTGCGTCGTGATATAGCCTGGCACAGAGGCGCCGCACACCCCCTATGCTTCACTGATGAAGTTATGGATCACGAATTCCCGGAGGTTTCAAACCCGTAAATATCGAATCATATGATGGTTCAACAGATCCCGATGTATGGATTGAGGATTTTCTCCTTCACATCCACATGTCTCGCAGTGATGATCTACATGCCATCAAGTACCTCCTACTAAAACTCAAAGGACCAGCTCGACATTGGCTGAATAGCTTGCCAGCAGACTCCATCGGCAGTTGGGAGGATCTGGAAGACGCATTCCTTGACAACTTCTAGGGCACTTATGTGCGACCATCGGATGCTGATGACTTGAGCCATATAACTCAGCAGCCAGGGGAATCGGCCAGACAATTTTGGACTCGGTTCCTGACTAAGAAAAACCAAATTGTCGATTGTCCGGACGCAGAGGCCCTAGCGGCATTCAAGCACAACAACTGTGATGAGTGGCTTGCCCGCCACCTTGGCCAGGAGAAGCCGAAGTCTATGGCAGCCCTCACGACACTCATCACCCGCTTTTGCGCGGGCGAGGATAGCTGGCTGGCTCGCAGCAATAACACATCAAGGAATCCGGGCACTTCGAATACCAAAGATGCCAACGACAAACCACGACGCAACAAACACAAGCGCCGCAAATATGGTGATAAAACCAATAATACGGCAGTTAATGCCGAGTTCATGGTCCCAAAGCCCGGTCAGTGGAAAGGGCCGCCCAAAAATACAAATCCGAGTCCATCCAGTCTGGACCGCATACTCGCTCGCCAATGCCAAATTCATGGCACCCAAGAAACGCCAGCTACCCATACCAACAGAGAATGCTGGGTCTTCAAACAAGCTGGCAAGGCAGGCGCCAAACACGAAGAGGGGTCTCAAAGTGAAGATAGCGACGAAGAGCCCAGATTTCTGAATAAAAGAGGGCAAAAGAAACTCCCCCCATACCCAATCGGTGAATGTGGTAAATACCACCCAAACGGCCCACTTTGACCAGATATACACCCTTAAGGATGGCGGCTCAACGGAACTCGCCGTCCCATAATATAAGCTAGGGCCGGTCACCTTCAACTGCACGGATCATCCGGTCAACGCAAATCGGGGCAATCCAGCCGCACTAATCCTTGACCCAATAGTAAACGGGTTCCACCTCACTCGAGTCCTTAAGGACGGAGGTAGCAGTTTAAATCTGCTTTACCAGGATACAGTGCGCAAGATGGGCATTGATTAGTCAGCGATCAAGCCCACTAAGGCCACTTTTAAAGGTATCATACCAGGTATGGAGGTCAGCTGTACAGGCTCCATTTCCCTCGAGGTAATCTTCGGATCACCAGAAAAATTACCGTACCGAAGAGTTAATATTCGAAATCGCCCCTTTCCACGGAGACTATCAAGCACTGCTCGGGCGAACTGCGTTCGCTCGATTCAATGCGGTGCCACATTATGCCTACTGTAAGCTCAAAATGCCCGGTCCACGCGGCGTCATCACAGTTCATGGCAAGGCCAAATTTTCTCTTGACGCCAACAAATACATCACTGCCTTAGCAGCAGGAACACCGAGCAGCACCTTGCAGCCGAACCTCGAGTCGACACATAGGATCCTGGACACCGTTAAGGGGCTCCTAACTACTTTGTGGGAGGATACTCTGGCTCGTCCAGGGTTCAATTAAACACTCCGGCAAAGGCCACGATAGGCCGAACTCAGCGGCTCAACCACCCTCCGGCACACAAACATTTCTTATATTTCCTTCGCAGGTCCACCTTTGCACCGACCAGGACGGACTCCATAGAGGTAGCCCGAATGCGCCTGGGGATCCTTAGACATTTCCCGCAGCGACCGTATGGCTACAATACGGACCCGCACTCAACCTCTTCCCCTGGTCACAGCAGGTTCTGCTATCACAACTCCTTTTTTATGACATTACTTGTACGCATAGACGTATTATTTATACAACATGTGGATTCATATGATGTTTACCTGCTGGTTATTTATTATCGAAATCATTTCGTCAAATGGCATCCGTACACAGCGGTATGCCCTAAATATGCCAGGGGCTTCGTCTTCCCCGTAACGCGGCAATAAAAGTCTGAACACCTTCACAGAAGTTCGGCACCCCGAACTTATAGCATTATATGCATCAGCTCCGAATCATGTCTTGGGTCAATAGTTGGGTTTGCCCGGCTCCTATGTTTTGGTACCTTACGTTCCGCTATATCGGCTAAGGTAGCACTGGGAGAACTACTGCTATTGTGTCCCGGTTCTTCCGGACGAGCACCTCAGTACAGAAAGCCGAAAACTGATTGTCATGATATGGCGAGAGCTGGTCAGCTGTTCGAGCGATCACGAAATCTTTAAGGATTTCTCCCGCACAATGCCATAACCAATGCAGCGTGCGATGGATCGGCTTTTTTCGATCAGGCGCTTATAGAGCCCCTAGTACGGTCTTCCGAACACAAGGGGCTGCGCCGACCATACTAAAGCTCCTCTGGCTAAGTGAGAGTGATAAAGCCCTATAGTCTGATTGCCTGGTTCGTTGTGCTGAGCACCTCCCTTGGAGGACCCAAAACTGGGATAAAGAGTGCTCAGGTTTATCCTGAACACCCCCGTACTCCTTACGTGGGGGCAGAAGCCGATGACTGGCCAACTCTCAGCCTTAATATACAAACGGCCGCACAGGCACTACAAAAAAAATACACTTCCGTGATGATACGTGTTTGTCATAGTAGGTCGCGTTTTCTGTCATGCATGTACATCCATGACAAATTTATGACATAATCAAGATAGTCATACCTGTGCGGTCGTAGAAGTGTTCCATGACATTGCCAAAATTATCATCACGGAAGTGTCCACTTCCATGACGATAAGTCGCGCATCACAGAAGTGCTTTCGTCAAGGGTGACCGACACGTGGCATCCACCGTAACGGAACGCCGTTAAGCAATCGGGCTGGATTTTGGATCCGATAACCCATTAACAGCCACGACCAATGCCGATTTTCCACGTGTAAAATTCTCATTGGCTGACGGATCCACGCGTCAGCTCCGCATCGGCACAGGTGTCACTCCTCCAACGGTCGAGATGGGCCTATGATATGTTGACACATGGACCGGCCCAAGTGGCCCACAAAGAGTAAATGGGCCGGCCCAACCGAAGGCCCATAAGATTTAGCGGACCATAATGGGCCGACCCAGCTAAAGGCCCACAAAATTTAGCGGACCATAATGGGCCGGCCCAGCTAAAGGCCCACATGATTTTGCAGACCATAATGGGCAGGCCCAGCTAAAGGCCCACAAGATTCTGCGGACCACAATGGGCCGGCCCAGCTAAAGGCCCACTAGATTCTGCCGACCATAATGGGCCGGCCCAGCTAAAGGCCCAACATTCTCTGTCAAATAGGCCCGTCAACGGCCTGTCCTAAACTTGTCATTAATGCGGCCCATGGTCACTTCTGGCCCGTTAACAGTCCGCTAAGTAATTGGGCCGAATTACGGCCCGGTGTATTTCCGGCCTGTTAAAGGTCCGGCTTCATTTTGGCCCATTTACAGGCCATCAAAACTTTCAGCCCATAAACGACCGTGAAGGATTTGGGTCATATTCGGCCACGTCTGACATTCGGCCTGTTAGAGGCCCACTATAGCTTTGGGCCACTTTCGGCCTGTTGTCATTTTCGGTCTGTTAATGTCGGACGTAAACCATGGGCCATATGTGGCCCAACATCATATCGGGCCCATTAACGGCCCATATAAAAATGACGACAATCTAGCCCGACCGAAGTTCCGGCCTGTTAAAGGCCCGTGTATTAGGTCGGCGCATTTACGGCCCGTCCGAATTTCGGCCTGTTAAAGTCCAGTGGGTTATTTGGCACAATCAGGGCCCAATCCCACTTTCGGTCTATTAAAGGCCCATGTATTTTTTGTGCTCGAGATATTTACACCTGTAAACGGCCTATTTTTACTAAGGGCCCAAATTATGTTTAGGCCTGTTAAAGGCCCACTATGGGCACAGGCCTACCAGAAAAATATGAAAGCTTATGCTGATTTAAGCCCAGATATTTTTAGTGGGCTACATGCCAATTTCGGCCCATAATCGTTTTTAGCCCAATTGGAATGGGCCCGACGAATGTTGGCATGTTGGGCTCCTACGAAGCTTTAGGCCGAATACATTACTAAGGTAAACCTACACTATACAAAAATAGCGTCGTAATTACTGCAGCCTGAGGCAGCATCATAAATGTTGTATCACAACAAAATAAATTCCAACCATACAACAAAAGGCCTGTTGGCATAAAGTTTACAGTCCTTCCAGATAAAAGCACCATCAAATGTATAGAAGCACAGATCATTTGACCTGAGTGCTAATGTTTCAGGCTGTAGAATCTGATGGAGCAGCACGATCTCCACCTTTTTCCGCCATTGCTCTTGAACAAGGAAGCGAATGTCTGATAGTCTGGTTTCAAAACCATTCATATCTTGACGACATTTCTCAACCACTATTCTTGTTTCCGAAACAACGTCCACTAGGGATTGGACTTGTGTCTGGAGCACATATATATCACTCTGTCTAGCAGGAAGATTTTGTTCAGTAGGCGATTTGGACGAGGTTGCCTTGACAACCAACCCAGAATTATGCAGGAAGGTGCTTTTTGCACTATTAGTGGAGAGATACTGGCGCACTGCAGCAAGAGGTGACATTGTGCCTGTAGTAGTCTCGTCACCTTCAGGTGGTTGTGGTTGTTCAATCATTTGTTCCATAGCTTCCTGAAAGTTTGAACTTGTAGATTAGTGTACCAGATAAGTTACTAATGAGACAAAAACAAACAAAGTAGGTTAAATGTTTATACATAACTTATTTTGGTGAACTACTGTAATACATTAGCATGTATTGTAGTGCCAACTACATAATAAAATCACTTTCGGAACATATGTCCATGTAGCATGCCTACTGTATTGTCTATTTCCTCACATTCGTTGACATCTAAGGATAAAGAGACATGGTTTAAAGTAGGATGAACATAGTATGACATCATTCATATCATGGGCAAACAGATATAAAACAAACAGGCTATTTTATCATTGTGTGCGCACGTGAACATAACAACTAGATTACAGATCAAGACCAAAAGAATATCCTTTATCTCGAAGGTGCTCATAGGGGTAGGGTTCACGTGTGTGCGCTTATAGCGGTGAGTGCTTGCACGTATATATGAGCCCTTGCGTATGTACCGTGTTAACCAAATACATATCATGATTATACGGTCACTGGCTCACCCGTCAACTCTGTATTTTGTTGATGACACAATCAATTGACCAGTCAAACGTTCCATGCGGCGCAACTAGTGTTGCACCATCGGGGCGCGTAACCGTGGGGCCCACCTGTCAGCCTGTATATGAAAGAAAGAAATGGTAGTTTGAGTCTGTACTGTGTTAATAAAATAGGAGTACATTATAGGGTGATCATACGGTCACTGGCTCACCATACAGCTCCGTAATTTGTTGATAACACGATCAATTGACCAGTCAAACGGTCCACATTCAGCAGCGCACATTACCATAGGGCCCACCCGTCAGCGTGTATATGAAGGACAAAAATGGTAATAAATGAGTGGTTTCGGGGAGGGCGGGCCGACCGTGGGCGGCGGGGGCTGGCGGTTCGGCCGGTGGTGGCTGGTGGCTCAGGGGGGTGGAGTTTGATGATAAACTGGAGGCCCTTGATTTCATATCCAACGGCTGGAAAATCTAATGACCAGAGATTAAAAAGTCAGTCGACTGACGTGTAACCTCACCCCGCACGTACACATGCACGCACGCAAGACACGCACGCATGTAGGCATGCAACACTGACACGTACACACGCACGCATGCTGGCGTGCAACACTGACACGTACACATGCACTCATGAACACACGCACGTACGCACCCATGCATGCAACACTGAAATGTACCCTTGCATGCACGCAACACTCGCACGCCTGCATGCACACAGCACACGGCGCAAGACACACGTTCAACCTATACGTGCATGCACCCTTTGTTAAGGACATGGATTGTTACGGGTATTAATCAATCTTATTTGTGATAAGCAAAACATTGATGTTTGCAGCGGTCTTTATGAATCACAATGTATCGAATGGGCTATCAACATAGTAGGCTTATCTACGTGAAAAAGATGATGTCACACTCAATGAAGAATCATCGGTTTATGAAATGCCCGCTTCTGACCGCCCTGGCCCACCAAAGGTTCCTCTGTTGTGTGCCGCCTGCGTTGAGTCACTGACATGCATGCCATGCACCGAAAGAGCCCACATGTTAGTGGAAGAACGGTGCGGTGTCCTAGGTCAGAGTCGAGGGCGCCACTCGCGGCACGCTCGGCTGAACACGCCTCCGTGCCGCATTCAAACGCCTCCATGAAACCCACCTGTGTGGAAGCCGAGAAACCCACTCTGGACACACATCTGTTCATGACCGGGCCGCTCCCCTATCTCCTCCACCATTTTGTCCACTCTTACAATGGCTTACGAAGAGTAGTTATTCCGCATCCAAGCCGGCTGGGTAGCCCGCTGGATACGAGCTATGCAGCTCGCTGATCCACCTCCCTCCCCTCGCCCGACGGAGCCAGTTGCCGCCCCAAGCCATGGAATTTTGCCATGTGTTGTTTTCATGGACTAGCAAGATGCTCGTGCATTGCACGGAACATCAAGATGCATTTTTTTTACAAACTCCCGCATGCATGCAAGGGATAATTAATGTCCTCCTTTGCTAGTACCATGAGGCAAACACCATTAATATTGCATCGATTAGTGTTAGTGGCCTTGTATATCTGCAAATTGTAATTTTGATAGTGGCCCCTTGTATATAAAAATGGAGGGAGAAAGATGAGAGATAAGGTGAGGAGGAGTGGGGCGTGGTGGTGACTGGTGGTCGGACTGGGCGGAGGCATGGGGATGGACAGCGCATTATGTCTAGGTTTGTATCTCTCTCACACACACCCACGTAGGTGGGGGACGTGCACGAAGAGAAGAGGTGCACGCACAGCGCACGTACTCCCGTCTCTTTCCCAACCACACCCGCGCGGGTACACGGTGGAGCTCATTTATGTACGAAAAAGGCAGCCCACGTGGTAATTTGGCACGTGTACTGGTTGTCCACTTGGTGGAGGGAGGATCATCTACCACGGGTGAACAAACAAATTGCGACTTGACGCGTTATGTTAAATTAGAAAAAGAGGCAAACCATGTGGGGCCTACCTTAGATGCAAGGCTCTATACACTGGAGTACTTTTGATGTGTCCCGTCAACTCGCAGAACGAGGAGAAGCTTGCTTAGTACGCCGTCTCCCCCACCCACGGGCGCGGTGGCTCGCAGGATGAGGTGAAGCTTGGTTACTAGTATGCCTTACGCCCGCTCCCTCGCCCACGCGCGCGGTGGCTCGTAGCACGAGGAGAAAATTTTACTACTCCCTCCGTTTACTCCTTGTCCCTACTACGTACTTTGGTTAGTACTCCCTCCATTTACTTATACAAGGCCACTATAAAAAATACATTTTGCATCTATACAAGGCCACAAATAGTAATCGAGACAAAAGTTACTACTCCCTCCTTTCCAGTTTATGGCTCAATTTCAAAATCTCTCCAACCAAGGTAGACGGTGAGTGGTCGAATTAATTTCGTATTTTTCACAAGTAATTAGTACGCTCGTTTTTCTCAAGAAGTTATGTTTACCGAGGCATTAATTAGAACGAATGCATGAATGACCACTAAATTTCCATGAACTTGTACATGCATGGGTTAGTTTCCTCTTGACACTGCTTGCGTGGGGTGATCTAACGCACCTCAAAATCCAACATGTAATGGTACTACTACTAGTATAGTAGAATTGAGACTTATCAAACAGAAAAACAAATGTTTTTTAGATGAGCCCTATAAACCCTAGTGGGTACGTACTCCGTAAAAACAGATTTTTCCTAAACTAAGTCGCTCCCTTTCATGAATTTTGTAGTATACTCCTCCGTCGACGCTCCCTTTCATGGATTATGTACTTCCTATCGCCGACATGTGGGACATATAGCAACCGGGTCGACGTGTCAAGCACCAAATAACAGTGCAGAACAGCAGGGGGCGCACCCCACTCGTACCGGCCCAGTAGTAGTAATGAGCAATGAGACGTCAAATCACAATGCCGCACTTTCCCAGACGGACGAAGCAACCATTATTTCACACTTCGGTTCGCCATCATCTCAAACCACGTACTAGTATTGCTTCTGCCTCAAGAGGGACACACGCATCGCCTTGGTACATCATGACACGTGGGACCGCATGACAGGCCATGCTCCCCCGCCGATCGCTCGGTAAAATCACCTCATTTTTACTATACTTCCTCCGTATTGGTTTACTACATGGCATGCACGTCGTTCTAGGTTGAGAATTTAACTGGCTATATATGTGATGAACAGTACTCTAGCCTTTTAAAAAATGTATACTTTTGTACAGCAGTACTATCGATGGATTGCGCCATGGAGCAAAAATTGAAATTAAAAAAAGGTGGTACATATAGAGAGCGCTCGTCGCCAAATTATGCATATAGTACTATTAAAAAGGCTAGTCACAATAATGGTGTCCAGCACAACCCACCCCTCAAATAAAACTAAGAGGGTGCTTGGATACGTTTTAGCCCCATGACTAAAAGTAGTGGGACTAAAACATGCTAGCCTCACCCATGCTTGGATCCAAATACTAAAAAGGCTAAAATCAAGTTAATGAGGATTTATTATCCTCCAAACCCTCCAATCCAGAACACGCCTGTGTTAAAGGAGAGGAGTTAAATGAGTAGAGAGAGGACTAATCCCCATTTTAGTAGGGGTACCCCTGACTAAAAAAATTTAGTCTCAAGACTAGTTTTAGCCCCTCTTTCAGGGGTGCTTGGAACTTTAGCCTCTTAAAGAGACTATTTTTAGTCAGACTAAAATAAGTCCCTTGGATCCAGGCACCCTCTAAGGCCTCCTTTGGTTTGGAGGAATTTCATAGGAATTCTAGAGGATAGGATTTCTTATAGGATTTTTTCCTTTAGAGCCCTTTGGTTCATAGGAATGGATTCTTATTCCTACATAGGATTGGTTCCTATCCTCCACATTTTATAGGAAAATAAAAATGAGCCTAGACTCAATGAAAAATTTCCTTTGGTGTCAACCAAATGACATCTCGTTTCCTATTCCTACTCATAGGATTTGAGATACATGTCATCTCATTTCCTAAAAATTCCTATTCCTACGATAATCCTATCCTATGAACCAAAAGAGGCCTAAGCATCCTGGAATTCTTTGACAAAACTAAGCACCCTGAAATTCTTTGACAACTAAACTGCTAGCTATATGATGTTGGCCATATATATTGTACGTATGTATTGTGAAGAAACGAGTGGTAGTACTATACCAACTAAAAGATGAAATGTAAGAAATACTAGTATGTACATACTGAAGAGTTAAAGTAACGAGAAGAAACATAACATAGTTTTGCTGGGGGCTCAGCACAACACACCCCTCAAATTAAATTAAGCACACCTGAAATTAAACTTTGCAACTATTCCGGTAGACACTGCATTAGAACCACCATGAGCAATGACACTGCCACCTTACTCGAAGTCCCTGTCCACGTCCTCGACTTCGTCCGTGTCCCTCTTCCTCTTGGCCGATACTTCTTTGCTTGAACCGCACACTTGGTTGTTGGTCTTCATCCAACCCTTGTAAATATTGAAGCAAAGGTAGCCATCCATTGCAGCTTAGTGGATGTGGTCTATATCTAGTACATTTCGCTGCCATGCATGACGATGAAACGTGTATGGAGGTTTCTCCAGTTTACTGTACAAAGGATGAACCATGGCTCCTGCCAGGGTCAGCATTGAAGGCTGACGAGCGGACACCAGCCGATTCTTCTGGAGGTCGAACGTGTTGCCTACAACGAGGCCTATCCGATGCAGGACGTCTTTGTCATTACCAAAGTCTACAGTAATGAATTTGACTAGGTTGCTCTCGAGGAAGTCCTTAAAATCCTGGCACTCAACGTCGCCATGGCATATGTGGTAGACCAAGCATAAGTCATGCACGCAAACCTGGATCATGGCGAACTTCTTCATCTCTTCATCCTTTAGATCCTTCTCTCGTCCCAGGACTGTGGTGTACTCAACATCTAGCCCAACGACCCACTCATCATCTGAGTCTTCGAACATGCATCTGAAGCGAGAAAGGCATCCTTTCACCATCGCGGAAGAACGGGTGTAGATGACGTCGAACTCATCGCCGGTGATGGTTCTAACCTTGTACTCACCGTTGATCGTGGAGATTTGGGACGCCATGGATTTGGGAGGAGGGTTAGGATTAGTGGAACTGTCGTAATGTGAATGGACGGGACGACTAGGAGCGAACCGCCGTAGTATTGAAGGACGTGCGGGGACGAGTAGGAGCGAACTACCAGCGTGCGAACGGTAGGGTAGTGGCTTTCCATTCTCCCATGATACGGGCTTCCGAGAGCCCTTGGATCTGAGATCGAACGGTTGCATGGCGTGATTCTAGACCTATGGGTGAATATCCTATCCTGGAGGGTTATTCTGCAAATTTTCAGCAACTTAGCATGCGACCGTTTGATCTCAGATCCAAGGGCTGCCAGCAGCCTGTATCATGGTCACGCCTACCATGACCGTCGTGTCGCTCGCGCGGTCGCGCCCTTGGAGATTTAACACGGTGCGTTAGGCTATCTGATGTTGGCATGTCATACATGGTCATCACTTAGTCACTCATACTACAACAAGGTTGGCTATAAGTGTATTTTTTACTCCTCTCTATCTCTTTCTTCGTACTCAAGGAAGAAACGGTGCTAAGCGCGTGTATTTATTGCATTTGCCAAGGAGTGACCTCTTCTAATGAAATGGTGTTGCTAAGTTTGCTTCATTTAATTAGCTATAGACTCAAAATTGTCTTTTCACCTAGGTACACGCGCTTAGCACCGTTTCTTCCTAGGGTCACCAAACTAGTTTCTTGATTAACTTGCCACATCAGACTTTATGCTTATGTGGCAAGCTTAAGCACCTGTAGGAGCAAGTAAAAGTAAGTACAATAGTGCGCTTTACATGGCATTTTTGCATATGTGGAGGAAAGAGAGGCAAGGAAAAAGTGGAGAAGTGGGCTCTCATGCAAGAGCCAACCTCTACTACATGGTGGAGCATTGGGAGAGGCACCTGTATGGAGGTGGTCAGGAATCTGGGAGACTCACGCCGGTCGTAGCGCCGCAGCTAAAATGATAATGGCAAGTCAAATCACGGGGCCCCACCTGTCTAGCAGTAACTCGCTGTCAAATCACACAACCCTACGTTTGCAGCAGCCTACTCCCTCGTCTTCTCGCGTCTCTGTCGAACCGACTAGGCGGAACTGCCCCGCCGCCTACCGCACAGGAAAAGCCCCGCCCTCGACTTTCAAATACAACTACATCCGCTTAAGAATCCAATGATATACTTTTTGTGACATAGTAACTCATATTTAGTTAGTCAAATGGATGACCTAGAACTACGTGCAGGCCCTATAAACCGAGACGCCTAAAAATAAAAAAACCGAGACAGAGAGGGTAGTTCAGCACGTATCTTTTTAGATCAATATAGTCGGGATTCACCAAGGAGCAAAACCAAGTGGTAGGCTGCTCCTGTCGTGTTGGCGTAGCAACTCAAGCAGGGTCAGTCCGCACACGAAATGGTGACACACTTAACAGGACCCCTTTGGCCGACATGTGGCTCATCCACCGTCTTGTTCCACGTGCGATGCACCACATTATAGTTTAGAGCAGCGGTTCGAATTGGAGGCACCCCGGTCGTAGCGCCGCAGTAGCAGAAAATGAGCGACTAGGGGTCAAATCACAAAGCCCCACCTTTCCCGCATTAAGCTGGATGGACGAAGCAACCATCATTTCACTCTAGGGCTCAAGAGCATAAACAAAAGAGAAAACAATGATGCATGCGGCAGCTACCTAGGGCACCCTAGGGTAGGGGTCTCCACTACAGATCCTTTTTTTTGAAAGCGCCTCCACTGCAAATCGGCTTCTCCCTCGTCCTATTGAACAAAACCGATGATGAGTGCGGCGGTAGGGTTTGTAGGAGTACTACGGCGTGCGGGGCCACGTCATAGTAAACGGGTTTGAGCCGACGTCTTAAATGTGTGGGCCGCTTGGTTTTACGGGAACGAGGCAGCATTTTGGGTTCGGGGACCAGTGGAGATATAGTACGTACAAAAAATTGTGGACGTAGGTTCGGCCGAAAGGCAATGATGCATGGGCCCTGCATTTTGATATACCCGGGGCCGCATGAAATTTGCTACTCTACTCAAAACTAGTAAGGTACACATGTATTGAACGCATGAGATTTCGAAACCAAATTATGAATAAATACACACTATAGTATGTAAAGCTTTGAGTCATATATGCATGGTGTAGATGTTCGCTTAGTTCTTATAGTTCATCTCATTCAAAATCAATAAGTTTTATAAAAATGTTAAGATTCATGGGGTTGTGCATTGTACTCCCTCCGTTCCAAAATAGATGACCCAACTTTGCACTAACTTTGTACAAAGTTAGTGCAAAGTTGGGTCATCTATTTTGGAACGGAGGGAGTAAATCATAAAGTAAAAAACAAATAATGGAAATTCATTTAGAAAAAATAATCAATTATGATACAGAAGATTCTAGAACAAAGGAGAAGTGCTTGTGTTTTGAGGTTTGTGCATTATGCTTAAGTTCAACCATCGAGTCTTCTAAATTGTACATGTGGCAGATCTGGTGGAATGTTGATGATATCCAACGGCCAGTAGTGCTCAGATTTGCCTATCTCTGCACTGTCGGGTTAGCTTCATCGAGCGACCATCTTTCAAAGTTAATGGCACACTATATAGTTCTTGTGCCATAGTTGCATGTTTTGGAAAAAAGCTACTAGTGGGTTGTACTATCTATTTAGGAATAGAAGATGTATACATGGAAGTTGTAGGGAAAGAGATGACATGGAGCATCTCAATTCCTATGAGTAGGGATTGGAAAAGAGATGTCATTTGGTTCACATCATAGGAACTTTTCTATTGAATATAGAGATGACATGTTTCTCAATTCCTATGAGGAGGGATTAGAAAAGAGATGTAATTTGGTTCATATCATAGGAACTTTTCTATTGAATATATGCTAATGTTTATTTTCCTTTGAAATTAAGGGAGTATAGGAATCCATTCATATGAACCAAGTGGCTCTAAAGCTATAGAAATGATACCATGTTTATTTCCTTTGAAATGTGGAGTATATGAATCTATTCCTTTGAACCAATTGGCTCTAAAGGAAAAAAATACTATAAAAATCATATCATATAGAGTTCCTATGATATTCCTCGACACTAAAGGATGCTTGAAATTGCTGCAGGTGATACGATGGTCTTTCTTTGTAGACTCCTCACCCAACTTTATAGTTACCTCTCGAAGATGAATGAAATGATATATACATGGTATTCTACATGTGCAATTTGGTACACGAAAACTCGGTAAAAGTTTGTGAGGTTCGAATTTTCAATAAAGCTATATGCACTGCATTTCAGAACGGAGGGAGTATACGGCAGTTGCTAACACTCACGTGGAAGATTTGTGTGTAGGAGGAGTGGCTGTTCTGTTAAATGACATGGCAAAACTGACACTGTCGGATGCCGATCTAACGGTCCTTACAGCGTTCGTCAGGAAAAGGCTTGTGGCGAATGTTTGTCGGATAATGATTTACAGACACATGCATTGCATTGATACGTGCCCCCCTCTCTCTCATGCACACACACCCTCACGAGTCACGACTCTCCCGAGTCCTCTCACAGACTCGCACGTCACACCCACCGTCTATCTGCAGGTAGACGTCACGCACATATGTGCTCTTCACACCCTACCCTCAGAACTTCTAAAAAACAAAAGACGGCGCGCACATTTTATTTTAGCTCACACGTCACACACTTGTACTATTACTCTTGCGGCAAGCGTTCTTTGGGCATAGTATATTGTACTCTCACGAAGAGAAGCGGTGCACGCACGCACTAATTCTCTCCCACCCACTCGCGGGTACACGTAGGAGCACATTTTTTTGAAGCTGGTACAACAAAATCACTCCACTATATATAAAAGCAGGAGCCTTAGCGCTTGCTTTACTAGGGTTCCTCTCGTTCACTCTCTCATGCTCTCCAGATCTAAGCAACACATAGGTGGCCACACTCTCTCTCAGCTCACAGCTGGTCACAAATCCGGTCGGACAACCTCGACTGGGGCAGGGGTGTAGGTGCATCGTTCATGCTATCGTCGTCGGCGAGGGAGGAGACCAATGGCTGCCCGCGCGTCCCGATAGGCGGCCGTGCCGTTCTCTCTGAGAGAGCGCCGGCTCACGAGGGCCTCCGACCCCTTCTTCCTCCCCGCGGTATTGTGGCCAAGATGCGGCCTCCCAGCGTCGTCTTTGCGACATGCTGACGACCCTCAGGTATATATTCCTTCGAAACATGCCTTGCTCTACTGCCCCAGCTCCCTTCGTGTGGATCCTTTTCTACTTTCGTCCGCTGTTCCAAAGCCACCTAGACTTCTACAAAGGCACGTGCTTTGCACGTATGTTCTGTATGATAGATACTCATATACCTTCTTTTTAGAGAGAGAAATGGGTACTCGTATCTTGAGTAGATATCATAGTGTGTTTGTTTGCATGAACTAAGGACTATTCTAAAATAAGAAGCAAATCACTTGCACAAATCAAACTGAGTTCCAAGTAAGAATTTGATTACAAGATAAAAGTTGTAGTTTTATTATATGTTGTTTCCTGGGTTCCACTGATGTATAGTTCCAGAGTTGTTTGACGGTTTACATGCATGTTTATGGACTATTTTGTGCAACTAAATAAGTCATTTAGGTCTGATAGACACTCATGTCCTGTATTAACTTGAGGTATAGCTTATGTATGACTGAAATAAAATATTACACTTTTTCTACGAATAATAAAAATATTACATTTCTCGATGAAGCAGAATAAAACTTTAGCTAGCATCAGCCATGCAATGTTATGTTATGTGAACAGTGTAAACTTTGCAGTAAAGCGGCATCTAAAAAATCCATTTTTACAGTAATCTAAAAAAATAGTTAGTAGTAGAGTGTTTATTTCCCAGGTGACAACGGGGAACCAAAATGTGCTAGCTATTTGCCAACTTGTCATACTTGCATGTGAGGAGGTGGCAGCAGTTTCTAGACATTTCTCAACTTCAGTAGGTGCAATCCAGATTCAACGGGGACTTCTTTATTTGTTTACTTGGAGAGCAGAGTCGGCCATGTGCACAAGGAGCGGGAGCGAATCCGGCAGCTCTTAGCCGTCAGATCATGTCATCCTTTGTTTGATGGACGGCAGTGATATGCATGAGAGGGGAAATGAACGGTGGATTTTGAGCCAATGCTTGTTTGTGCGGGAGAACCGAAGATGGAGTGGTAAATCCAATTTCAAAACTGTCGCATTATAGTAGTAGTAGATTAGAAGTAAAGCTATTTCATACAGTCGACTCAAAGCGTTGGTTCAAACAGGGAAGAAAGTGGGAAAGCTGTAGCATGAATCTAGGGCTTGGTTCTAAGAGGAAACAGGGGAAAGTGGTAATATATGTCACTGTTTAAATAATCGTATATCTTATTTGCGCAAATAGGGATGTCTGTCTCCATATCGTTTCGGGATGTCTGTCTCCGTATCGTTTCTATCCGCGCAATCAAAAGCACACACCTCAGTTTTAGTACAACTGCGCAAAATGAGATGGCTATCTCTCGCTGTCGTCATCTAACCTCCCGTCTTCAAGGTATCCCTACATTGGTAGTAACTAAGGTAGAATGACCAACGCAATCTAAAAGAAGCTGATTCGTACGTTTTACTTCCTGATTGCAGTGCAGGGACGAGCGAAAACAACTGCATCCTAGTCCAGAATGCACTTTCTACCAGTTCATCCATGGACCAAGGACTAGCTGGCACGGCTGCACGGCGGTTTTTTGGACAGGTGCGCGGACAAGAGGCATTGTGGTCTGCTTATTTCTGCAAATAGTGATGCTTAAATTTAGTGGAATGCACAAGCATTTCAGCTGGTTAGTACACTGCATTGTTCAGTTCAGCATTCCAGCTGATACCACAATTATAATTGGTTATTCTCGAATGAGAGAACCTAACCCTGAATGGTGGCAACAAGAAAAAACCAGAGTGAACTCCAGGAAATTTAAGCCTGCCGGGAGGCCCTTTACTTAGAGAGAAGCCTTGCTTGTTTTTTCCTGATTTGTAAACCTTCTCACAACTTTGTCTTTTGCTGTGAACTAGTATATGTTTGTTATGTTCTATGAATCATTGAGATGTATACAATTGCTTAACTTATGCTTTTCAAGTTTTTTATGAAGACGAGTTTAATGTGAGTGTTCCACATGAGCGCTGGACTAGCGTGTGAACGTTTGGAATTTATTACATTCTGGCCTCAATTAACTGCATGAACCACTATAACAAGATACATAGTTGCTTATATGTCAGACAGCGGATTGTTGATTGTTAGCTGGTCGATAGCCTAGTGTTGAAGCGAGCTGAGCCAATGTGTCGTGTTTTGCACAACTGCTTACAAGTGGGGTAGCACCAACAGTGTTTACAGGTACTTATGTATACGTCGGCGCACAGTTCTCGAACGAGTGCTCTATTTCGTCAAAACACACATTGCTCGTATGATAAACCATGACAACTTATGTCTTACCATGCCATATTCATGAAAAAACTAGTGAGGACGCATCTGTTTCGGCAACAATTACGATGGTTCTCACATGATTCACAGGCACACAAAAGTAGCAGCAGTTCCCATAGACGGATTTAAACAGAGTACTAGCCCCAGAGGGGTCGATAACATGCAAGGTTCGGATAATTAGACACAATCCAAACTACTATTAAACACTAGCTGGGGCAACTATTTCATGCCTCGATCTAATTTGGGCTGGACACAAGACGGACCTTGCCATGAACATCATCGAGGACGTCCCGCAGCAGCTCAATCCTGTGAACCTTCATGAAGACAACCTTGTGGCTTTGCCACTGATAAACTTGTTTGTGGAGGCATGCCACGTCATCTTCCTGCGTAAGCTTGACAAGAACGGTATTCCTCACAAACGAAGGAGTAGCTTTGAACTTTGTGTGCTTCAATACACCCTGGACAGCACGCCTGACAACAGTGAGGCTGGAATACAACTCTTCATTGGTATAACCGCAAATGGCTTCCAGGATCCAACAGCCTAAGAACTCTGTTTTCCCAGTGCGTATATTCAGGTCGTCTGCCTCATAGCGAGTGACATGTACAACCACACAATCCTTGTCTGCATCAGGGCTCTAATTGAAACAGAAACAAATTCTGAATTACTTTTCAGTATAAGAAACACAAGTTATTTAAACCACTACGTATACCATGGCATCGAAGCTAATAAAATTGTGCATTATTAATCACCACATACTTCCTTTTCTAAAAAAATCACCACATACTTAGATGAAAAACCACAATCGAGATCGGCAAAGAAGGAAATCACCTTGGGCAGCTCAG